>NW_021703774.1:108487511-108716793 GCF_005190385.1 Monodon monoceros
TTTGTTTATCTTCTCAAAGAACCAGCTTTTAGTTTTATTGATCTTTGTTATCGTTTCCTTCATTTCTTTTTCATTTATTTCTGATCTGATTTTTATGATTTCTTTCCTTCTGCTAGCTTTGGGGTTTTTTTGTTCTTCTTTCTCTAATTGCTTGAGGTGCAAGGTTAGGTTGTTTATTCGAGATGTTTCCTGCTTCTTAAGGTGGGCTTGTATTGCTATAAACTTCCCCCTTAGAACTGCTTTTGCTGCATCCCATAGGTTTTGGGTCGTTGTGTCTCCATTGTCATTTGTTTCTAGGTATTTTTTTATTTCCTCTTTGATTTCTTCAGTGATCACTTCATTATTAAGTAGTGTATTGTTTAGCCTCTATGTGTTTGTATATTTTACAGATCTTTTCCTGTAATTGATATCTAGTCTCATGGTGTTGTGGTCAGAAAAGATACTTGATACAATTTCAATTTTCTTAAATTTACCAAGGCTTGATTTGTGACCCAAGATATGATCTATCCTGGAGAATGTTCCATGAGCACTTGAGAAAAATGTGTATTCTGTTGTTTTTGGATGGAGTGTTCTATAAATATCAATTAAGTCCATCTTGTTTAATGTATCATTTAAAGCTTGTGTTTCCTTATTTATTTTCATTTTGGATGATCTGTCCATGGGTGAAAGTGGGGTGTTAAAGTTCCCTACTATGAATGTGTTACTGTCGATCTCCCCTTTTATGGCTGTTAGTATTTGCCTTATGTATTGAGGTGCTCCTATGTTGGGTGCATAAATATTTACAATGTTATATCTTCTTCTTGGATCGATCCCTTGATCATTATGTAGTGTCCTTCTTTGTCTCTTGTAATAGTCCTTATTTTAAAGTCTATTTTGTCTGATATGAGAATTGCTACTCCAGCTTTCTTTTGGTTTCCATTTGCATGGAATATCTTTTTCCATCCCCTTATTTTCAGTCTGTATGTGTCTCTAGGTCTGAAGTGGGTCTCTTGTAGACAGCATATATAAGGGTCTTGTTTTTGTATCCATTCAGCCAATCTGTGTCTTTTGGTGGGAGCATTTAGTCCATTTACATTTAAGGTAATTATCGATATGTATGTTCCTATTCCCATTTTCTATATTGTTTTGGATTCGTTATTATAGGTCTTTTCCTTCTCTTGTGTTCTTTGTCTAGAGAAGTTCCTTTAGCATTTGTTGTAAAGCTGGTTTGGTGGTGCTGAACTCTCTCAGCTTTTGCTTGTCTGTAAAGGTTTTAATTTCTCCATCAAATCTGAATGAGATCCTTGCTGGGTAGAGTAGTCTTGGTTGCAGGTTTTCCTCCTTCATCACTTTCAGTATGTCCTGCCACTCCCTTCTGGCTTGTAGGGTTTCTGCTGAGAGATCAGCTGTTAACCTTATGGGGATTCCCTTGTGTGTTATTTGTTGTTTTTCCCTTGCTGCTTTTAATATGCTTTCTTTGTATTTAATTTTTGACAGTTTGATTAATATGTGTCTTGGCGTATTTCTCCTTGTATTTATCCTGTATGGGACTCTCTGTGCTTCCTGGACTTGATTAACTATTTCCTTTCCCATATTAGGGAAGTTTTCAACTATAATCTCTTCAAATATTTTCTCAGTCCCTTTCTTTTTCTCTTCTTCTTCTGGAACCCCTATAATTCGAATGTTGGTGCGTTTAATGTTGTCCCAGAGGTCTCTGAGACTGTCCTCAGTTCTTTTCATTCTTTTCTCTTTATTCTGCTCTGCAGTAGTTATTTCCACTATTTTATCTTCCAGGTCACTTATCCGTTCTTCTGCCTCAGTTATTCTGTTATTGATCCCATCTAGAGTACTTTTAATTTCATTTATTGTGTTGTTCATCATTGCTTGTTTCATCTTTATTTCTTCTAAGTCCTTGTTAACTGTTTCTTGCATTTTGTCCATTCTACTTCCAAGATTTCGGATCATCCGTACTATCATTATTCTGAATTCTTTTTCAGGTAGACTGCCTATTTCCTCTTCATTTGTTAGGTCTGGTGCATTTTTATCTTGCTCCTTCATCTGCTGTGTGTTTTTCTGTCTTCTCATTTTGCTTATCTTACTGTGTTTGGGGTCTCCTTTTTTCAGGCTGCACGTTCGTAGTTCCCGTTGTTTTTGATGTCTGTCTCCAGTGGCTAAGGTTGGTTCAGTGGGTTGTGTAGGCTTCCTGGTGGAGGGGACTAGTGCCTGTGTTGTGGTGGATGAGGCTGGATCTTGTCTCTTTAGTGGGCAGGTTCACGTCTGGTGGTGTGTTTTGGGGTGTCTGTGGCCTTATTATGATTTTAGGCAGCCTCTCTGCTAATGGGTGGGGTTGTGTTCCTGTTTTGCTAGTTGTTTGGCATAGGTTGTCTAGCACTGTGGCTTGCTGGTCGTTGAGTGAAGCTGGGTGCTGGTGTTATGATGGAGGTCTCTGGGAGATTTCCGCCATTTAATATTATGTGGAGCTGGGAGGTCTCTTGTTGACCAGTGTCCTGAAGTTGGCTCTCCTACCTCAGAGGCAGAGCCCTGACTCCTGGCTGGAGCACCAAGAGCCTTTCATCCACACGGCTCAGAATAAAAGGGAGAAAAAGTAGAGAGAATTAGTAGAAGTATGAGGAAAGAAAGAAGGAAAGGAGGAAAGGAAGGAAGGAAGAAAGAAGCAAAGAAGGAAAGAAAGGAGGGAGGGAGGGAGGAAGGAAAGAAGGAAGGAGGGAAAGAAGGAAAAAAGACAGAAAGAAAGAAGATACAGTAAAAATAAAATAAAGTATAATATAGTTATTGAATTAAAAAATATTTAGAAAAAAAAAAAGGGACGGATAGAACCTTAGGACAAATGTTGGAAGCAAAGCTATACAGAGAAAATCTTACACAGAAGCATACACATACACCTTCACAAAAAGAGGTAAAGGGGGAAAAGTCATAAATCTTGCTCTCAGAGACCACCTCCTCAATTTGGGGTGATTCGTTGTCTAAAGGAGGGAAGGAAGGAAGGAAAGAAAGAAAGAAAGAACGAAGGTAAAGTATAATAAAGTTATTACAATTAAAATTAATTATTGAGAAAAAAATTTTTTTTAAAAAACCATGGACAGATAGAGCCCTAGGACAAATGGTGGAAGCAAGAGTATACAGGCAAGATCTCACACAGAAGCATACACGTACCCATTCACAAAAAGAGGAAAAGGGAAAAAAATCATAGATCTCGCTCCTAAGTTCCACCTCTTCAATTTGGGATCATTCCTTGTCTATTCAGGTATTCCACAGATGCAGGGTATATCAAGTTGATTGTGGAGCTTTAATCCGCTGCTTCTGAGGCTGCTGGGAGAGATTTCCCTTTCTCTTCTTTGTTCTCGCAGCTCACAGGAGCTCAGCTTTGGATTTGGCCCTGCCTCTGCGTGTAGGTCGCTGGAGGGCGTCTGTTTTTTGCTCAGACAGGACAGGGTTAAAGGAGCCGCTGATTCGGGGGCTCTGGCTCACTCAGGCCGGGGGTGTGGGGGGGGAAGGAGGGGCACTGCGTGCGGGGCGGGCCTGCGGCGTCAGGGGCAGCGTGACGTTGCGGCAGAGGCCGGCGTGACGTTGCACCAGCCTGAGGCCCGCCGTGCGTTCTCCCGGGAAAGTTGTCCCTGGTTCCCGGGAACCTGGCAGTGGCGGGCTGCACAGGCTCCGCGGAAGAGGGGTGTGGAGAGTGACCTGTGCTCGCACACAGGCCCCTTGGTGGCGGCAGCAGCAGCCTCAGCGTCTCCCGCCCGTCTCTGGGGTTCGCGCTTTTAGCCGTGGCTCGCGCCCGTCTCTGGAGTTCCTTTAAGCAGCGCTCTTAAACCCCTCTCCTCGCGCACCAGGAAACAAAGAGGGAAGAAAAAGTCTCTTGCCTCTTCGGCAGGTGCAGGCTTTTCGCCGAACTCCCTCCCGGCTAGTCGTGGTGCACTAACCCCTTCAGGCTATGTTCAAGCCGCCAACCCCAGTCCTCTCCCTGCGCTCCGTCCAAAACCGAAACCCGAGCCTCAGCTCGCAGCCCCGCCCGCCCCGGCGGGTGAGCAGACAAGCCTCTCGGGCTGGTGAGTGCCGGTCGGCACCGATCCTCTGTGCGGGAATCTCCCCGCTTTGCCCTCCGCACCCGTTGCTGTGCACTACTCCGCGGTACCGAAGCTCCCCCCTCCGCCTCCCGCAGTCTCCGCCCGCGGAGGGGCTTCCTAGTGTGTGGAAACTTTTCCTCCTTCACAGCTCCCTCCCACTGGTGCAGGTTCCGTCCTTATTCTTTTGTCTCTGTTTTTTCTTTTTTTCTTTTGCCCTACCCAGGTACGTGGGGAGTTTCTTGCCTTTTGGGAGGTCTGAGGTCTTCTGCCAGCCTTCAGTAGGTGTTCTGTAGGAGTTGTTCCACGTGTAGATGTATTTCTGGTGTATCCGTGGGGAGGAAGGCGATCTCTGCGTCTTACTCTTCCGCCATCTTCAAGGTCCCCCTCAGTAAGGTAGAATTTGATAATATCTATCTAGATATATTTTATTCTTCCTTAAGGAATTTATCGTAAGGAAATAAGTAGCGTCATAACCACACAATAGAAGAATAAGAATGCATAAAAATAATACTGCATAAGAATATCTAATGAATGGAGAAATGTTTATAATACAGTTCCATGTTTAAAACATGGTACGGCACCTCTTTGTATGTGATATGTTTTTGTTCATGCATTCAATGTCAATATCACTCTGAACATAGAAATAAACCAAATTATGAGGGCCTATTTTTGAATGGTGGTATTTACCCATGATTTTTCTTCATTTTATTTACTCCCTTCCCCTGCCAAAACTTCCTACTATGAAAATGGGTAAATTTCATAACCATAAAAACATTGTAATTTTCATAATGAGAATATTTTTTTCTTTTAACCTAGCTTTTACATCCTACTCCTAAATTGACTTGTATTATTTTTACTTTAGCATGTTTCATTTAGCTTATTTCTGCAGATTTAGAATCCCTATTTTGCATCTGGAAACAGAAGGGCTGTTGGTGATTTGGACGGGCTGAAAGCAACCCAAATAAGTTTTTTTTTTCCCATAAACTAAGAACCAAAGTCTATTTTTTAGTCATTCAAGTAAGAAAGTGATTGTCCACTGAAAAAAAAAAAAATGTTATCAGTTCCTGCAGAAGTTGTTGGGTCTTGGAGCCTTTAATCAGGACCATGGAAAGAAGCACAAAAAAGTGGAACAAGAGCCTGCAGTGTGTCAATGAAATGCCAAGGGATGCAAAGCGACAACATAATGAAATGTGACGTGTCTCTGCAGTGACATGTCAAGCCTGTACAATTCAAAGGCTGGGTTTGCCTAAAACCTTGGCAAAAGCATGGTTCCAGTTAGTTACATGTAAGGGACCTTCAACATTAAAAAAAAAAAAAAATGCTTATTAACAAAATGCTTTCACTATGGGAAAATCTTCTAGTGACATATATTACCAGTGGAAAAGAATGGTTTGAATTGCAATTCTGTAAATGAAGCAGATCCCCCTAAGGACAGCATTCCAATAAGCATGCTTCAAAGTAAAAGAAGATACCATTATTTCTGTCTTTTCAGTGCCCATATTCTAATGTTCTTTCAGTCTGATAATTACATTTGTGTACTGTCCTATCTGTTTTATTTTAAGAGCAAGGAATCCTGGAAGCTTTGATTTTTCTGATTATTTACCTTGCATTACATTATTTATAAATGAAACACTATTATGCCAATTTCACTATTAGTCCTTCAGATTTTTATTTGTTTGCTTTTGCTTTAACATTTAAAAGAACTTTACGAGAGATTTATGCTATTCTTTCTTTTTCACTTGTACATTCAAATTAGGGCTTCTTTTACAGTTTCTTTATAAGAAAATGCCAGGATTCCATTGAATGATTAATAGATACACATTTTTCCCATTCTCCTTTCTATCTACATTCATAGGAGTTCATTTCTTTGTTTCCCAAAATATAACACTTTGTTGAAACCATTAAAGTCAGTGACTTTTTCACTTACTTTAAGTTTTCTACAGATATTTTATAATACAGTCTCTGATTATTAAAGCAAATACTGCACATTTTCAAAAGTCCATATGAAAATTGTCCATGTTTAAGTTTTTGGAAACATCTTTTCCACTTCTGCTTCTTTTAATGTGGTCTTAAAATATACATGTAACAGACCACAAAGAACATGTTTCTTAAGTGTACCTACATTAAATACTCAGAAGTGAGTAGGTAATGCTATGCAGATGTTGTCATGGTAAATACTCATGATAACATACTTGAAAATGGCCAGAACTCAAGTTAGGATCTAGCCCAGTCAGACTTAAATTGCTGGCTGTTATTTTTCAAAATATTTTCCTTTATTTTAGTCTTAATGAATAAATGTTTTCAGGTCTGATACAATAACGTTTGAATTCTGTTGAAACCACAATTTTCCTCTATTCCACACCCACCACAAATTGTATGAAGAGAGAGCTAAGAGGTTGTGATTCCCCAGAGATTTCCCTTCACTACATTGACATGGCTTGTGTTATTTTCCCAACAGTTTCATGTTGGTCTGTTAGAGAAATCTCATAAAAGTGGTTTGGAACTGTTTCCTTAAAGAGAAGGTATTTTCTCTTTAAATGATTTTACATGCAGTTATTTATTGGGAAAATAAGATGGAATACTAACTAAATGCAGAGTTGATTTAATTCATGAGAGACCTTCTTTTGTTCAGAAAAACATGTTAAAAAAAAAAATCACTGATAGGAAAGCCACTGAGGTCCTATAATCCTGAATCTCTTATAGGTGAGATGAAATCTCTAGACTTGTGTTTGTGTTTCATGATACCATCAGGAGAAAGGCAATGAAAAAACTCTCATGATGTCTGCTGTTTAAAAACGAATACTTTATGCTACCTTAAAATTCATATTTGGAGTTATCAGCTAAAAGCTTCCTTGAATATCTTGAATGCAAATAATACTAATCTCAGAAGAATGAAACCAGAAGTTCTGTTACCTAAGTCTAAGGTGTCTGCTGAATTGATGATCTCAAAACTCCTGGATTCGCTTCGTAGCTTTTCATCACACAGACGATAGACTAAATAGCCTTATTCAAACTTCATACAGACTTAGTATCCTTGAGCAAGCCTCTTTTATTTTTAACATCTTTATTGGAGCATAACTGCTTTACAATGGTGTGTTAGTTCCTGCTGTATAACAAAGTGAATCAGCTATATATATACATACATCCCCATATCTCCTCCTTCTTGCATCTCTCTCCCACCCTCCCTATCCTACCCCTCCAGGTGGACAAAAAGCACTGAGCTAATCTCCCTGTGCTATGCGGCTGCTTCCCACTAGCTATCTATTTTACATTTGGTAGTGTATATATATGTCCATGCCACTCTCTCACTTCGTCCCAGCTTAAACTTCCCCCTCTCCATGTCCTCAAGTCCATTCTCTACATCTGCATCTTTATTCCTGTCCTGCCCCTAGGTTCCTCAGAACCATTTTTGTTGTTGTTGTTTAGATTCCATATATATGTGTTAGCATATGGTATTTGTTTTTCTCTTTCTGACTTACTTCACTCTGTATGACAGTCTGTAGGTCCATCCACCTCACTACAAATAACTCAATTTCATTTCTTTTTATGGCTGAGTAATATTCCATTGTATATATGTGCCACATCTTCTTTATCCATTCATCTGTTGATGGACACTTAGGTTGTTTCCATGTCCTGGCTGTTGTAAATGGTGCTGCAGTGAACATTGTGGTACATGACTCTTTTTGAATTATGGTTTTCTCAGGGTTTATGCCCAGTAGTGGGACTGCTGGGTCATATGGTAGTTCTATTTTTAGTTTTGTGAGGCACCTCCATACTTTTCTCCATAGTGGCTGTATCAATTTACATTCCCACCAAGAGTTCAAGAGGGTTCCCTTTTCTCCACACCCTCTCCAGCATTTATTGTTTATAGATTTTTTGATGATGGCCATTCTGACTGGTGTGAGATGATATCTCATTGTAGTTTTGATTTGCATTTCTCTAATGATTAATGATGTTGAGCATTCTTTCATGTGTTTGTTAGCAGTCTGTATATCTTCTTTGGAGAAATGTCTGTTTAGGTCTTCTGCCCATTTTTGGATTGGGTTGTTTGTTTTTTTCTTATTGAGCTGCATGAGCTGCTTATAAATTTTGGAGATTAATCCTTTGTCAGTTGCTTCATTTGCAAATATTTTCTCCCATTCTGAGGGTTGTCTTTTGGTCTTGTTTATGGTTCCCTTTGCTGTGCAAAAGCTTTGAAGTTTCATTAGGTCCCATTTGTTTATTTTTGTTTTTATTTCCATTTCTCTAGGAGGTGGGTCAAAAAGGATCTTGCTGTGATTTATGTCATAGAGTGTTCTGCCTATGTTTTTTCTCTAAGAGTTTGATAGTTTCTGGCCTTACATTTAGGTCTTTAATCCATTTTGAGCTTATTTTTGTGTATGGTGTTAGGGAGTGATCTAATTTCATACTTTTACATGTACCTGTCCAGTTTTCTCAGCACCACTTATTGAAGAGGCTGTCCTTTCTCCACTGTACATTCCTGCCTCCTTTATCAAAGATAAGGTGACCCTATGTGCATGGGTTTATCTCTGGGCTTTCTATCCTGTTCTGTTGATCAATATTTCTGTTTTTGTGCCAGTACCATACTGTCTTGATTACTGTAGCTTTGTAGTATATTCTGAAATCAGGGAGCCTGATTCCTCCAGCTCCGTTTTTCTGTCTCAGTATTGCTTTGGCTATTCAGGTCTTTTTTGTTTCCATACAAATGGTGAAGTTTTTTGTTCTAGTTCTGTGAAAAATGCCATTGGTAGTTTGATAGGGATTGCACTGAATCTGTAGATTGCTTTGGGTAGTAGAGTCATTTTCACAATGTTGATTCTTCCAATCCAGAACGTGGTATATCTCTCCATCTATTTGTATCATCTTTAATTTCTTTCATCAGTGTCTTATAGTTTTCTGCATATGCGTCTTTTGTCTCCCTAGGTAGGTTTATTCCTAGGTGTTTTATTCTTTTTGTTGCATTGGTAAATAGGAGTGTTTCTTAATTTCTCTTTTAGATTTTTCAACATTAGTGTATAGGAATACAAGAGATTTCTGTGCATTAATTTTGTAACCTGCTACTTTCCAAAATTCATTGATTAGCTCTAGTAGTTTTCTGTTTCATGTAGTAGTAGTAGTTTCATGTATAGTATCATGTCATCTGCAAATAGTGACAGTTTTACTTCTTTTCAGATTTAGATTCCTTTTATTTCTTTTTCTTCTCTGATTGCTGTGGCTAAAACTTCCAAAACTATGTTGAATAATAGTAGTGAGAGTGAGCAACCTTGCCTTGTTCCTGATATTAGTAGAAATGGTTTCAGTTTTTCACCATTGAGAACGATGTTGGCTGTGAATTTGTCATATATGGCCTTTCTTTTGTTGAGGTAAGTTCCCTCTATGCCTATTTTCTAGACGGTTTTTGTCATATGTGGGTGTTGAATTTTGTCAAAAGATTTTTCTGCATCTATTGAGATGATCATATGATTTTTCACCTTCAGTTTGTTAATATGGTTTATCAAATTGATTGATTTGTATATATTGAAGAATCCTTGCATTCCTGGGATAAACCCCACTTTATCATGATGTATGATCCTTTTAATGTTGAGCAAGCCTCTTAATTTTCAAGGACCTCAGTTGTTCTGACTCTTAAACTAGATCACATTTCAATGTATTTCAATACACATAGCAGATTATTAATTTACTGTCTTGAATTGCTCCCTGTTTTATATCACCTATGAAATATAATGGGATAAGATAGAATAGAATAGAATAGAATAGAATAGAATAGGATAGAAATTTCTTCTCAGTAACTGATATAGTGTCCAGCACATAGTAGGTACTTAGCAAATATTTGCTACTGTTGATAGTGTTCTGTAGCTCATTCTTACCTTGATTTCAGTGAGCAGTGTTAGGAATTGACATGCATTAACCTGCTTTATCTAAAATGAATGTTTTCTCTTGCCTTCAGTGATAGCATGTTGTTAAAAGCATGCTCTGTTACCTAATATAATATGTGAAGTTTAATCACCAAAAGTAGCTACTTCAGAATATACCTAGAGGAATGACCTGATTAATGGGGTTTATTCCCAAAGCAGAAGATATGCCTTCAACAAATTCTAAAATGCAGAATATGAGTTTACATGAGAAGGAAGCATCAGACTACAAGTCCCCATTCTGTTATTCATTTTGTTCAATCACCTGTGGAAAGAGCCTTTGTGATTGTTTATGACAAAACATATTATAGTAAGTTTATGTCCTTCAACTTCAGCACCTGTAGCAGTCACTATGTCCTGAGCAATCAGTACTTATGAAAAACAGCTGAAATACTTCTTTTCACATGAATGCAAAAGTCCTTCCAAAGAATCCCTTCTGGGAATGTGAAGAATAATATCAGAACATAGGCTAGCTTGAAGTCACAAATGCTGACAGTTCCTGCTTTTGGGGATAAAGATACAGTGGAGACTTCCTGACAAATGCTTGACTTACTTCCCCCTTACCTGTTCACAGAACAAGTGTCACACATAGGATTACAAAGTCAGTGGTGATTTCCCTAGTTAAATACTCTAGGTATTAGGTTGAGTGCCAAAGGGAAGAACCAATCATCTACTAATGCTTTATGACTTGTCAGGGCCAGAGCAGCTCAACCCATAGTTAAAAGTAATATATGGTATAGCAAGAAGGCATTGCTTTTTAGCACAAAATACTACTTATGTATTTAGAAAAATACAAGTAGACACGATTGCTGAAGTGACCCAGGAGGAAGAAATTTCTACAGATATAAGTAAGTTAGTGATAATTTTAGGATGCATTGTAGAAAGTTGCTTTGTTTGGTTTGGTTTTCTATAAAGAAACAAAAACAAACATGATAAAGTAGAATGCATGACTCAACAGGCCCCTCTCCTTAACCAGCCTGGGAGCCCAGACATCCAGGGTAGCCAATTTCTTTCTCTTGGTCCATTGCTGGTAAAAATGCATGTTTGACTTCAGAAACATACATAAAATGGGAAAGTTTGTTATTGACAGAAATCCAGCAAATAATACCAAGGTTTCTTTCCAGTGGCCTGCAATTTCTCAGGTTTCTAAGCATTGCAGGGATAAAGACTCTTCTTTTTAATAAAATTTATCTATTCTGTAAAACTTATGTTGTACAAATTTTCCTGAGAAAAATTAGTTGGAAGTATGGTAACTTACACTTCTTCCCCAAGTGTATTTGGAAATGCATCAGATTTAGAAACCAAGGAAATACTTACCATATGTTGGTGAGGAGGGACGAAATGAAATTGGATGATTTTCATATGTGAATATAGCTTTGCTTGAGTTCATGTAAAAAATATGGAAGAGCCAGTACATTTGTACATTTTCATTTAAAATATCTGTTTTTTTCTTTTTTTACTATAAACCTGCCCTGAAACTTGTACTGAGCAGTTGTATAAATTCTTACATTTTATGATACAAAACCAACTTGTATAAAAATTCCTTTATGGGAATGAACACCTGAGAAAGTGCAGTTGGGTCTGGCCTTCCAATATATGTTACTCATTAGAATAAAAAAATAATAATTGTTTCAGAGGGGTTTTTTTGTTTGTTTCTTAAGAGAGGTGCAATAGAAAACCAAAAACATTCTAGACAGGAGATTGCTGAAATAACAAGATTACTACATTTCTTTGATTTCTGCCCATGTGAGGTCTCCTGCAGAGGTGAAGATCTTGATAATATGAATGCCCACATAGCTAATTTACAGAGCCCTGGTGTGGAACTCCCTAATTCAAGAACCCTAAGGAAATGCTGGCTTCCCTGGTGAAAAAGTCATAATATGACTGTTTATTTAAATGAGTTAATCTCTAGCTCTTTAAAAGTATCTATGGGATTCTCATTGTGAAGCTTATGCTTTCTTCAAGGTATTAGCTCTTTCACAAAACAAAAATCCTCTCTTTTTGAATAGGTGCCTAATAGTTTCAGAGCATTACACTTTTAATTACATTTATTTAAATAACAAGAAATTTTATTAAATAGTTAAAGACCCAGCTTCTCAAATGATTTCCCATTTCTAAACTTTTTCTTATTCCAATGAATTGGCTTGAGATATGTAACTTGGATGAAAGTATTTCAGTCTGTAAACTCCTTATTAACGGTTAAACACACTGCCCATTTGATCCCTGACACTCAGATAAGACATTACCTGCCTTCATTACCACTAAGCTCAACTATTTTATCAGATGAATTGTGCTTCAGTAATTCAGTGATTAGACGAAAAGCAAAATAGCCCCCAGCAATTAAGAAACATATTTAAAATCACTTTAGACAAAATGTACCTATTATAGGCCTTTTTTCTTCATTCTCTTTAGAGCGTTTTCCAGACTATGTCTTATAATTGAAAGAAAATTTAATCCTGCATTAACCATATAATCATTTTGCAAGCTAGGTTCTGGAACTCCTCTTTATTGAAGTGGGTTAGTCCAGAAATTGTGGATTAATGATTTCAGATCGTATTTAAAGTCTTGTAGACTCAGCGTACCTCACAAACTCTCTATTTTCATTCTTATTAAACCATTGGAATACTAATTTTTGGCATTTATCACCTTTATTCTAAAAGATCAAAGTGTTATAAGAGCTCTAACAGAAGAAAATGAAAACAGTATTATATAGTAAGAGAATATAGTCCTGCTTCCTATTCAGCAATCATATATTATGCATACAAATCCATAGATTTTGACATGTTTCTTGACCATGAGATAAGTCAAGTAGGTTCTCCTAAAACAGCAAGGATAAGAGTACAAAAATTAGATGTTTTATTTAAGATAGTGTCTATTTGAATAATAATGACAAAAAAGTATTTTATTCTTAAATAAAACTATTTTTCTATACCTTATTAAAAAAGTAAATAATATGTAATAGTTTTGGTAACCTTTGCATAGTTATTTGCATTTTAGAAAGCTCTTTTGCATGCTTTATCTCATCAAAAATTTCCAATAAATTTTTAAGGTATTAATGTCAGTTGATGTTTTAAGCATTTAGTGATAGAAATGTGAGGAAAATTACTATCTTAAAAAAATAGAATCTATTAGCTCATGAAACAAACAAAAAAATCACATTCAAATGTTCGAATACAAGAATTAAAAATGAAATCCTCTCTGTCTCTTAACTCTATTCCCTTCCACCTATCTTCATTCTCAATAATGCTCCATCCAAGCAGTAGCAGAGTGGTCACTGGCAAACTAAAGTCAAATTTTCCTCCTTGTTCACAATCACAGAAAAAGGGAGGTTTCTTTTTTAATTTTTAAATTTAATTTAATTTATTTTTTTATAGATCAGGTTCCTAATAATTATACATTTTATACATATTAGTGTATATATGTCAATCCTAATCTCCCAATTCATCACACCACTACTACCACCACCACCTCCACTCTTCCCCCTTGGTGTCCACACATTTATTCTCTACATCTGTGTCTCAATTTCTGCCCTGCAAACCGGTTCATCTGTACCATTTTTCTAGGTTCCACATATATGCGTTAATATACGATATTTGTTTTTCTCTTTCTGACTTACTTCACTCTGTATGACAGTCTCTAGATTTTTCCACGTCTCTACAGTGACCCAATTTCATTCCATTTTATGGCTGAGTAATATTCCATTGTATATATGTACCACATCTTCTTTATGCATTCATCTGTCGATGGGTATTTAGGTTGTTTCAATGACCTGGCTATTGTAAATAGTGCTTCAATGAACATCGGGGTGCATGTGTCTTTTTGAATTATGGTTTTCTCCGGGTATATGCTCAGTAGTGGGATTGCTGGGTCATATGGTAATTCTATTTTTAGTTTTTTAAGGAAACTGCATACTGTTCTCCATAGTGGCTCTATCAATTTACATTCCCACCAACAGTGCAAGAGGGTTCCTTTTTCTCCACACCCTCTCCAGCGTTTGTTGTTTGTAGATTTTCTGATGATGCCCATTCTAACTGGTGTGAGGTGATACCTCATTGTAGTTTTGATTTGCATTTCTCTAATAATTAGTGATGTTGAGCAGCTTTTCATGTGCCTCGTGTGCATCTGTATGTCTTTTTTGGAGAAATGTCTATTTAGGTCCTCTGCCCATTTTTGTATTGGGTTGTTTGTTTATTTAATATTGAGCTGCATGAACTGTTTATTTATTTTGGAGATTAATCCTTTGTCCATTGATTGGTTTGCAAATATTTTCTCCCATTCTGAGGGTTGTCTTTTCGTCTTGTTTGTAGTTTCCCTTCCTTTGCAAAAACTTTTAAGTTACATTAGGTCCCATTTGTTTATTTTTGTTTTTATTTCCATTACTCTAGGAAGTGGAACAAAAAAGATCTTGCTCTGATTTATGGTAAAGAGTGTTCTTCCTATGCTTTCCTCTAACAGTTTAATAGTGTCTGGCCTTACATTTAGGTCTCTAATCCATTTTGAGTTTATTTTTGTGTATGCTGTTAGGGAGTGTTCTAATTTCATTTTTTTACATGTAGCTGTCCAATTTTCCCAGCACCACTTATTGAAGAGACTGTCTTTCTCGTATAGCCTTGCCTCGTTTGTCATAGATTAGTTGACCATAAGTGTGTGGGTTTATCTCTGGGCTTTTGATCTTGTTCCATTTACCTATGTTTCTGTTTTTGTGCCAGGTCCATATTGTCTTGATTACTGTAGCTTTGTAGTATAGTCTGAAGCCAGGGAGTCTGATTACTCCAGCTCTGTTTTTTTTCACTCAAGACTGCTTTGGCTATTCGGGGTCTTTTATGTCTCCATACAAATTTTAAGATTTTTTTGTTCTAGTTCTGTAAAAAATACCTTTGGTGATTTGATAGGGATTGCATTAAAGCTGTAGATTGCTTTGGGTAGTATAGTCATTTTCACAATATTGATTCTTCCAATCCAAGACCATGGTATACCTCTCCATCTGTTTGTATCAACTATAATTTCTTTCATCAGTGTCTTATAGTTTTCTGCATACAGGTCTTTTGTCTCCCTTGGTAGGTTTATTCCTTGGTATTTTATCCTTTTTGTGGCAATGGTAAATAGAAGTGTTTCCTTAATTTCTCTTTCAGATTTTTCATCATTAGTGTATAGGAATGCAAGAGATTTTGGCCTTAATTTTGTATCCTGCAACATTACCAAATTCACTGATTAACTCTAGTAGTTTTCTACCATATTCACTGATTAGCTCTTGTAGTTTTTGGGTGATATCTTTAGGATTCTCTATGTATAGTATCATGTCATCTGCAAACAGTGACAGTTTTACCTCTTCTTTTCTGATTTGGATTCCTTTTAATTCTGTTTCTTCTCTGATTGATGTGGCTAGGACTTCCAAAGCTATGTTGAATAATAGTGGTGAGAGGGGACAGTCTTGTCTTGTTCCTGACCTTAGAGGAAATGCTTTCAGTTTTTCACCATTGAAAATGATGTTTGCTGTGGGTTTGTCATATATGACCTTTATTATGTTGAGGTAGGTTCCCTCTATGCCCACTTTCTGGGGAGTTTTTATCATAAAGCGGTGTTGAATTTTGTCAAAAATTCTTTCTGAATCTACTGAGATGATCATATGGTTTTTATTCTTCAATTTGTTAATATCGTGTATCACATTGATTGATTTGAGTATATTGAAGAATCCTTGCATCCCTAGGATAAATCCCACTTGATCATGGTGTATGATAATTTTAATGTGTTGTTGGATTTTGTTTGCTAGTATTTTTTGAGGATTTTTGCATCTACATTCATCAGTGATATTGGTCTGTAGTTTTCTTTTTTAGTAGTATCTTTGTCTGGTTTTGGTATCAGGGTGATGGTGGCCTCATAAAATGAGTTTGGGAGTGTTCCATCCTCTTCAATTTTTTGGAAAAGTTTGAGAAGGATGGGCGTTAGCTCTTCTCTAAATGTTTGATAGAATTCACCTGTGAAGCCATCTGGTCCTGGGCTTTTGTTTGTTGGAAGATTTTTAATCACAGTTTCAATTTTATTACTTGTGATTGATCTGTTCATATTATCTATTTCTTCCTGATTCGGTCTTGGAAGACTATACCTTTCTAAGAGTTTGTCCATTTTTTCCACATTGTCCATTTTACTTGCATAGAGTTGCTTGTAGTAGTTTCTTAGGATGCTTTGTATTTCTGCGGTGTCTGTCTAGCCTGCTTCAAATTTCTATTCCTGTACCAATTGCTGATGCTAAGTCCTGATTGGCCTGGCCGAGTCAAGTGTCTACCTTGACAGAGTCAGATCAACTTCCTTCAAACCACCTGAACTAATGAGTTTGCTGTTTAATAAGCAATGACAGGGATGTGGCACAAGTTGGGAAGGGGGCACATATGGTTCTCAAAAAAATAAAAATAAAAAGGGTTCTAGGGCTGATATGTATACATCTGATATTTTACAATTCCCTTTTACAGATGAGGAACCTGAGAGCAAAAGTGATTAGGTGCCTTGACTTGTGTTTTCAAACTCCTTAAAATCAGATCTAATAATTTAAAATTGTGAATTACTTTACAAAATGATCACTCAAGTGCCTCATTTTATCAATGAGAAAACTATGTCCTCCTAAGCAGTAAGTTTGAAAGCTACAGAATGAAAACAAAGCCATAGGTTTCATAGTGTCCAGTAGTGTGCTCTTCCTATCATTCCAGGTCATTAATTATATTCTTTTTTTGAGAATTAATAATCTATAATTGTGTATGTGGTGACTCCATATTTTCCAAATATGTTATTAGATTGCAATACCCTCTACCATTATTGTGATAAATATATTTCAGTGTTTTATAGTGATTACAGAACTGGCCCAAAAGTGTGAGATTGTTTTTTTCCTGAGCTGATATTTTGAGTGTGAATTATTTCTGACTGTCTAAAGGGGCTACTTCTTTGGCCTATGCACTTACTGTCAGAGCAACTACAACCCTCTGCCCCACAAAGTATTAGCCTTATTAGAAAGAAAAAAAATTATGACTCTCTTGAATCTGTTGGAGTGTCTCTCATTGTAAATAACAAAGCCTTAAACGATGTTTAGAGAATAGGTCACTTAATAGCTCACGTAAAAGGAAATCAGGTGGGCTAGATTTAGTGTTGGTTTGTCCAGCAGGTCAACAAACTTCTTGTTGGTTTCATCCAGACTCTCATTCTTTCAAAGATTTAAGATGGATACTAAAAGAAATAGGGGCTACATGTTTCCTAATTCACAACCATGGTGGATAGAGAAAAATGTTCTTATTTACTCTGAAGAGTAAGAAAGAATTTTCCCAAAGGCCTCTTATAGATCTACTACAGAACTGGTCACATATCCATTAGTAAAGCAACTTCTAGCAAGTGAGTTGGGACTACACTATGACCATTTAAGCCCACCTCAGGATCAATTTCTCCAAATACAGTCTTGCTTCTTGAGGGGATATTAATGCAGCCACACTATTGACTACTGGACATAATGTTAGATCACAGAGAAAACTCTGGTCCCATTGCCTTCTACTTGAGAAATTTCCAAATAACTACAGGACAGAATTTCAATTGAGAAGACAAAGATGGAAAACTGACCATAAACCTGATTATTTTTTCAAGTCCAAATACACTAAGGAGTCCTACTCACAGTGAGTAGGACTGAGAAAGTGATCTGGAAATATTGTTAAGAAATACTCTATGAATTAACAATTTTTGAGTTCTATCAACATAGTTTTAAGGATGCCAGATAATTTTTTATTTCTTTGAACTTTGATAAAATAAAGGGCTTTTCTGAATTGTTCACCCATGAACATGACAGGCTTAAACTTGAAACCTTGATGTAAACAATAAAATCAGGAAGGATCTTGCGTGTATCATATTTCCTGAAGAAAAATTGTCCTTAATGTAAAGGGAAATCAAGATGAACATGTTACCTCTCATTTATTCAGATTGGCACTGCTTTTGTAAGAAAACACTCCAGGAAGGATTATGTAAATTACTGTGAATATTTTCACAGACCAAAGAGGAAATCTACTCAACAAAAGTGCTGGGTAATGGTTTGATCTCCAACAGAGAACACCTTCTCTGTTGATCATTGGCTGCACCCACGTTTAATGGTTTGTTTATTTTTTAATTGCTCCACAGTTGTTCCAGAGTGTGAGAAGTCGTATTCCATTGAACTGGCACTTCCAGTTTTAATTTATGCATGTGTATGTACATTGGTTTTCTCCTGTAGTTCTCAAAGAATTTTATGGCCATTACTGAGTGACTAAAATAGGTGCAGGTTTTGCAAGCTTCTGTCAGAAGATGTTTACAACTCTCATCATTCTTAGGACAATCATGTTCCAGCAGGTTCAGGCAGTGTGCAAAACGTGGCACACGTGTGAATTGGCCATTTCACACCACTCTTACAATATTGTCAGTAATAATAAAACCAAGGGAAAGACCTTGGGGAGGGGGATAAGCTACACATTAATTTGGTCATGAAGCTTTGATATGTGATCTTTGTTAGACCCAGAGATGCAAAGTACAGCTTGTTTTGTAAACTTCTTACCAAGGACTGAGGCCATAGCTTTATTTTAAAGGTTCCCACTTCTGAGGGAGGTGCCTATCTCACAAAGTCCATGTCTAGAATGTAATATTCTTGACATTTCTAGATGATTCTGTCTCAGTACTTGTTTTGTTAATTTTGAAACACAATTTTTCATGTGGCATCTAACACTATACTGATGAGGAAAGCAAAACCCTCTCAATGCAGTGTTTCAAATAACATGTCACTAGCTATATAAAGCTTGCCACAAATTCTTCCCTGTTCACCTTCCCACCTAAACTCCCGACCTCTCTAGAAGCGTGTTTTGCCTTCTTTGGGGTTGGCTGTTTTGGGACTTTGTGAACAGAGCTTAGACATATGAATTTGAATACAAATTCAGCTGAATTTCTCCAGAATCTATACTTTTGGATTATTATACTAAATTGCCTGTATTCCTTCTTTCATCTAATGTTTAGTGCCATTTCTTTTTTGATTTCTCAGAGTAATTCACATGATACAGCCATTTTTATATGTCTTCAGAAATATATCTCTCCATTTCTATATTTCATTATTATATACTATTTTTATTTTATTTTATTTTATTTTTTGCAGTACGTGGGCCTCTCACTGTTGTGGCCTCTCCTGTTGTGGAGCACAGGCTCCGGACACGCAGGCTCAGTGGCCATGGCTCATGGGCCCAGATGCTCCGCGGCATGTGGGATCTTCCCGGACCGGGGCATGAACCCATGTCCTCTGCATTGGCAGGCGGACTCTCAACCACTGTGCCACCAGGGAAGCCCTATATACAATTTTTATTATAATAATTTAAAATGGGAAATATATGTTTACTATTCCACAAATTTTGAGTTTTATTTCAAAAAGTATAAATTAAAGACTCCAAAATTTATGTTGTTCATGTAAACATGTAGCATATACTGGTAACCTTTTAGTGTCAGCACACATAAATTAACAGATATGATTTGGGTTGAGATTTCTAAGGAGGGCATATAAATAGTACCTTTTTCCTCCCAAGTTCTGTAGATCAAGTGGGGTAAAAGGAGGGGTAGATGGGGTTGGAATGCCCCTTTATTATTAATAAAAGCTAAGTTAAATGGAAATCTGTAGAATGAGAGTCAAATGGGCTTCCTAAGTCTAAACCTGAGTTGGAGAACTTTATCCAGTCAAGCAGCTTGGAATAAGAGACTTCCTGCATGCAACAGTAGAAGCTGCTCTTTGAGATATGAGAGGTAGCTTCCTCCTAAAAAGGAAACAGTATAGAGCCAACCAAACTCTTGCCAAGTTCAGCAATCAGTAAGGGGTCAGAGAGAGACATGTAGGACTTAAGGATATGTCCTCCTCATTGAAACCAGGGGCGTTGAACTGATTTTCCTCCCTAACACTTTCACCCAATCATGGATGCATGCATGGTCACTGGATGTACTAATCATCTGAAAACTACAGACAGTCTTAATCTTAATATTATTTGCTTTGTTTCTCAAAAAGTTGCAGTCTTTAATTTTTAAAATTTTGAATAAATCATTTAAGTATTGAAGTTAAATGGAATTTCAAGTACAGTGTTTCAGAGAACATATTAGACTAAAAATTAATCATTATTTGTCTGAAATTCAAATTTAACTGGATGTCAAGTGTTTTCACTTGGTAAATTTGTCAACTCTAATTTCATGGGATTTTTTGAAAAATAGTAGAATCTATCATGTCTAGCTACAGTTAGAAATGTCCACATTTTATCCACAAGATTCACTCTTTTTCCAAACTATTTAAAAGCCATAGATTTGTTGGTTGGGAGTAATTTGCTCAATCCAAGCTCCAGAGATGATTTCTGATAAGTATAACCCTACTGAGGTAACAAGATGCCACTTTACACAGTGCTTGGTTCAGGTACCTAAAGTCCACTCCAATCAGCATATAACATTTCTTTGTCCATAATGAATTTATCTGGGATGGAAATATGATCAATTTCAGAGGTCAAGTTCATTCAAGATTCAAAAAGAATTATGCTATGGACATCTAGAAAATATATGTTTTTTTAGAATTCTCTGAGAGCTATTGTAGCCAACTTCTGTATATTTCTGAAAGACATAGTATGAAGATATGAAGCCTGGAACTGTCAGTCATTTTGACATCATGAAGGAAGTCAGTGTTGGGTAAACTCTAGTACTATGAAATACAGGGAACCAAAATAAAATTGGACCTTTGAGGGTAAAGATGAGCATCTAAATTAAGACAGATGAAATCTACCCTTCCTTTGGAACTTCCAGTTATGTTAGCCAGCCATTCACCTATATTCTTTACCCTTTATTCAGCTTTTGCTTTTGTTGCTGTTATTATTTTTAAAGACATTTTTAGGCAGTTAACAGCAAAACTGAGAGGAACGTATAGAGATTTCCCATATGCCTCCTGCCCCCATGCATGCATAGCCTCCTCCATTATCAACATCACTCACCAAGGCGGTACATTTGTCACAACTGATGAGCCTACACTGACACATCACAATCACTCAAAGTCCATAATTTACTTAAGGGTTCACTCTTGGTGTTGTTTATACTATGGGTTTGAACTATTAAAAACCAAAATTCAATTGAGTAAAATTTAAAGATCTTATTGGCTTTACTCAACAGTTCATGAATCAGGCAAGCATCTCACGTAGCAAATAGAAAGGAGCTCTGAAAAGCAGTACAAAATGGAAGACTTTTATAAGCAGAAGGAGTCAGAACAAAGAAGTTATTCTAGTAAAGAGCTGATTGTTTCAGGCAAAGTCACCTTCCTCTGGGCCTATCAGGCAGATTATCTCACTACTGCTTAACAGGAAATTCCAGACTGACTGGTTAGGGTTACATCCCTGGGAGAGGCTGAAATTGCAATTAGGTTAGGTATTAAGTTTCTGTTTGGTGACATGGGCTTAGCACATGTGACTCCATTTTGGGTCTGTTGTCTCTTTCTTAACAGAACAAATGTACAATATAATGATATGTATCCATCATTATAGTATCATACAGAGTATTTTCATTGCCCTAAAAATTCTTTGTGCTCTGCCTACTCATCCATCTCCTTACTCCAAACACTGGCAACTACTGACCTTTTTACTGTCTCCATAGTTTTACCTTGTCCAGAATGCCATATAGTTGGAATCACACAGTATGTAGCTTTTTCAAATTGCCTTCTTTCACTTAGTAATATGCATTTGTCTGCATGTACCACAGTTTATTTATCCATTCACTTACTGAAGGACATCTTGGTTGCTTCCAAGTTTTAGCATTTATGAATAAATCTGCTATAAACATCTGTTTGCAGGTTTTTGTAGTGACATAAGTTTTCGACTCTTTGATGTAAATACCAAGCACAATTGCTGGATCATATGGTAAGAGGATGTTTAGTTTTGTAAGAAACTGCTAACGTATCTTCCAGAGTAGCTGTATCATTTTGTATTCCCACCAGCAAAGAATGAGAAGGGTGTAAGAGAGAAAGAAAGTTGGTAATGGGGTTGGACAAAGGGTATTTTAGAGGGAAAATAGTCCTTTTAAACCAGAGAGCTAAGAGACTGTGCACTGCCTTCAGAACAGTTCAGAATGACTAAGGTTTAGAATGGCTCTCAATAAATGGGAAGTTATTAAACTGGAACTAGATAATAATGCTGTGTGCTATATTGAGAAGTTGAGAATTTAATTTTGGTGAGAATTCACTGAGGAAGTTTAAGTAATGGGGTAATAAAATATTGATATGATCCAGGTCCTCTGGCCAAAATGAGAACAGGTAGGAAAGGAGCAATACTGATGGTAAAACAAGCATAAAACTGGTTAAGAGACCATGGGTGCCTGTAATTTAAGTGAAACTGATGAGAACATGAATTACAGAGTCAGAGGTGAAAATATGAAATTTTTTGTGGAAGTTACTAAAAACTTTTGAAAAGATTTTAAAAGTTCTCATCACAAGAAAAAGAAAATTAACTAAGTTTGGCAATGAATGTTAATTAGACTTATTGTGGTGGTCATTTTACAATATATACAAATACTGAATCATTATGTTGTACACCTGAAACTAATATAATTCTAATGTCAATTATACCTCAATAAAAATAAAAGTAAAGAAATATCTGATCAAGAATAGGTGACAGCTTAAATAATATCAGGAATGAAAGAATGAAACTCAATACAGATCCTATAGACATTGAAAGAATAATAGGAAACTATAATTAATGAATATCCTAATAAATCTTCCAATCTTGATGAAATGCACAAACATATTAAGAGATACAATTTTTTAAAAACTGCGACAAAAATAAAAAGAAAACCTGAAACTCTGAATCAATACAAACATATCAAATTCATAGTTAAAGTCTTTCCCATAAGTAATAGTCTAAGCCTAGGTGGCTTAGGAGCTGATTTCAACCAACCACAATTATACACAAACTCTTCCAGAAAGAAGAGGAGGGAACAATCCCAGTTTATTTTATGAGGAAAGTATACACTGATACCAAAACTGGCAAAGATACTGAAAGAAAACTACAGACGACTTACCTCATGAACACAAACACAAAAATCATTAAAAAAAAATATTAGTAAATTGAATTTGGAAATATATAAAGAGTATACTTATGTTGACAGAGTGGTGTATATCCTAGGTATTAAACAATTGATTTAATATTTGAAAAATAATCAATGTAATTGAAAATATTAACAGAATTTTAAAAACCCATATTTCAATATATGTGGAAAACAAACTTTTTTTTTAAAATCCAGCATTCATTTAAGTTAAAATCTATCAGCACACTGGACTTGGAGAAGAATTTTCTCAACCTATTCATATATGAAAAAAAGGCATGTATGAAAAATTTATAGTGAACCTGTATGATAGTGAAAGTCTAACTGCTTTCCCCTAAGACTGAAACAAGGCAAGATAATGGTTTCCTCCACTTCTATTCAATATCCTACTGGAAGTTCTAGCTGTGTAAGAAGGGAAGCAAAAATAAATAAAAGATATATAGATTGGAAAAGAATTAATAAAATTATCCTAGTGAACATTTGACATGAATATGTATATAGGATATTCTAAGGAATCAACAACAGCAAAACCGTGTAAAAAACAGTGATTTTAACAGTCACAGGATACAAAATTATTATAGAAAAGTCAAGGATATTTCTATGTTAGTAAAAAACAGTTCGAAAATAAAATTTCCAATAAAACATACCATTTATAATGACATACAAAAAAGAAATGTTTAGTGGTAAATTTAATAAAATATGTTCAAGATGAACATAGTGAATAATTCAAACATTGTTGGTTATGAAAGACTCATCATGGTTAAAATGTATATTCTCTCCAAATTAGTTTATAGATTTCAAAACAATCCCAACACAATTCCAACAGGCTTTTCTTTAACATTGACAACATGATTCTAAAATTTGTATGAAATGCAAAGAACTTATAATAGCCAAAATACTTTTCACAAAGAGGAATACACTGCCTGATTTCAATACTTACTAAAAATCTACAGTAATCAAGACATTGTAGTGTTTGTGCAAGGAGAAACATACAGATAAATAAAACAAAATAGAGAGTCCAGAAATAGACAAACACACTAATAGTGCAATTTTTAAAACTATTTTAAAAACTGCAAAAAGACATGGCAGTTATTTAATGGGGAAAGGATAATGTTTTCAACAAATAGATATCCCTATGGAAAAAATAAATATAGCCCTTACCTCATAACATATACAAAAATGAACTTAAAAAATTAAATTTCCAGAAGAAAATATAGAAGAAAAAACATTTTAACTTTATTTAGGAAAATGTTTCTTATGTAGAATGCAAAAAAAATAAAAAATGACTTCACCAAAATTAACACTCCAATTCTATGAAAACCATTTTTAAAACAATGGAAAGGCAATCCACAGACTAATTGAACATATTTGTGTTACATATATCTGATGAAGGACTTATATTCAGAATATAAAAATCATTCTTATGACTCAAGAAGAAAGTTAGAACCCCAATTTAAAAAAAAAGGTAAAAGTTTTGAACAGACATTTTACCAAAGAAGATACATGAATGGCCAACAAATGCAAAAATAGATGCTCAATGCTTTTGGCCCCAGGAAAATGAGATGTAAAACCATGAGATATTGCCATACACCTACTAGAATAGCTAAAATTAAAAATACTGAAAATGCCAGGTGTCAACAAGGATGGGGAGAAAGTAATACATTAGTGGTAGGAATATGAAATTAAATAACCACTTTGGCAATCAGTTTGGCAATTTCCTACCGTACAACTAAGCAATTCTTCTGAGTATTTACCTAAGAGGTATGAAATGCCTTGCACACAAAAGCTCATAGAGACTTTATTCTCAATAGGGAAAAACTATAAATAATTCAAGCAAATGAATAAAGTGTAGTATATCAATAAAATGAAATACTGTTCAGCAATTTAAAAAAAAAAGACTGTAATATGATATCCTAACTACATAAATAAATATAAAAGTGATTATGGTGAGCCAAAGAAATTATACAGCTTGATTTTTACTTACACAAAATTCTAGATCAAGCAAAATTAATCTATAGTGATGTAAAGCATATCAGTGATGTACAGAAAAATTAGTAGGAGATTAACTGACAGCAAAAGAATATGAGGAAAATTTTGGGGTGATGGAAATTGTCTGCATATCAACTGTGTTACTGATCACACTGGTCTAGCCAAAGCTTATCTATTAGTCTAAGTAAAGTATACAAAAATTATAACCCCCACTAAAAAACTGATTAAACAAGAAGATACTATTTAAATTCATACAAAGGAAAAAAGAACTGTGTGATTTAGGGCTAGTACCTTATTCTCTATAGGTCTTCATTTTTGTCTATGTTAGGTAAATAAGAGTTGAACTAGAAAATCTTTAAGACTTATCATATTTTACTTTTCTAAGGAAAATCTTAAATTTCTACCATTTTCCCCCAGAGGAGGAAGCTTGATACAGAGGACAGTAGATGGTCTTAGATCAAGGCAAAGCAGGATAAATACTGGGATTCTCACACTCATTAGTTGACTGAGCAAGAATTCAACCTCTCATGACTACAATTTCTTCATCTACAAAATGAGAATAAAAATCTATATTTTAGAGTGGTTGTGAAAAAACAAATGATTCAAAAATTTAAGAAGATCTTGACCCTCACTAGCAGCTGAATAGCTGTAAATTCCCCTTGCCTTTCACCAGAGAAAATTTCAGGATTAAAAACTAAAAAAAAAAAAAAGTTAAATAGAATTATTCCAGAGATCAAATATGTACCTTTATCAACTGAATCCTCCAGGAAGGACACTTGATTTTCTATGAAAGATACCAGCTTCTACCAATTGCCTTTTCAGATGCTCTGAGCATCACACATGTCATACTGTTGAGGGTGAGAAGACAAGCATTAAGGAACAGCACAACAGTGGGAATAAGATAGGCCATCCTAAGGGAGACTTCACTCTGCACTGGTGTCTTATGCTGAGTACCCTTAGACAGCTGAACCACATGAATCTTTTCTTGCTCTCTGACTCAACTGAAAGATTCCCAAGTGAACTATAAAGTTTATTTAGCAAACTTATTTGGGTATCTCAAGTGTATAGTTGAATTTGGTGCAGTTCAGGAAATTCACATTTTAAAAAATCCTCCTTTGATTTTGCTTTGGTTACTTTTCTTCTAAAAAAAAAAAAAAAATCCCTAGCTACTTGTGTCTACTGAAGCCCTGAAGCCACAGAATGATTTATAGTATCTTGAGAGCCAACATTACTCAGCCTTGTGGGAAGCAAAATGTGACATTTTCTCAAACATACAACAATATTTTCTTCATGGGTAAAGACTTCGGTTTTACCAGACCACAAGGGGACAAAGAGTTTAAATGAAACTTCAATGACATACCAAACCAGATCAGAAAAATGTAGATATCTATCTCTAAACTCAACCACCAACAACTACAGACATAGAACATTTTGCAACCTATGTATCAACCAACCACTGCCAATGGGGTAGTTTAGACAACTCCTGCAGGGCCAATTTAAAAGGGTAAACATGACAGAAGCTTTTATTAATGCTTCCCCTCATCACAAAAGCAATTTCCTACTGTCATCTGAGCATTTTATCATGGCACACTACCAGCACAAGCCATTTTAGTTTATCTCTGACTGTGCACCAAGCAGAAAAGAAAACAAACCTAATAATTAAAATGGTCAAAAATTCACCATTTCAAAATGGTTCAGTCCTTTAAAACATTTATAAGAGCTCGTTTTTCTGAAGAGGGCAAACTGTGAAGGAGAAACAGAGCAATTGCTTTCTTCTCTTCTCAAAATAAGCCAGGGCATTCTACACATTTTCTTTTCTAAGAATGTTAAAGGGTCTGCTAGCATGTCTACTAAACCAGCAGTTGCCTATTTTTATCTTTCCAACTCTAGGTCATGTCTCTAGATATAATTCTGTGTCACAGTGCTTTTAGGACCAGAATGCTTTCTGACTGATTAATAAAATGTATACTGGTAGTTCATGCTGAGAGGTGAAGATTATCCCCATTCAGGCATAAAAAGACTCTGGCAGATATAGTGTTAATTTTCTTTCCTTTGAGCCAGTAGCTTCCACACCTGTCAGCCATCAAGGTCAGGCTTGCCAGGAACCTAGGAGTGAATGGGCAGGGGCGCAGCTGTAGCAAATTAGTGTATCCCGAGGAGGTCCAGAATAAAAAATGCAAACTCTTGCATATATCTCTATGGGGTTTTGACTGATCCAAAAATGATGTTGCTATGGCGAATCAAGTGTGGTAGGTGCCCCAGGAACTTCTACCACAGCCTTCCCTTACTAATATAAAATATGTAAAATTGTATGTCTGAATATACTTGTGTATATATCTATGTATTTTTCATAAGGCCCTTTGGGATTATAGTGAAACAGCAACATTTATTTATAATTTTTAAATCATAAGAAATTATTTAGAAAAGGATATAATACTGAAAATGGTCTTTCAGCTACCTCCATCGCCAAGTATGGAAACCACATAATTATTGATGAAACAATATTTAATGATTTTCATCAATGCCCTTTCTCAAGAGTACATAAATATCAAAATACAGCAATCATATATGTGGTTGATTTAAAGAAAGTGACTAAAAATGAAAAATTTGGAAAAAAGATGCTTGGCCCAGTTGTGATGGTATCTTGATATCTGCAGATGTCAATTTCCTTGTTATTTTGAACTCTAAATTCTGATTTGGGTTCGTTTTCTTATTTTGTTAAATGTGAAAAATATCCAAAGTGTTATATCATAATCGAATCTCTTGCATAAGATGTTCTAGGCCTTTGAGTCCTGCCCATTTTCAGCTTTGTGTGTAACATAAAAGGAGTGAAATTATAAGAAAGGTAGAAAGGTTATACAGTGGGAAAGACATAAAAGGTAAAGGGAACAGGGAGAGATACTTAAATAGTAATTTACATTCCTGTACTCACTAAATTTCTCTAGTGGAATATGAAGTCAATATTTCAAGCAATAATAGAATAGAAACATTGCAGAATGCTGTGCATTCTCTTTGCTCTGAGCAGGAACTAAAAAGAAAATTGGGGGCAGAGGAGTACATCTTAGTGATTCCACAAAGCCAGCACATATCCTCAGTAGTGGAGCAAAAAAAAAAGTAAATACATCTAATTGCTTGTGAAAGTTAGGCCCATTGACTATGGTTTAATTACAGTCTACTACCAAATCCTACATTAGTATAAAAACAGTGCAACCCTAAAAAATAAAATAAAATGACTTCTTGGCTGAGCAAAATTTCCTACAGAGCACAATCTTACAAGGCCATCATTTAATGTTTCACACACTATAAGCATCATTAATAGCAAAGATATAATGAAATCAATTTTGAAAGAGATCATCTCCCAGGGATCTCTATTTAGATGTGAAGTCTTTGAAGTGGAAGAGGGCATCTGACGGGTTAAGAATCAGATTTACCCCAGCACAATCACTAACAGCAGATTTTTAAAATGTCTAAATTGCTATTTAAAAATTTAGGGTATTTGCAGAGATAATTGATTTAGAGACTTCTCAATTCATCAGGATACATTAAGCATCTTAAGAAAAGGAGTTGCTTTAAATATAGTGGCTATTATTGGATTTCATAGAACCTATTTCTTAAGGACCTGCAGAGTCTGTAAATTTCTGCTGAGTGGATCTCACTCTGCTATGGAGATGGCTAACTGGGTACTAACTGACTCAGCAAGACTAAATTGACCTGCAGAATAGAGAGTCCACACTCTCATTTTCTTCACTTTCCAATGACACTGATCTATCATTGCCCCTCGACTCTGCCCTCAAATTTTCTTGAAGGTTGGCGGAAGTGCTTAAGAACAGTGAGATACCTTGCTTCTTCACCAAGACTGCCAGCACGTGTCCTAGCATATGCACACTGCAATATTTTGTGATGTGTGCATTTGTAGCCATCTTGAGATGTTCACCAGGGGAGCAATCTATTTTCACATGTGCTTGTGGGAAGGCAATGAGTTAGAAGGATTTTTTTTTTTTTTCACTACTGCAAGTTGAGTAATGCAAAAAATGGTTTCAATAGAAACCATTGACCTAAGTATATTCTACTTGTACCACTTCTTCCCTTTCGGGGCATTGCCCACTTCAGTGCTATAAAACCATAACTGAATGAAGAAAATGGATCCCCAAATTGAAATTTTGACTTCCATAATAATTTAGTTAAATGAATCGTTTAAAGGTAAGAATTGTCCATACTAAACTTATTGTCTTAAGACAATGGTAACCAAAGGGTAGTTTTAATAATCTTCTACAGAACAAAACAGATGTCAAAAAATAGCAACAATTTAATTATGTAATGATCATGCTGCTACGTAATGGAAGTGTGATGTGGTCACTTTTTCTAGTAGTTATCAGTCATGATATTATCCCTTCTTGTTTAGCGGTACAGTCAGCAGCAATGAACCAGGGTCTAGTTTTTCTGCTTTGTGCTGGCATTAGTTAGAACTTTGGTTTTAAGCAAGAGAAATTAGGTTTTACTAGTGTGGGGTGAGTACTTAAACTTGACATATGTTAAACTCATATATGCAAAAATGTAACATTCTTTTTTATGTACAACTAATATTCATATTTTTCTCAAGCTTAGATTCTATTTAATGGTGATAGGAGGAGCTAGAATGGATGACATTTTAAGTATGTCATTTAAAAGTAACTTACCTCTTTCATTTTTAATTTGTCCCTTTGGTGTTATCTCTGCTTTTTTTCCCCTTTCTTCTAGCCAAGATAGTACCTAGACATAGCATGAGGCATAAGAAAATCTCAAATTTGAGTAGTGGCCTTCTCTAAAATGTCTCTTGTCCCCCTTGGTCATTGTTTATCCTATTGTCATCTTCTTCTGACATCGGTGGCTGATGGAAGCCATGTTTATGTTCTATTTTGTTTTTTTTCTGCACACTCAGTGCCTAGATGTCACATTCCTTCTCCAAACAGAAGGCTCTGCTGCTCTGATGTGACCCCGCCTAACCCATTACTGCTATTGCTGCTCTGCTGAATCTCGACCACAATGTTCATTTGACCCTTCCCTTAAGAACCCCTCCCAAGTGAATCAATGATTGTTCCCCACTGGGGACACACAGTGACTTTGAGACATTTCCTTCATTAGGTGCATAATGTGTAGAATCAAGGGTGAGAGTAGGATAGGTGTAGTCTGTGGCCGTTTAGCCATTGCAACTCACCTGCATGTGTCCAAAGCTAGTGTGGGATATTCAGCCAAGTGACCTCCTCATGAGGACTAAAGGTTGTGGGGCCCCAGGTTCCTTTTCTTTCATCACCCCACCACCACCACCCCCACACACACCTACACTTCTGCAGGTTTTCTGTCATTACCCACTCTTCATCTTGAGGCTTACCCTAAGGTGATCCAGAATGGGTGTGTGTGGGAGGGGAGAACTACATACATTGGCATCTAATCTTTTGCTCTTTTCTCTCTCACACTTGTCCTATCTACTCTACAGGCTCAGAAGTTTTCTTTATGTACTATCTCATGGATTATTTCATTCTACCCATGTTCTATATAGGAAAAGTTTCAAATCTCCAAAATTTGTTTTTAATATGTAGGAAGAATTAGAATTTTCAAATTCTTTTGTCTTTTATTTAAGCCTAGATTTCAGAACTACTGCTTTTTTGGACACCAGAGTCCTAATTTACCACAAACACTGGACATCTTTGTTCCAGATTATAGCAGACTTTCTCCTGAATCATGGAAATGTTTTGATTTAATGGATGGGAAGTCAAGGAAGATATAATTTAAAGTAAATACAAAATACAAGATTTGATCTTTTAAAAATATTACATCCATTTTCTAGATCACAAATAGTGGAAAATGAAATTTAAGGATTCTGGACTATCTCATAAACCAAAGGAGAAACTGCATCAGAGCCTAGAATTGCCTGGTGCCAGAGCTCAACATACTGTGTGGAACTTCCTTCATATTTTCTATGTTACTCATCATGTTTCTTTATGGCTTTTATCTTCTCATCTCTTTTATCAGTTTTTATCTTTATGGACCAACTTTCTGTACATGTTACTTTACAAAATGGAAAATATGAGAGCCCTGTTAAGCTCTCCAGTTTTTACTTTTCCTCTTCAAAAATCCAGCTTTAACTGGAACTGGAATACCATTGCCCTTTTCCAATTTACTAAATAAGAAATTTAATTGATTTAGTTTGGATCATGAGACTGCAGTTCATTCAACTTTTGACCAGGGGAACAAAATGTTATAGCATAAGCATTCTTCATATGCATCAGTGTTGGGAGTGAGATTTTTTTTTTTCCATTACTCTTTTTCTTTTAAAGGGAAAGACTGTCAGGTAAAAATCCATAAATGTTCACTGTAACATTTTCCTATCATTTCTATTGCCATTATTTCTATTTACTTATGAAACAAATATGATGCTTCCTTGTGCAGTTCCTCTAAAATATACAATGAAGTGGGTTTTTGTTTTGTTTTGTTTTTCTGTAAAATTTACCTTTTAAATTTGAGGACTAAAACCCTTTTATACTCATTCTACTTCTGTAATTTCTCAATGTTTCAAGACATTTTAACAAATCGTTTATGATTAAAACAAAAGCAAAGAAATAAAACCACGTGGTACTAATAATCTTTTCCAGGTTAACAGTCAGAGTTTACAGGATTTATGTTTTATTCCTCTGGGTTATCCAGTACTTTGATTTTTTTTTTTTTTTTTAATCAGTGACTTATCCAAGATATTCTTCTCAGTACACACTATTTTAGCTAATCAGTTCACTTTGCATCAGTCTGGTGTCATTTTGAGGCACTGTAATTTAAACTATATATTGACTACTAAAATATTTATTTAAAAAATATAAATATTTTCCACTTTAACTTGACGTAGTGACTGATATTTGTTTCTAATATCAAACCATCCTTGCATTTCAGTTATAAACTTTTTATGGGCTGTGTTTATTTTTTAAGTACTGGAAGATTCATAGTCTCAATTAGAATCTAATTTTATTTTGGATTGTGCATTTAAAATGATCTTGAGATTTTCTTTGTTAATATTATCTGTCTTTGGCAGATGGTATCAATGTTCTGCTGAATTTATGAAAAAATATTAGGAACATTATATTTCTTAATTCTCTGAAGTAACTTAAATATAATTTAGATAGAAAATTTAAACAGAATTAGTAATACTGGTTGGTTTTATTTTTGAAGTAATTCAGACTTAAAACTTTCTTCAATTGCATTTTGGGGAGGTTTCTCTTTGTCCCAAATTCTTTTATAATGAAGAAGAATTCCAAAATTCTTCTATAATGATTTTTAGTTGTTGTTAAGGTTTTGATATTTTCTTAATTTTGACAATTTTTTTCTGGAAAATTATGTACTTCACTTAGGTTGTCATATTTATTTACAGAGAGTTAAACAAAACATTATTATTTTAAAGTTCCTGCTATATTTTTTATTTTTAAATTTGATAAAAGTCAGAAAAAAACTAGGGAAGTAATACCTATTAATGTAAAGTAAATACAGGCATAACTTGGAGATATTGTGGGTTCAGTTCCAGACTACCAGAATAAAGCAAATATCTCAATAAACGAGTCACACATTTTTTTTTTTTGGTTTCCCAGTGCATATAAAAGTTATGTTTACACTATACTGTAGTTTACTGTGTGCAACAGCATTATTTATATTGCAAAACTCAATGTACATACCTCAATTTAAAAAAAATATCTTCTTGCCAAAAAATGCTAATCATCATCTGAACCTTTAGTGAGTCTTAATCTTTTTGCTGGTGGAAGGTCTTGCCTCAATGTTGCTGGCTGCTGACTGATCAGGATGATGGGTGCTGAAGGTTAGGGTGACCGTGACAATTTATTTTAAGACTGTGTCAAAATAAGACAACAAAGATGTTTGCCACTTTGATTGACTTGTCTTTCATGAACAATTTCTCTGTAGCATGCAATGCTCTTTGATAGCACGTTACCCACAGTAGAATTCTTTCAAAATTGGAATCAGTCTTCTCAGACCCTACTGCTGCTTTATCAACACAGCTTATATAATATTCTGAATCTTTTGTTGTCATTTAAACAATTTTTATAGCATCCTCACCAGGTGTAGCTTCCATTTCAAGAAACCATTTTCTTTACTCATCCATAAGAAGCAAGTCCCCATCCATTAAAGTTCTATCATGAGACTGCAGCAATTCATTCATATCTTCAGGCTCCACTACTGATTCTAGTTCTCTTGTTATTTTCACCACATCTGCAGTTACTTTCTCCACTGAAGTCTTGAACATTTCAAGGTCATCCATGAGGTTTGGAATCAACTTCTTCCAAACTCCTGTTAATGTTGATACTTTGACCTCTTCCCATGTATCATGAATGTTTTTAATGGCTTCTGGAATGGTGAACCCTTTACAGAAGGTTTTCAATTTACTTTGCTCAGATTCATCAGAAGAATCACAGTCTATAGCAACTATAACCTTACAAAATGGTTTTCTTAAATAGTAAAATTTGAAAGTCCAAATTACTCCTTGATCCCTGTACAACTTTGTTGTGCATCCCAAACAGAGCTCTTGAGTGACCAGGTGCATGGTCAATGAAGAGTAATATTTCAAAAATAATCTTTTCTCTTGAGCCATAGGTCTCAACAGTGGGTTTAAAATATTCAGTAAACCATGTTGTAAACAGACGTGCTGCTATCCAGGCTTTGTTGTTCCACTTATATACCACAGGTATAGTAGATTTAGCATACCTCTTAAGGACCCTAGGATTTTCAGAATGGTAAATAAGCATTGGCTTTAACTTAAAGTCACTAGCTGCATTAACCCCTAACAAGACAGTCAGCCTGTCCTTTGAAGCTTTGAAGCCAGATATTGACTTCTCCTCTCTAGCTATGAAAGTTCAAGATGACATCCTGTTCCAATATAATGCTGTTTTGTCTACATTGAAAATATGTTGTTTAGTGTAGCCACTTTCATTATTTACCTTAGCTAGATTTTCTGGATAACTTTCTGCAGCTTTTACATTAGCACTTGCTGCTCCATCTTGCACTTTTATATTATGACGATGTCTGCTTTTCTTAAACCAAAGGAACAAACATTTGCTAGCTTTAAACTTTTCTTCTGCAGCTTCTTCACCTCTCTCAACCTTCATAGAATTGAAAAGATTTAGAGCCTTGCTATGGATTAGACTTTGGCTTAAATGAATGTTGGGGCTGGTTTGATCTTCTATCAAGACAACTAAAACTGTCTCCATATCAGCAATAAGACAGTTCCACTTTTTTACCATGTGTGTGCTCACTGGAGTAGCACTTTTAATTTCTTTCAAGGACTTTGTATTCGCAACTTGGCTAATTCTTTGGTGCAAGAGACTTAGATTTAGGCCTATCTTGGCTTTTGACATGCCTTCCTCACTAAGCTTAATCATTTCTAGCACTTGATTTAAAGTGAGAGATGTGTGACTCTTTCATTTGAACACATAGAGGACATTGTAGGGCTATTAGTTGGCCTAATTTCAAAGTTGTTGTGTCTCAAGGAGTACAGAGGCCCACAGAGAGAGAGAGAGAGACAGAGAGAGAGAGACAGAGAGAGAGAGATGGGGGAACACTCAGTTTGGAGGGCAGTCAGAACACACACTTACCATCTTATCTAGGTGTGGGTTGTGGGTTGTGGTATCCCAAAACAATTACAGTAGTAAGTCAAAGATCAAGGATCACAGATCACCATAAAAATACCATAATAATGAAAAAGTTTGAAATATTGTGAGAATTACCACAATGTGACACAGAGGCATGAAGTGAGCAAATGCTATTGGAAAAATGGCACCAATAGATGCGGGGTTGCCACAAACTTTCAATTTGTAAAAAATGCAATATATCTGAGGTGCAGTAAAGTGAAGTGCAATTAAATGAGTTATGTCTGTAATATTAAGCACATAAGCAAATGCAACTTAACAATTGATGAAATAATAATCTGGCACAGGATAAGCAATTTGGTCCAATGAAATCACATGAATTTACTGCTGAAGCTTATTTTTTTCCACTTACTAGTTGTCAAATCTTAGGCAATTGATTTAACTTCTCTGAGCCTCACTTTAAAAAGTATTGAGGAAAGAATGCCTAACTTTAGACATTTTGTCAAGACCATTGAAATAATCAATAAAATTGCCTAGTGTAGCGATAACAGTTAATGCTAAGTAAATTTTATTTTCACTCCAGATAGGGTTTACCACTAGATACGGATCATTCTAGAAATCTAAGGATAATTCAATGTTTTGAGTTTGCAGAAATAGAGACACAAATGTAGAGAACAAACGTATGGACACCAAGGGGGGAAAAGTCATGAGGGGTGGTCGTGGTGTGATGAACTGGGAGATTGGGATTGACATATATACACTAATATGTATAAAATAGATAACTAATAAGAACCTGCTGTATACAAAGATAAATAAAATGAAATTCAAAATTTCAAAAAAAAATTAAATAAGGAAATACAAGTTTCATTACAACAATGATTATGTCAATACCAATACCTTATCTTAATAACAAAAAAATTGCATGAATGATACAGAGAACAATATTGAGTTTCTCTTTTGTAGTGTGTCTCTAAAAGGCTAGTTTAAGTTATTAAACTTTAATTAGATAAAATATTAATCAGGTTAAGTATTGATTGAATGCATCAATTTAATATAATTATTTAATTATATTAAAATTAATTAAAATTAAATTTTAATTGATTAAATACATATTTTTTCTTTCACCCCTCTCACAATGATCAGTGTAAAGTAAAAAATCCTTTTCTCTGTAGTTTGATCTTGAGTTAAATCAGAACCTCAGGATCTTAACTCTACCAAAGGAGACTTTTTTTTTTCAAACTACCTATTCATAGAAGGATAAGCCAAAACTATGGTCAGAATTTAGAGTCCTATTATTCTGTTCTATTGCTTCTCTCATGGCTATATGTTATGGCTGCTAAAAATAGGAAATCTAGGTTTCCAATGCAAGATCCAGTTTTTTTAAAATGTCCCAAGTTAACCAAGGTGTGACAAAAATTACCCAACTCAAGCAGTGCAATTGTCTGATGCAAGGTCCAGGTTGCAGTAGGACATGTGATTGTCAAGGACCAACAGGATTGCTTTCAAACAGTAGTTCAACATATCTCAAGTTTAGGGTGTTTTGCATTACACCCAGCTACAAAGCTAATGTAAAATAAAGTTGGGCTATCTTATAATTTTACCATGACATACATCTTACAAATTTCACACATATACATTTACACACACACATACACACACAAACACACACACACACATATACATTCATACACATTTTACCAAATGCACACCCATGTTGTTGTAATGACTGGTTCAGGATGGGTGCCAACTTCATATAGTAACTTGGACACTAGTGTTGATGCCTGATATCCTGTCAAGGCTCTGCTCTGTCCTGTGGTAAATTTTCCTGGATAAGGGGTATGTGGGTATTTTTAACTTTGCTTACCAGCTGGCCTCAATAAAGTCTATTTCATTACATTAGACACATTTCAATAATGTTTATTTCTGAGGGTAGGGTTCTGGATTTCAGAAGCTTTTGTTCTAGAAGGACCTGGATTCATTAAGCAACTTTTCTCACACTACCCCAGATAACTTTTTGTGCTGCATGTCATACATACCCAACATATTTATGTGTGAGTAAAGAGGCATCAGCAGACATACAGATGTAAAATGTTTTTACTGGCTGAGTCAAAATGACTTGTTGATCATTAAATTTCCATTTTCATGAGAGCCAAAACAAATAAAGTATGCACTAACATGACCAGATGTCCCTAATGGATAACATTTAAATAAAATTTCCCCTCACTGATACATAAATAAATGCATTCACTTGCACACAGACATACACACACGCACACACACAGATTTGTTTAAATTATATCTTCTCATTGTACTGGAAGCTCCATGAGGACCATAGTATGTACCTTGCTACATTCTGACATCTAACACAGCTCTTGGTTTAATATGTACATGATAAATAACATCAAAAATAGTCAACATAACAATTCATAGATACATTCTAGAGCAGCAGTCACAAAATTTTGTTGGTACACAGACATATCCATCTGTTAATATATTATCCATGATAGTTTTCTCACTACAATAGCATATCTGATCTGTTGCAACAAAGACAGTACAGCTTGCAAAGCCTAATAAGCCTAATATTGGGCCTTTTACTGTAAAAGTTTGCTCACCCATTTCCTAGAGGCATAATCTTTAAATTTATATAAGTAAACATGTATTAAATGGTTATTGTTATTGCATACTATTTTGTAATTTCTGGCCAGTACAGTAATAACAAAAACAAATAAAAATAAATGATGGAAAAATGCAGAGCAAGATAAAATTATGAGAATATATTATGATTATTTGAAAGATAAAAATTAATTATAAAATTATTAGAATTAGAAAGAGGTTTCATGATAGTGACCAAATTAATTGATTTAAAATATACTTTTTGAGTGCATACTATTCACCAGACATTGTACTGATACAACATATTTTTTAAAAAAAAGGTTAAGAAGGAGATAACAATTTATCTTTTTATTCTCTTTCCATCATTTTCTTTAGCCTAGACTACAGCAACCACTCTTCAACTTCCTCTGATTTTGTCCTTTTCCAGAACATACACTTTACTACTAATCAGGTGATTTCCCTGTCTTTTGGTGGTTACCCATTTTACTTGGCATAAAGCCCACCATACTTATTGTGCTTTACCAAGCCCTTCATGATATGGCTCAATCCAAGACCCTCTTGAGGTAGGTAAGAGCAAGTGGTAAGAGCCATGAGCTCTGGAGTCAATTGGTTGGAGTTCAAAACATGACTCCACCTCTGACTAACTGTATGAACTTGGAAAAGTTACTTATCCCTTCTCTGCCCTTGTTTCTTCATCTATAAAATGGGAATAACAATTGTAACTAAGTAGTAGGTTGTTAAAAATTAAATGATTTATATAAAGTACAGAGAAATGTGTTTGGATCATAGTGAACACAATAAATTAGGCTATGAATACCTGATCAATTTTGAGTCTTTTCAATTCATGTACCCTACCCCAGGTTTGCTTTTATAATACTAAACAAACCAGGCCTAAGAACATGATGGCCCTTTCCTTGCAATGCTCTTTGAAATCCCTACTTTTGTCTTGATTTGACTTGTCTGTGTCCTACTTTGACTTCAGGTCCCTGTGAAGGATTATGAAGGATCTGAGATTTTACTCTATTTGCAGTCAAGCAAGTTACTCTGCTACAGTTTTGTAGATATTGACAGAAATCATAAGGTTCTTGGGTTAGGGATAAAGAACATTACTACTCATGGTAATAGCAGTTGCAGAGTTTCAGTTTTAGATTTTGTTGAGTTCTCTGAGCCCACTTCCTACAGGGTGATGCAAAGAGTGTCAAGCAACACCTGTACATGCAGTGAGTTACCTTACAGGAGAGCAAACCTGAACTTAGAGAAACTGAATTTTATAACGATCAGTAAGAATGTCTGCCTTTATTTTTGTCAAGGAAGACACTATATATTCTAACACTACAGGAAAATCTGTCCTTTGGTCTGGAGTGAAACACTATCTATATCTTCCAAGAATAGTCACAGTGCAAATATCGGTGAAAAGATAGTTAATGACAAAGGTGGTCAGTGTCTCTGCTAGCAGGAGGTTTAGAAATGCAAGAGTGACATGGGACAAAGGCATCCTAACAGTCTCAACTAGAATTCTTCCATTCTGTTCTTCCTTAAGACAGGGTTATTGGTACATGTAGACTATTAGTTCCTCAAATATAGATCTCTGTATTTCCCATCACTTATTCCAATGCCAAGGATATACTTTGCACATAGTAGACACTCAAAAATATTTTTCAAGAAATTAGAGTCTGCTATAAATGATGATATTTTTATTCCTACTCTTACTACCATAACCAGTTGGAGAATAAAATTTAAAAACACATCTCATTTGTATGAGCAACAACTTATAAATACTTTAGCATTATGCACACTATAAGAAAAATCTGCACAAATTATATCTAGAAATCTACAAAATTATTTTAATGAAATAAGGAAAGATTTTGGTATACAAAGCTAGATTGATAAAGATGGGAGCAGCCCAAGATTTGAATGGCAATAAGAAAACATGGATTTTATTGAATCTGCAATTTAAGCTATATGCTCTCAGATAATAAGTGGAAGTTTTCATAACATAGTTTTTTTGCATTTTTTGAATTTTATTTTGTTTATTTTTTTATACAGCAAGTTCTTATTAGTTATCCATTTTATACATATTGTGTATATATGTCACACTCAATCTCCCAATTCATCACACCATCATTCCCCACCTCCCACTTTCCCCCCTTGGTGTCCATAGGTTTGTTCTCTACATCTGTGCCTCAATTTCTGCCCTGCAAACCTGTTCATCTGTACCATTTTTCTAGGTTCCACATATATGCGTTAATATACGATATTTGTTTTTCTCTTTCTGACTTACTTCACTCTGTATGACAGTCTCTAGATTTTTCCACGTCTCTACAGTGACCCAATTTCATTCCATTTTATGACTGAGTAATATTCCATTGTATATATGTACCACATCTTCTTTATGCATTCATCTGTCGATGGGCTTTTAGGTTTCTTCCATGACCTGGCTATTGTAAACAGTGCTGCAATGAACATTGGGGTGAATGTGTCTTTTGAATTATGGTTTTCTCTGGGTATATGCCCAGTAGTGGGATTGCAGAGTCATATGGTAATTCTATTTTTAGTTTTCTAAGGAACCTCCATACTGTTCTCCATCGTGGCTGTATCAATTTACATTTCCACCAACAGTGCAAGAGGGTTCCTTTTTCTCCACACCGTCTCCAGCATTTGTTGTTTGTAAATTTTCTGATGATGCCCATTCTAACTGGTGTGAGTGATACCTCACTGTAGTTTTGATTTGCGTTTCTCTAATAATTAGTGATGTTGAGCAGCTCTTCATGTCCTTCTTGTCCATCTGTATGTCTTCCTTGGAGATGACTATTTAGGTCTTCTGTACATTTTCAGATTGGGTTTTCTGTTTTTCTAATATTGAGCTGCATGAGCTGTTTATATATTTTGGAGATTAATCCTTTGTCTGTTGAATGTGTTTGCAAATATTTTCTCCCATTCTGAGGGTTGTCTTTTCGTCTTGTTTGTAGTTTCCTTTGCTGTGCAAAAATTTTTAAGTTTCATTAGGTCCCATTTGTTTATTTTTATTTCCATTACTCTAGGAGGTGGATCAAAAAAGATCCTGCTGTGATTTATGTCAAAGAGTGTTCTTCCTATGTTTCCTCTAAGAGTTTTATACTGTCCAGTCTTACATTTAGGCCTCTAATCCATTTTGAGTTTATTTTTGTGTGTGGTGTTCGGGAGTGTTCTAATTTCATTCTTTTACATGTAGTTGTCCAGTTTCCCCAGCACCACATGATCAAGAGACTGTCTTTTCGCCATTGTATATCTTTGCCTCCTTTGTCATAGATTAGTTGACCATAGGTGCATGGGCTTATCTCTGGGCTTTCTATCCTGTTCCATTGATCTATATTTCTGTTTTGGGCCAGTACCATATTGTCTTGATTACTGTAACTTTGTAGTATACTCTGAAGTCAGGGAACCTGATTCCTCCAGCTCCATTTTTTCCCTGAAGACTGCTTTGGCCATTCGGGGTCTCTTTTGTCTCCATACAAATTTTAAGATTCTAGGTCTATAAAAAATGCCATTGGTGATTTGATAGGGATTGCATTGAATCTGTAGATTGCTTTGGGTAGTATAGTCATTATGACAATATTGATTCTTCCAATCCAAGAACATGGTATATCTCTCCAACTGTTTGTATCATCTTTAATTTCTTTCATAATTGTCTTATAGTCTTCTGCATAAAGGTCTTTTGTCTCCTTAGGTAGGTTTATCCCTAAGTATTTAATTATTTTTGTTACAATGGTGAATGAGAATGTTTCCTTAATTTCTCTTTCAGATTTTTCATCATTAGTGTATAGGAATGCAAGAGAGTTTTTTGCATTAATTTTGTATCCTGCAACTTTACCAAATTCATTGATTAACTCTAGTAGTTTTCTGGTGGCATCTTTAGGATTCTCTATGTATAGTATGATGTCATCTGCAAACAGTGACAGTTTTACTTCTTCTTTTCCAATTTGTACTCCTTTTATTTCTTTTTCTTCTCTGATTTCCATGGCTGGGACTCCCAAAACTATGTTGAATAATAGTGGTGAGAGTGGACATCCTTGTCTTGTTGCTGATCTTAGAGGAAATGCTTTCAGTTTTTCACCATTGAGAATGATGTTTGCTGTGGGTTTGTCGTATATGACCCTTATTACATTGAGGTAGGTTCCCTCTATGCCCAACTTCTGGAGAATTTTTATCATAAATGGGTGATGAATTTTGTAAAAAGCTTTTTCTGCATCTATTGAGAGGATCATATGGTTTTTCTCCTTCGATTTGTTGATATGGTTTATCACATTGATTGATTTGTGTATATTGAAGAATCCTTGCAGTCCTGGGATAAACCCCACTTGATCATGGAATATGATCCTTTTAATGAGCTGTTGGATTCTATTTGCTAGTATTTTGTCCAGGATTTTTGCATCTATGTTCATCAGTGACATTGGCTTGTAGTTTTCTTTTTGTGTGGCATTTTTTTCTGGTTTTGGTATCAGGGTGATGGTGGCCTCGTAGAATGAGTTTGGGAGTGTTCCTTCCTCTGCAAATTGTTGGAAGAGTTTGAGAACGATGGGTGTTATCTCTTCTCTAAATGTTTGATAGAATTCACCTGTGAAGCCATCTGGTCCTGGACTTCTGTTTGTTGGAAGATTTTTAATCACACTTTCAAGTTCATCACTTGTGATGGTCTGTTCATATTTTCGATTTCTTCCTGGTTCAGCCTTGGAAGTTTATACCTTTCTGAGAATTTGTCCATTTCTTCCAGGTTGTCCATTTTATTTGCACAGTGTAGCTTGTAGTAGTCCGTTAGGATGCTTTGTATTTCTGTGCTATCTGTTGTAACTTCTCTTTTTTCATTTCTAATTTTAATGATTTGATTCCTCTCTCTTTTTCTTAATGAGTCTGGCTAATGTTTTATCAGTTTTGTTTATCTTCTCAAAGAACAAGCTTTTAGTTTTGTTCATCTTTGCTATTGTTTTCTTGTTTCTATTTCATTTATTTCTGCTCTGATCTTTATGATTTATTTCCTGCTACTAACTTTAGGTTTTATTTGTTCTTTTTTCTCTAGTTCCTTTATGTGTAAGGTTAGACTGTTTATTTGAGATTTTTCTTGTTTCTTGAGGTAGGCTTGTATAGCTATAAACTTCATTCTTAGAACTGCTTTTGCTGCATCCCATAGATTTGGATCATCATGTTTTCATTGTAATTTGTCTCTAGGTATTTTTTGATTTCCTCTTTGATTTCTTCAGTGATCTCTTGGTTATTTAATAGCATATTGTTTAGCCTCCATGTGTTTGTGTTTTTTACGTTTTTTTTCCTTGTAATTGATTTCTAATCTCATAGTGTTGTGGCCAGAAAAGATGCTTCCTATGATTTCAATTTTGTGAAATTTACTGAGGCTTGATTTGTGACCCAAGATTTGATCTATCCTGGAGTATTTTCCATGTACACTTGAGAAGAAAGTGTAATCTGCTGTTTTTGGATGGAATGTCCTACAAATATCAACTAAATCTATCTGCTCTATTGTGTCATTTAAAGTTTGGGTTTCCATATTAATTTTCTGTTCGAATGATCTGTCCATTGGTGTGAGTTGTTAAAGTCCCCCACTATTATTGTATTATTGTTGATTTCCTCTTTTATAGTTGTTAGCAGTTGCCTTATGTATTGAGGTGCTCCTATGTTGGGTGCATAAATATTTATAATTGTTATATCTTCTTGGATTTATCCTTTGATCACTATGTAGTGTTCTTCCTTGTCTCTTGTAACATTCTCTATTTTAAAGTCTATTTTATCTGATATAAGTATTGCTACTCCAGCTTTCTTTTGATTTCCATTTGCATGGAATATTTTTTTCCATCCCCTCATTTTCAGTTGGTAAGTGTCCCTAAGTCTGAAGTGGGTCTCTTGTAGACAGCATATATATGGGTCTTGTTTTCGTATCCATTCAGTGAGCCTGTGTCTTTTTTGGTTGAAGCATTTAATCCATTCATGTTAAAGTAATTATTGATATGTATGTTCCTTTTACCATTTTCTTAATTGTTTTGCGTTTATTCACAATATAAAATTTGGTATTTTTTTCTCAAAGCTAACCAAGGCAGATAGTTAGAAAACTCAGAAATTGAATAACTTTGAAATATTTCAGTAGAGGCTGTAGCTGTACACACCATTATTTCCCACTGTGGTTACAGTCTCCATAAAAAAAATGTGACTATTTTACATCACACAACTAAATGATAATGTTCAGTATTGGTCTAATAATCAGACCCCTGGACAAGACAGTCTCATTATCACTCCGAATAAAATAGCACTTCAGTATTCTGCAAGACTGCCATTACCGTCAAGGATCATTGGGTGGTGTTTGCAAATAGTTAACCAGGCTTCCTCACAGCTGTTCAAAATTGAGAGCTCATGAACACTTTTGCAAGCAGAGCAAAATCTTATAAGCACAGATGAGCAAGAAGAATGGTAGTACACCAAATGCATAACAAATAAGAGTTTTAATTCATCTCATCATGAAAACAATAAGAGATGAAGAAAGAGAGGACAGAGGCCATGGATGCCCAGAATTAGAGACTTAACTTGGATCAGCTGTGCCTGTCAGACTTAATGAAAATTGTTTATAAACACAAATTTGGCATATTTTAGAGCTGAATGTAAGACAGACTCTTCAAGTTTTATTCTAGCTTTGTGGCTAATATTCAAGGATATTCTTAATTTAATCATTGCTTTAAAATGGGGCATCTATGCCATAAGGCACTTAGATACTTGCATAGTTAAAGTTTCTCTAGGATGCTTCACATGCCATATTTTAGAAGCTCTTTAATAATCTCCTAAGGTATGGTTACTCAATTTATCTTTCTGTGTGACATATACAGGCCAAAATCCTTAGGTAATAGTACTTTTCTATTCAACCCACTGTAAAAAAAAAACTAAGTGGCAAAATACAATCATTATTTTGTGATTTTAGAGCTAAATTCAACCTTCTCACTTTAGAGGAAAGTGAGGCAGAGATAAGTTAAAGTCTTACCCAAAGATCCGAACATGGTAAGCAATAGCTGAAGTTTCCTGAACCTTAGTCTGGAGTTATATCTATCTGTCATTACTCCTTCAGAGTGAGGTCATTCTGTAAGTGAGAATCCAAAATATAAGATTAGAGGAAAAATATATAAATAAATATATAAATAGATATGTCATAAACAAACCCAGCCTGGATATACTGCTTCTGAAAAGCAAGGGACCTTAATATTTTAGAAATCCTTGTTCCTTTTCATACACATTTGATGACAGTGGTGCATTCATGTTGAGGGAGATTTAGTAGATGAGGTAGAACACAAGAATTTTATCTCGATTTTTGTTTTCAGACATGTGATTTAGAATTTAGCTTACTCTCTTTCTGACAAGTAAATTTAGATTTGTATCAAAATACAAAATTGCATTTTTAATTTATTTTCTTGGTTTAGTGTGTTGTAATTAATGACTTACAAATAATGACAGAATATCTTAATTTTGAAAAGTTACAAGCAAGCATATATTGACTCAGATATTAGCTTTATTTTGCACATATTTTTTTCTCAGTCACCATAATTATTTCTCTAATTCCATTGATGGTATGTGGTAAGAATTAACAGAATATTTTTATAATTAATTTTATTTAATTTTCATTGGCCAGAAGAAAATCAATAGACTTCTCTCTGATCTTAAGGTAAGCCTTATTGTGCATGTAAACTACATAATCATTACTAATTTGCATTTTTTATACTATATACAAATTGCAAAGTTAACTCTAATGTCTTCAATACACTGAATTTATATAGTACCATCCAACTGTGTCCCTCTTTGATACTTACATAATGCAGCTATTTTAATACCTTAAAAGTCTGGTTTCATGAAGACACTATTGGTCTTCACCCTTCCTACCGAACACAGTCTAAATTTATAAAAAATCTTTTAAGAATGTTCATGCTTTTACCTCATATATTATAGTTATTTGCTATTCTCCAGCATAAACATTCTAGTTAGGTTATTCATTTGTTCAACAAATATTTATGAAGCACCATAGTTATGTATAACATAACTCTAATAGTAGCTAAGTTATGTAAAATAGCTTAAAAATCAGTTAAAGAGATATGTAAATATTAGTTGTCATTAACACAGTATAATATTAAGTACAGCACTTACTATAATGCAAGTTATTTAATAGACACTGTAGGAGAAATATGAACATAATATAATCACTTACTGAAATAATATTAATATTCAATGAGAACCTTAACCACATTAGAACCATATATAAATAGAGTAAAACATAGTGTAATTAGTAGCTTAATTTTTTGTGTTTCTCTAGTGATACAGACTTTTCCCCACCTACCTCTAACTCCCTACATTGGCTGCATAGTTCTCAGTCTATATGATACTAATAGTAAGCAAAACAAACAAACAAAAGAGAAACTGAAGTAGCTGTACTAACTTCAGACAATGCAGACTTCAGAACAAGGATTATTATAGCACTGCATAAAGAAAAAGTGTCAATTCTCTAAGAAGATATAGCAATCCTAAATGTATATGCACCTAACAACAGAGCATCAAAATACATGTGTCAAAAACCGTTTAGAAACTCAAGAAGAAATAAACAAATTCACTATTATAATTAAAGACTTCAATGTCTCTTTGTCAGTAACTGATACGTAGACAGAAAATCAGTAAATGTGCAAACAAAATCAATAAAGATATAGATGACCAGAACAGCAATATCATTCAACTTGATCCAATTGATATTTATAGAATACTCTATCCAAAAACAGCAAAATACACATTCCTCTGATGTTTACATGGAACACTTACCAACATAGAGTACATTCTGGGCCATAAAACATACCTTAATAGTTTAAGAGAATAGAAATCATGCAAAATATGTTTTCACACAATAGAATCAAACTATAAATCAATAACAGGAAGTTAGTTCAAAAGTTCCTAAATATTTGTAAGTTAAACAACACATTTTATAGTGAGTGTGTCAAATAAAACCTTAAGAGAATATTTTTTTAAATATTTTGAACTAAGTAAAAATGAGAATGCAACTCATTAAAATTTGCAAGATACAGTTAAAGTAATGCTGAGAGGGAAAATTAAAATTTTAAATTCATACATTAGAAAAGATTTAAGATCTAAAATCAATAACTGAACCTTCTTTCTTAGTACAAAAGAGAAATAAGTAACTTTTAAACCTAAATCAAGAAAAGGATGAAAAATAATAAAAATTAGAGCAGAAATATATGAAATAAAAAACAGAAAAACAATAGAGAAAATCAGTGAAACCAAAACTGATTCTTTTAAAATATCAACAAAGTTGAGAAGCCTCTAGCATGACCAACCAACAAAAACAAATGGGATAGAAATACAAATTACCTACATAAGAAATGAAAAAGTATAATAAAAGTATAATAAATGAATCCTGTGAGCAGCTATATGTCCAGAGATTTGCTTACTTAGACAAATCCTTTGAAAGATACAACTATAAAACTCACACAAGAAAAATTAGATAATCCAATAAGCCCTATGTCTATTAAAGAAAGTCAATGAATAATTAATAACCTTCCAAAAGAGAAAGCTCTAGACCTAGAAATTTTCACAGGTGAACTCTACCACACATTTAAGAAATAAATAATACCACTTCTTCACAATGTCTTCTAGAAAATAAAAGCTATAGATAACACTTCTTAACTTACTCTATGAGTGCAGAATTACTTTAATAACAAAAGCAGATGAATAAATTACAAGAAAACTACAGAATAATATCTCTCATGAACATAAATATAACAATTTTCAACAAAATGCTAGCAAAAGAAGCCAATAAAAAACTACACCCCACAGTGGAGGAAAAGGAACCATTGAATATGTACAATGGAATACTACTCAGCCATAAAAAAGAATGAAATAATGACATTTGCAGCAACAAGGATGGACCTAGAGATGTCATACTGAGTGAAGTAAGTCAGACAGAGAAAAACAAATATCATGTGCTATGGCTTATATGTAGAATCTAAAAAAATGATAAAAATGAACTTATTTACAAAACAGAAATAGAGTCACAGATGTTGAAAACAAACTTATGGTTACCAAGAGGGAAGGAGGGATACATTGGGAGATTGGGATTGACATATATACAATGTTATATATAAAATAGGTAACTAATAAGTACTAACTGTATAACACAGGGAACTCTACTCAATACTCTATAATGACCTATATAGGAAAAGAATCTAAAAAAGAGTGGTTATATGTATATGTATAACTGATTTACTTTGCTATGCAGCAGAAACTAGCACATTTGAAAGCAACTATACTCCAATAAATATTAAAAAAAACCAAAAAAAACACACAGAACTACACACCACATGCAAATGGGATTTATTCCAGGTAAACAATGCTGGTCTAACATTCAAAAATCAGTCAATCAATAGAGAAAAGAATAAAAATTATATGTTTTATCAATTATGGCATGAAAAGCTGTGAAAATCCAACATCCACTCAAGGTAAAAACACTCAGCAAACCAATAATAGAGAAGACTTCTCCCAGCTTAATTTTAATAATCTAGAAAAATTCTACATCACACATAATACTGAAAAACTGGACTTTTATGCCTAAGATCAAAAACATGTCATGGATGTTTTCTCTCACTATTCCTATTCAACATGGTACTAGAAGTCCTAGCTAGTGCAATAAAACAAGAAAAGAAAGCAAAAGGCATGTAGATTTGAAAGGAAAAAATAAAACTGTCTTAATTTTCAGATAACATGATTGTATATGCAGAAAATCCCAAAGAATTTGCAAATAAATTCCTGGAACTAACAAGGAAGTACAATAAAGTTGCAGGATATAAGATCAATAACCCAAGGTAATTTCTTGTATACAAGCAATGAACAATTAGAATTGAATTAAAATAAAAAGCAGTGCCACTTCAGTAGCACCAAAAATATGAAATCCTTAAGCAGAAATGTAACAAAATATGTATGAAATCTATATCCATAAAAGTATAAAACACTAAAGAAAGAAATTTTAAAATGTATAAACACATTGGCAGATATTTTATGTTTCATGGATTAAAAGACTCAATGTTGTGAAGGTGTGAGTTATTCTCAACTTGTTCTATACATTCAAAAATATTCTAATCAAAATCCCAGCAAACCACTTTGTAGATATTGAAAAACTGATACTAAAATTTATATGGTTATCAATAGACCTAGAATATTCAGCACAATACTGAAGAACAAAGCTGAGAAATTATCACTATCTAATTTTAAGAATTGCTATTAAGCTATAATAATACAGTGTGGTTTTGGTGAAAGAATAGCAGCATAGGTCAATGGAACAGAATAGAAAACCCAGATATAGACCCACACAAAGATAACTGAGTTTCAACAGAGGTGCAAAGGCAATTCAGTGGAGAAATAACAGTCTTTTCAATAAGTGGTGCTAGAACAATTGGTCATACATACATTCATAGCAGTATTATTTACAATGGCCAAGATATGGAAGCAACCTATGTGTCCATCAACAGATGAATGGATAAAGAAGATATACTATATATAATACACACACACATGCACACGCACACACACACACACACACACACACACACACACACACACAGTGGAATATTACTCAGCCATAAAAAAGAATGAAATTCTGCCATTTGCAACATCATGGCTGACCTAGAGAGTATTATGTTTAGTGAAATAAGTCAGACAGAGAAAGACGAATACTCTATCAGTTGTATGTGGAATCTAAAATATAAAACAAACAACTGTATATAACAAAACAGAAACAGACTCATGGACATAGAGAACAAGCTAGTGGTTACCAGTAGTAAGAGGGAAGGAGGGAAGAGTGAGATAGGGGTATAGGATTAAGAGACACAAACTACTATGTATAAAATAAATGAGCAATATTTTACAACACAGGGAAATATAGCCATTATTTTGTAATGACTTTAAATGAATATAATTTATAAAAAATGTTGAATCACTATGCTCTATACTTGAAGCTAATATAATACTATAAATCAACTATACTTCAATTTTAAAAACTAGTATTAAGAATTCTGAATATCCAATGGAAAATAAAAGTAAAAAGTAGCACTTTAAAAAAAAAGAGAGAGAGATCATGTGAGCACACAATGAAATGACACCTATTTTGTCAGCACCTTGATCAAGTACATACTGATTCAAATAAATGGTTGAAAAAAATAAATTAATGGAAAAGTGAAAAAAAAATAGACAAATGTCCCATGAATAAGCATTCCAAATAATTTATGTAAATGCTCACCCTCAAACAGATAGAGCATAATTTCCCATTTTTTAAATGTAGACTCTGCATAATAACTTCTTTATGAAGTATGTAATGGGAGAAGTACTTTATAAGAGAAACCTGACAAACACAACCTCAGTCAAATGTTCCAGGTTAACAGCAACAGTGATAAGTCACATTGATATGATAGTGATCATGTGTACCTTTGTTATGATGTAATGAGAATGACACTTTACCTCTGCAGTCTTGTTCCACAAAATCCATAACTTTAGTCTAATCATGAGAATCATCAGAGAAATATTGAGAGAGATTTTACAAAATACCTGACCAGTACTCCTCCAAACTGTCAAAGTCTTCAAAAACAAGAAAAGTCTGAGAAACTGTCACAGCCAAAAGAGCCTAAGGAGACATGACAAGTAAATGTAATATGATATCCTGGATGAGATTCTAGAACAGTAAAAGGGCATAAGGTAAAAACTATGGAAATCTGAATAAAATGTGGACTTTAATAGTAATGTATTAATATTGATTCACAAATTGTGATAAACTATACTAGTGTAAGTATTAATAATGTAAATGGAAAGCTATTCCAAAAGTAAAAACTTTATTTTAAAAATCATTTGGTACTGTAGTAGATAGTATTAGATTTCTTATTTAATCGTGTACCCTTTCTGTGATAAGGTTATACTTCTTGAACTACTGATGGTAGGCTTCATTATATGACTTACTTTAGTCAATGAAATATGTGTGGAAATAGTTAAGAACCCTATTGAGAAACAGCCATGAGAGATCTCCCTTGATAAGTACTTCTCTTGCATGAAAACAGCCATGTCCAGGCTCCTCTTTCAGCCTGGCTCCCAGAATGAATGTTTCATGGAATTGAACCATAAGTGACAATCTTATATATTCATCAGATAATGAGAATGAGAGCTAAACCTTAGTTGTAGTAAGCCACTAAGATTTTATTATATTAGAGTATAACCTAACAAAAATGACTAATTAAGAAATGTGAACACATAAGTAGTGTTCTGCTGAGACAAAAACACCAATATACGTGCCACTGGGTTTGGACTGGGTAGTTGGTAGAAAGGATATTTATTGTTGATTGGACAGATGGCAACCCATTATGCATGTGCACAGGTGAAACACTTTATATAGTTGTTGCCTCAGATAACTTAGAAGATGGATAATATACTGAATGAGGTTTGTAGGTCAATAAGCTGGAAAACAGAAAGCTACTCATGTGTTATTGGCTGCATTTGATAAGATACTTTAAGAAAGATGAACTCAAAAAAGAATTGGACATTTTACTAACAGGGATGAAAAATAAATTCTTCTTTCACTTCTGCCATTAAAATATAACATTAGGAAATTTTAATGAGAGAGACTAATTAAAACTCAGCCTCATGGCAAAGCCTAATTTAGGGGGAGCCAAAAGTTGCTGTTAAACTTAGAAGTGATTAATATGGCACCCAGTAAATATCTCCAACCAGGGAAAATGTCTAGTGAAAAAGACTCAGAGTGAGACTTTCCCATGGAATCCTGCCAAGTGTAAAATATTGGCAGTTAAATCTAGAGAGAAGCACATCTTACAAGGGGGAGGGATGGGGAAATATGTGTCCATAGACATTGGTAACAAATAGATAAAAATCATTTTTATGTTTTTTGAGGGAGTTATACCAGCACCCTAACGTAAATAGACTTTATCTGAGACTTGAAATTCCCTTTAGGTACTAGGGTTGCCAGAGTTAGTAAATAAAATACAGAATGCCTAGTTAAATTTGAATTTCAGATAGACAACAATTTTCTTTTTAAGTAAAACTATGTCCCCTAGAGTATTTGGGACATACTTATACTAAAATATTTATGGTTTATCAAAATTCAAATTTAACCAAAAGTCCTATATTTTATATGGTGATCCCATTTGGAGATTCACATTTCTGTAGGCAAAAAATAGACTGAAAAACGTTATGAGCACCCAAGGAGGGTATATTCTTTAATATATTCTTCAGACGTAGCCAAGGAGGAAAATGAAGAATGTCCTAGCATAAGTCAAATCCAAGAGCCATCACCAAAGGACCAAGGAGCTACTCCCAGGAAACAACATCTCTTCAAGAAATGTCCTATTTCCCTCCATTGCCATGTGATCTGCAGTAGGGGTCTTGTGAGGGGATTATGCCTTCACCTCTGTGAAGCAGCTTTGGCCTTGTGGTGACTTTGGCGTGACTTGTGAGCGATAGTAACTGACATTGTTGAGCAGCAACTTAAAGCATCATCACGTGGTACTACAAATGCTCTTTTCCTCTGCTACCATATCAGCAGTGTTCCAGCAAGTAGCTTCTCTTTCAGCTTGGATTCCATAATGAAGAAAATACATGGAGTGAACCAACATTTACTTGCAGCTAAGATGTAATATAAACCAAAAAAATCAATATTTTTGAGGGATGGGTGGAGGGAGCAAGTCACTAGATTTTGATTTTATTGTTGTTTGCTAACCAATTAATGCAGGTTCTAACAGCTTCTGGGAGAGCACTCATTCATTCATTCTTTTCTTCATGAATTCCAGTCACAATGGAGCTGTGGTTTATTAGAGCTATCAGAGACTTTTATGATGTAATCCAGATTAAGTGGTTTGCCCAAGGTCATAGAATAAAGCAAAACTTGGATTCAGCTGTTTATTTGGCACTTAATATGGGCTTGTTGCTGTTAAAGATACTGACAAGTATAAGTAAAATATTCCTTGACTTCAAAGAAACTAACCACTTTACTAGGAAGATAAGTTTTACATATGTAAAATACACACACACACACACACACACACACACACACACACAGAGGCAAGGGTGCCTTGGATGCCTCTCCTTCCACACTTAAACGCCATCGGTGAATTGTCTTTCTTTTCCAAGAGAAACTCTGACACCTGTTTAATAGTAACATATTTGTCATTTCTAATACAATATAATGGGACATAATTTTATAAATGCAACTAGGGACTGATATCCTAAGGATTTTGCCAAGATCTATAAATGTATCCAATAAAAGCAAAACAAAAAATAAACTGTTGTTCTAATCAAATCATTTTGGTTGTGAAGAATAAACATCCATTGAACATACTCTAACAAATAGAGGCATGGGAAGTTTTTAAAAGGATTTGAAAGAAGTGGAATGTAGGCACATGGGAACTAACACATCTTGAAACAATTACATGAGCCTCACATGTTTCTGATCCAGCAGGCCTCTTGTTTCTTAGCATCCTTTCCACTTCTTTTGTCTGCAGGTGAATTTTTCCTGCCCACCCATTCTATTTATTCATAATTTTGGAGGTGGGTTTTATTTACTATAATGCTGGTTCTGGCCAAATATTTTGCATAACTTGATCAATCCAGAGCCCTTTGCCTTCTGACCTCAGTTTCTGTGCCTCTTATTTCAGATAATTGAGAGGAAAACTGGTTGACTATTGATTGGATCCCTTTGGATAAGATGTTCACTCTGGTCTAATTACCTATAAACATTGAAGTGGGGTCATCTGGTATGCTGGATATAACTTCTAAGAATTTAAAGAAAACAACTTATGTTAGAAGGAATTAGGTATGGTAGGCAATTTAAACTGACATGTTGTACACAAAGACATGGTCTCTAAAAGCAACACACACACACAAGGTTCTACGTATATATTTATATGAATCAGGAATTCAAAAGATTTAAAAATCTGTCCAAGAGGACCAACTGGTGCAAATGTATTATATTTTGGCATTGTTCTGCTTCATATACGTTATAATATTAATTTTGTATTAATTTAAATTTCATATAAGATTGAGTTATTGAAATACAGGAGGTAGTTGATGCAATTAGAAGCATTTTACTTATTACGTTTGCTTTGATCTAAATTGTTGGTGATTTGAAAATCTTAATTTCAGAGTGAATTATAGAGATAGTTTTATTGCTTGAGTTTACTTTTTGTATAATTAGGATGTAGTAATTTAGTTTATATATTTTCTGTTTAATTGAGTTAACAATGTCTGCTGAAAATACAATCCTATTAGCTGATTTGAAGAAATGTCTACAATTAACTCTCTTATTAGGACTGATTGGATAAGAGTGACTTTTATCATAGGCCTGTTGTATTCTGAATATCAATATGAAATAATACCAACGAATAAGAAAATACATTAAAAAAGAGTTTGCATTCATTGACAAAACCCCAAGGGTCTAGTGAACACATTTAAATTAATGTTGAGCTTAGAAAGATAAAATTTAAATCCATAACATTTAGGAAATATTTTGTGTGTGAATAATGTACAATAAAGAATAAGAGTTTTATAATTATTTTAACCTATTCACTTGATAATTTTTTTTAAAGTATGAAATAGATGCTTTTATACTTTCCTTTTCAATTGAACATATTCCATATTACCTACATGAATGCAATGAGAAAATGTAGGTAATGTGTTAAAATTAGTGGCTGGTAAGTAGTAAGAACTCAACAAACATTATCTTTTGTTATCTTTATCATTGTAATTATCTTCATTTTCATCATCAGTCCTCTTTCTGGATATGCAGCAACATAACAAGGTAATTCAAGATAATGTACATTTTGCATTACTTCAATGTTGATTATCAAAATATTAATTTTTTGAAAAATCTAATTTCTAAGAGACCCTATGAATGATTTCACAGATAAATGCAGTTTGAACCTGTATTTATATTGCACATAATATCCACCCAATTTCAAAATTTTTCCTTAGGTATGACAAAGTAAATTCTCTTATGCTCTTTATTTTCCTTTATGTCTCCAAATAATTTTGGAAAAGCTAAAGATTTTAGAAGTTTAGTAGCAGATACAAAGATTAAAACTGCCAATCCCTTGCCAGTTAAAGATTTATTTCTACAGAACCATATAGGTTGATCATTTTCTGGTTCTGCATGATCAAAAAAGTTTTTCTATTTTATGTTTGTAACTGAGTTTTACAGAAACAGATACACATTTCCTATGGATAGTGTAATGGCATTCAAATTATCTTGATTTTTCTCCACTAATCTAGTATTTTCCATCACACACGCACACATACACACACACACACACACACACACACGCACACACAATTCCAGTTGCATGTAACATACAAAACCTGAAAGAAGAACCGTTTCAGAATACAGATCTAATTGAAATGCAATGACATATAAACAAAATGTCTACATCTCCTAAAGGAGAAAAAATTAGAAAAGCTTCACTTTTCAAAGTTATAAAATACTCAGAATTTTGATAATCACCAAAAGTGACCTTCCCAAACTTCTTTTTTTTTTTTTTTTTTTTTACGGTACGCGGGCCTCTCACTGTTGTGGCCTCTCCCGTTGCGGAGCACAGGCTCTGGACGCGCAGGCTCAGTGGCCATGGCTCACGGGTCCAGCTGCTCCGCAGCATGTGGGATCTTCCAGACCCGTATCTCCTGCATCGGCAGGCGGACTCTCAACCACTGCGCCACCAGGGAAGCCCAGCCCCCAAATTTCTTTTATAAATGTCAAAGATCTAACTCTTATGATTACAAAGTGGAAAAGTTTGTAATCCTTCTGTAACCAAATTGAACTAAAACAATAACCAGCTTATAATGGAAATTTCATGCAGAGTCTATCATAGGTTATCTGCAATGAAATTTCAGTCAAAGAATTAGGCTTCCAGAAGACTAGAATGCCAGAAGATGATATTCAAAGAAAATGAAATGAGAGTTATCAGAGAAGGGAGTCAGATTGTATATTGGTTATCAACAGTAAACATGTAAATGTACATACAGTGATAGAGGGCACAATTTCACGTATGAATCAATAATTTAAAAATTGAAATTAATACCATATATTTAGGAATATTATATTTAATTTTAATTTCCACAGAAATGGATTTAAGGCTGTTCAAACAAACAAAATATCTTTCAGAGATAAGGGAGGCATGAGGCATACCAGAGATTGAATTGCAGTCAAGCAAATCCACTCAGGAAGCAATATTTAAAACCATTGTATATTCTGTAGCTTCCACATTTGTTTAAGTCCTCAGCTCTTTCATTATTTTAACATCTATGTTAGAAAGAATTCTCAATTACTATAAAATTACCAGCAGATCAAAATGCTGGATATAAGAAAAAAAAGTTTATGAGAAACTTGATAATAATGATGCTTTTCTAAAGAAAAACTCTTTTTGAGGATTTGGTGTTTCATTTCTTTTTTATGAATCTCTAAGGTTTCCATTGAAATTTATATCATGTCAAAAATGAAAAGCAAAATGATATAGCTATTTTTTTCACCTCATACCTTTCATGAGTAAAACATTCATCTTTCTTACTAAAGAAAGGGAAGAAAATAGACACTACCTTCACAGTAATTCTCAGTTTTTTCTTCATGTTACTTTGCATCAGAGTAGTCAATACTTTATATTGACTTTATATAGACTATAATAGAAAAGATAAGGATAAGGGATATTTTGTTTAAGAATAATCATTTGTTCAAGTTTTATCACCCAACTCTTTGAAAACACAAAGTATTTTCAGGTATAACTCCGATGAAAATTTAGTTGAAAGGAGTCTACCTTGGTTTGCTAAGTTTTCAATCTTGTTCCAGATAAATGAAAACCATACAAAGCACTTATAATATCCTCTTTCTTGACCATTGATCTGGAAATAAAGTATACTAGAAAATATTCGGAGCTGGATGTTGATATATGGTGGTAGACTCCTGTAAATAAGTATATAAATAACACTATTTAAATGGAAAAGATACTCTATGAGCCAATTGGTTTGAGTCATTTAAATACATTACACTGTGCCTGCCTCTTGATAATTATCCCAATTAGATTGGAGAATCATTTATCAGGGTGCCAATTAAGTGAATTCTATGCTTTCTGGGACTTAAAAAGTCTAAATTAAACAGATCAAAAATCTCCTATGTTTATGGGCACTTTAGTTGACTCTTGATCATGCAACATGGCAATAATTTAACCAGTGTTTTTTCTTTACTCCATGTACTAGGGATATAGCTAGCTAAGGGCATATTTTATTCATTGTTTGTTCTGCTGTTTAAATTTCAAAGTAAAAATATTAACAAAAAATATTGGCTTGAAATTTTAATTTTAACTTTGTTTAAAAACTGATTTCAGAGAACATTTTCCTTTTAGCTGATACTTGAATTTAGAGGTTAATTAACTTAATGATTCTTGGGTTGGTAGACATGTAATTATGATTGATTGGAAATGTGTGATTTTTTTTTTTTTTTAGTGACACATTTTTCTCAGAAGATGGAGACTGAGTTAAAAGTTAACTGACATTCAATAACAATGGAAAGTAACTTTTTAAATCCTTATAATAAAAATGTTGCTGAAATCCTTTTAGCTAAAGACATCTTTGCAACAGTTTTTTAGATTATGAAAATGAAAGAACTTTTCTAAAGTGGTTTTCTAACATCTAATAAAGAAGGGAGATGTTACTTAAGTAACTATTGTAATCACTCTCTAAAGAGAAAGGTAAGAAATTCTACCTAGTTATGCTATGGGTGGCTCTATATAATCAATCATTCAATGTAGGGCAGGGTACAGCAGAGATGTTGTAGAGTATACAGCTTTTCACAACTCATCCCTGATTTATTTTTGTAGAACTGGCCTTACAACATTATAACTATATAATAATAAAAACACGAGAAATAAAATATTCTGAGACAGAATAGTTTTGCTGAAAAATCTCCAAGCCACTCTTCTGTGGCCAGTATCTTTTTACACAAATGTTTCACTGTTACATGAAATGTTCACATTGGTCAAAGAAATCCCCCAAATTGTTTTAAGAATGTGCTTTGATGTTAAGTAGTCAATTAAGTGATTATTTCATACTCCAACTAGCTCTTTTTAATATCATGCAGATCAACACTGTGTCAATGTAGTGGTTTTTCTGAGAATATTATACTGCCAAAATATATTCTGGTGGTGTAGAGGAGTTCTTATACACTTTTGCAATGTAATAAAGAAGTATTCACATACTGGGGAGAAATAAGAATTAAAATCTTCCCTGAATATGAAGTGACATGTATGATGAGCAGATATGAGAGATGTCTTTAAAGGTCACTAATTGAAAATACGTTTTATAAATCAAGTTGTAAGAACTTAACATGCATCTTAATAACTGATGAAATATCTGAAGAAATAACTATTGCACAAGAGCCAAAATAATCAAATAATCATTTTAAATCTTGAAGTCAAGGTGCCAATAAATCAATTCTAAGTTGTATACAGGTAACTCAGTTTATCTGCAAAAGTCAGAGAGAACCTATTATGCTTAATCACTATCCTTGTAAACATTTCTTTCTATATTTATATACTCTTAAGAGTTGTACCAATAAGAAAACTCTTAAAATCAATATACTTAATAGCCATAAGGACAAAAGACTTAAGTTAGTTTTTAATCAATTTAATGCAGTTTAACATATACTTGAGGATCTACTATGTGCAAAATATTGTCCTGAGGACCTAAGTGGGTGTAACATGAACATGAAGTACTTCCTACTCATAGCAGTTTAAAATATCAGAACTGGGATGGGAAAAGTCTATATGGGGATATATTATAGAAGAAGGTGAGTACCAAAGAATAAAATGGTGTAAGAGTGTTTCCCAGAAGTAAAAATCATCTTAGGTGGTTAGGAGAGATCAAGAATAATACCCAAAAGGAAGTAGGTCTCTGTTTATTCATCCATTTATTCATAGCCAAGAGTAGATAAAGTTTGGACCATAATGAGAAAAGAGCATATGGTTCAGACTTGTTGAAGTGTAATGTGAGTGGTAGAGAGAAGTGGGAAATAAGGCACCAAAGATAGATTGGAGTTGTTAAGTTGGAGGGCCTGGAGCACCAGGTTGAGAAGCACTAGCCAGAAAAAGTGACATTGCCTCTTCCATCACGGAATAGATTATGGTATAAAGTTCTATGAGAGATTCATGTTGAGAGATGATATAGAGAACATGATGTGGTCTTTTTTCTTAAATTTATTTTTTATTGGAGTACAGTTGCTTTACAATATTGTTAGTTTCTGCTGTACAGCAAAGTGAATCAATTATATATATGTACATATATCCCATATATCCACTCTTTTTTAGATTTCCTTCCCATTTAGGTCACCACAGAGCATTGAGTAGAGTTCACTGTGATGTGGTCTTTAAGGAATTAATTTAATCACCAGTCATTGACTGAAGACCTGTCATGTGCCAGGGCTATTATAATTGTGAAATGTACACCATGCCTGGTGGCTACAGATATAGAAAGTAAAGTCTTAGCCCTCGAATATTTCAAAAACAAATGAGATAGACACACAACTGAGGAGGCAGTTAAAGTACAATGTAAACACTGTTAGAATATGATTGGAAGCCAAGTGGTGTTTTGGTTATCTACTCTTGTGTAGGAGTAGACCCCCAAATAGTGATGTTTTGGGATGAATTATCCTCCTCAATTTATATGTTGAAGTATTAACCCCCAGAACCTCAGAATTTGACTATGTTCGGAATAAAGCCTTTAAAGGAGCAATTAAGGTAAAATAAGTTCATACTGGTGGCCCCTAATCCAATAAAACAAGAGTCTTTATAAGAAGAGAAGCTTAGGATACAGACACATGGAAAGAAGACCATGTGAAGACAAAGAGAAGCCAGGGAGAGAGGCTTTAGAAGAAATCAACCCTGTCAACAACTTGATCTCAGACTTCTAGTCTCCAGAATAGTGAGGAAATAAGTTTATATTGTATAAGCCACCTAGTCTGTGGTATTCAGTTATGGTAGCCCCAGAAAATAAGTACAAGTGGTTAATACAGTAACACTCATTTAATTTGCTTTTGAATCTAGGCATTGACTAGATCAACTAGCAAGTTCTCACTTGTGGCTTCTCATATAATTGTACCGTATGGGGTCTCTCTCTCTCTCTCTCCCTCATCTTGTGGTCTCTCCATATGGCACTCCACTCCCAGAGTAGCCAGAATTCTTACATGGCAGCTGAAGATTACAATAGCAATTGTCCTAAGGGAAACCAAAGTTACAAGGTCTGTTATAACCTAGTCTCAAACGTCACACAGATTCACTTCTCCTGAGATGTATTTGTAGAGATAACCACAAAGTTTCTCACAGGTTTAAGGGGAGGGATATATACTTCACCTGATCATGAAGATAGTGTCAAAGTATGTGCAAATGTGTTTTAAAACCACTACTGTCTGCCCTCTGGGTAAAAATTACTTACATTCTTCCCACATGCTTAATAAACTCACCCCTTCCCAGGATCCCACTAAAGTCTCATCTATTATGGCATCAGGCTCAAGCTTGAGGTCCAGAGTCTCATTATTTAAATCAGGTCTGGATGTAGATGAGGTCTGTGATACAGTTCATTGGATATATAGCTCCTTGAAGCCCATTCTGCTCAGTCTGAAGCCCTATGAAGTAAAGAGATAATTATCTGAACCTCCCACTATAAATCCAAAATACCATAGCAGGGCGGCAAGGATAGGATAATTGCTACCATTCAAAAAGGGGAAAAGCAAGGGACACACAGCAGTTACTAGTCTACAGCAATTCTGTAACCCAGCTGGGCAGATGCTGACAGTTCCTTCTGTCTGGTACTGACTCTCCATGGCTCTTGGGTCTGCCTTCTGAGCTCTTGGTTCTGCAGCCTGAATTATCCTTCCTCTTCCATAATGTGTAGCCTGTGTTTTCAGATGAGTTGTTTTCTGTCTTCTTGCTTGAATGAGTTTAGGAGTGCAAAAATCCCTTTTTATTTTGTAATGTTTCCACTCTTACAGTCCAAGCTGACAGTGTTATTCCAAGTATAACTCTCAAAAATATTGGGGTTTCACCATTATTCAAAACCCATATACATACAACAGCGGAGGGGTGACTCCTCGCAGCCTGGAGGATCTGTCTCCAAGAAGACTCACTGCCAGCTGGAAAGCTCAGCCATGACTGAGCATTGGGAGCTTCAGTATCTCTCACCATGGGCCACTCCACATGGCCTGAGCTTCTTTGGCTCAGTATCAAGGGTGACCATGCTGAGAGAGAGAGAGCGCGCCAGATGGATGCTCTATCACCCTTTGTCACCTAGCCTTAGAAGTCATATAGCTTTGCTTCTGCCCTACGCTATTAGTTGAGACAAAGAGACCACCCAGGTTCAGGGGAAAAGACATAGATTCAACTTCTTGGTGGAGGACAGGCCAGGTTCTAGAAGACAGTTAGGGTCCAAAAATATTGTTGTGGGCATTTTTGGAAAACACATTCTGCTAAGTGAACTTTAAGGAGGAGTCTCTGTCCCAAAATGAATGCACAAATCAAGAAATACTTGAGAGAAGGAGGTTTTTTAGTCTTTTTATATTTAGCTATATAGATGAGTATTAATAATAAATCAATGTTAAACATTTTAAGGAGCTTTTTAGGCTTCATCTCATTTAATGTTAACAATAATCTAAAGATTTAGACGATATTATCATTATTTTTGATGGATGAAGTAACTGAGCCTTAGAAACACTATTTAATTTATTTAATTACTGAAGCTCACACTACTATGGTAATTCCTAGAGTATGTTCAAATGTTGATAGAACAAATCTTATACAGATAGGGATATGAATGTGTTCTAGGAAAGATGGATAACTCCAGGAATAAAGTTCTTGCATTGGCAAAAAAGGGATGTGATCCAGTGTATAACTGGAGAGTCTAGCCATATTGAGAGCAAGTTTGTGGAAAGGTGAAATTTATGGGTATAGATGGAGATAATACAGTAGATTTTGCAGTGATAAGAACAATTGTTTATATTATGATTGCTTCAATTTTCTCAGTGAAATAAGAGGCAATACCATCAGCTGAGGCATGGTTTTTGAAGTTTGACCATTTAGCCATTATGAAATAGTCAAGTTTGAGAGTGGAGAATGGGACAGTAAGAGGATGGTTTGGCAGGGTTCAGGATCCACTTGAGGTTTGTGGTCAGAAATTTATCTGAGATCAGTCAGCAGACTTGGGGATTTTTCTCCAGCCACAGACCACTGGATTTAGATGCAAAGTAGAAGGAGAGTTTAGATTTAATTAGGGTTGGAATTTTCCAGATAATTATGAAAGAAAAGAAAAGAAGGGAAAGACATTGGGGATATGTATAAATGAATAATTTTAACTATTAGGCTCACAATCTAACTAAAAGTAAAGCAGGAAATGAGACATGAGACATGTTGGATAAAAAGGGGGGGTGGAGGTCCCAGTGTAGTGAAAGAATTTTTGGAATAAAGTAAAGTAAACTTCATAGTCAATACACCTAACCAAAGACATAAGTGAGTGTCTGTAACGTCAGTTCCTGAACCTTATTCTTACCATATCTTTGTCTTTACTTCCAAATGAAAAGTCTGCAATTTTGAGGGGGAGCTCTTTCTCTCCCTCTGCATGCTAGAAGTATGGGGGAATTAACACCCTCATGAACAGACTTCAACCAAAGACTAATGGTGGGTAGTATTTAAATACTCCAATTTCCTCTCCCCATTGGTGAGACAAGTCTGAAACGTGTTCTACACCATTTCCCAGATTTCCCCAGTTGGATTACTCTTCAGTTACTGGGGTGACAACTTGCTTTATAACACATGTTAAATTGACTCTATCCCTTCCCTGTTCTCACTTCCTCACTCTCCTACTGGTGTTTCCTGAGATCGTCTCACAAATAAACTAATTATACTCAAACACTCATCTCAAGGCCTGCTACTGGGGGTACCCAACTAAGAAAACCCTAGTTCTCTAGAAAACCTTAACTAAACACCTCCTTTGAGATCCTTTCATAGCACTTATCAAGATATACTTTGTGTCATCTTGCTTGTCCTTCTCCCCGTTAGCCTGTATTACCCAAGTGAAAAAAAAATATTTTCATCTTTGTAGTATCTTATCACTGTTTCTATTACATAATAGGGTCAAGTTACATATTTAGTAAATTTAATTGGATATTCAATAAAAAATTGATGGTTTTGCTAACCAAGGATTGGAAATATCTTTTAAACTCATAGAGACAAAATTTATTTTGGGTTTGGTATATTATGAATGCTAATAGTACTACATTTTTTGCATTTTAATTCTTTGAAAACTGATGATCCACAGTAGTTAAGAGTGTCAAATATAAAATTTTGGCTAGCTAACCACAATCTATCACTATTTCTAAATTTGAGGGAGTTGAGCAAGGTGATATTGTCCCTTAAGATACATGTTTTACAAAGTTAGGGAGTTTTGAGATTGAGCATTTATCATTTCTTCCTAAGCTCTTTACCTTATGAATTACTTTAGTTTCAGCAACAAAGAAATAACTAGTATTGGAAAATTTTTATTTTTTAAATCATAAATACCTTATATTTATATGTTTATATGATATGTTTATATATCATATATATTTTTTCTTATGTATTTATTTTATATTTATATCATATGTATATCATAAATACAAGATGCTGAATAAATACTCATAGAATAAATATTTTTGTGACAAGAAATTATCATTTAAAAATGATTTATTGCTGGGACTAGATTAAACTGATTTTTAATTTGGAAAATGAAAGCACAGTAATAAAGCTCTTATATTTTTTTAAATTGTAATTTATCACCTAAGTAACTGCTATTTATATACTTGTTCGCCACTACTAATTATAAAGTTCAGTTACTACAATGGCTAAATATCACAATCACTGTGTAACTCTACCACAAGTCATAGTAGCTGTGGTACGGATACATTTGTGAGGAAGCTCATTTACATTTGCAAATCTCAACAACTGCTCAAGTATCTGCTTTCTAGCAATTAGGCAGCTGCTACTTAAAATCAATAGAGGCAAACTCTGGTTGTGTGTGTTTTGGAAACTAAGTGCTGTCTGTTGTGGCATTCTGGTACTTTGCAATGTATTAATGAAGCCACTTTGCTTCATGCTGTTGTATTACGGCTACTTGGCATCCTTTCCTCCTCAGCTGGCTATTGCATTACTTCATCTATTTTCTTTGCATCCTTTGTGTTATTCACAGGTTTTGGCTTTGAATAGTTTTGATTTTCTCTTTTCAAGCATTAGTTCACAGTCTTTAAAATGTATAGCTATGGAGACTGACCTGAAATACGTTGGACAATTTATTACCAAAACTATGTGTGAAATATTTAGGAGTTCTATTTGAATTTCCTAAACAGTTGGGGAATAAGCTTCATGTAGGGCACAAGGTATATATGGTGAAAACTGGCGGGCTAGTGGACATGAATGGACTAAAAAGATAACTGCTGTTATACTGGGCTTCTGTACAAGTAAAACAATGTTTTGAGTAGGGAGTTGCAACTTACTGTGTGATAATAACTAAAATATGTACAAAACACTCATATCAAATCTCCTGTATGTATTGCCTTTGAGATTTTATAGTTTATACTTAATGCCAATTTTTATCTTAATATGGTTTTTATATAAGAAAATTGGCTGAAAAACATAAATGCTGCAGTCAAACTAAATGTTGCTGGGATACTGCTCTAAAACATTTTAAAGGCACCACACTGTCTCATACCATGCACCTTTGCACATGTCAGTTTTTGTCTCAAATTCAAGACCTTCCCTCCCCCGAATTTCCTGCCTCTCACCCACCCCAGGAAATTCTGCATTTCTTTCAAGTCGCTACACAAACTTCACCTGAATCTCTCAGGCAAAGTGAAACAGTCCATCCAACCTCTTTGATCACATTGTATTTTGCCCATGGAAAGCAGAATTACACATGCCATGGAATTACTTCTTTGAAGGGCTTTAGTAGGATGATAAATGTTCAACCTCACAACTTCTTAACTTTAAGTATATAACTGAAGAGACAATATTGTACTTTCTCATGAATTCTCACTCTTCTACATAATTAGACTAACAAAAATTTCCAAATGCATTGTTTGCAGATCTGTCTCACAAAGTCTCTAATTCATTCTGCTTTAATTCAGGATGTAATGCTACTATGTTCCTCTATAGCCTTTGGGCTGTATTACTTAGGACAATCTTGTAACTCTTTCTCTATCACCCAAAGTCTCATTACTTTTCTCCTGGATCTTCACCCCTTTCCCTAAGGCTGCCATACAAGCTATCTTACAAACAGAGCTGTAATGAGAGGCAGACAGCAATTTCTTTTCTGCTATAATCTCTGGAAGTAGTTACCACTGAAGTAGTTTTGGTTGATGTTATTACAAAACCAGTCTTAAGGCTCATCCCAAAAAAATGAGATACTATCTACTGATAGAAAAACTTTTTAAAATATACAGAATGGATAGACCAGACCCATCATTTGATTATATCAATGTCTGTTTCCCTCCCTAAATCAAAGTCAATAAAACATTAAGAATTTAAAAGAAGATGCTACTTCTTTGCTTCTCATTGTGCAAGAAATTATATTACGCTGGCCATTGTAAAAGTAAAATTTAATTTACTGAGTCATAGAGTTGCCTTGGGTTTGGGGAGTTTAATGGTTTAGAGACATAATCTACTCAAAATATACTAATTCTTCACATCATTTTATTAAGGGTAGGGATGTATGCTTATCTTGGAACAATAACTATAGTCACTGGAAAATGATTCACTCTTTAAAATTCTTCTACTAGTTCTCAAAAAAATAGATCTATGAAGTATATAGAATTAAGTGACTAAAAATTATTGTTTATTGTGCTTTAGAGGTCAATAAATTCGAGTTGGGTTGGTCTAAGAGATTTTCTGGGTTCAAAGAGTTAAAGCCTTCCACTAATAATGTCATTAAATGCAAACACTTAAATTTGGATAGTGTTTGCATAGTTATTTGTGATAGAAATAATTAAATTCAACTAGAAAATCATAAAAATGAGAAAGTATCATTTAGGTATTTGTTAACCAAATTGTCTCTAATGCTTACATTTATCAATAGTTGCAATTTGGAAAGTATCTGAGTTAAAATATGTCCATTTTTGTAATCAGCTGCTCCATGAAAGGACTGAGACTGATTTGCTGAAGCCTTTGAGTGTTGTCCATCAGAAATGCAAAATTCAAAGTTATAATAAGCCCTAGAAACAAAACAATGACTCTTATCAGCAGATAATTTGAAGTGTTCAGGAACTGGGGATTTGGTTTTGGAGGGTCCACATAAAAGGAAAGCACAATTATTACTCCAACTGGAAGTGTGTTTATCCAGCTTATTTGAAGTATAAAAAGTTAATAAACAGAAATCTCAATTAAACAGTCTGGAGACAAGAAGGGAGAATGCTTATGTCCTGTGATAACTGTAGGGCCCAGCAGGAAAAAGAACAACTTCTTTTCTTTCTTGGCAAAAACTCAGCCGATGGAAATCAATGGACTGTTTTTCTACTGTAGCCCTCCACACTTCCTTTCCACCTCTACAAAAGAGTTCTCCATCCCTTGCTTCATGGGCCCCACCATGGTTGCAACCCCCAAACTGCAGTTTTCTTCTGGTGCCAAATAAACCCATCTTTGCTGGAGAAATATGTGGCAGTCTATTTGTTTTAGGTCAGCAGGAGTCATAACCAATCTTCTTAGAGATTTTTAAAAATATGACTTTCCTTAAAAGTCTAAATATTTCTATAGCATGAAGCATTAACTTCTTTGTGTATGTGTGTGTGTGTGTGTGTGTGTAAATTAGATTGTATTGGAATGTAAGTGGGTGTTTGGCTTCACTATGTCCACTTTGATCCTGGCACCAGCCATACTAACCAACTTGCCACTCTCTCCAACCTCAGAAGCACCCGGTTTCTTTTAAACTTATGAGCCTGGCTGACAAGGTAATTCTAGTTTGGGTGAGCTTTACACAATTGAAACACCAAGTTGGAAATAAAAGTTATACATTTAGTTGGATTTAGTTGGCAAAATGTTGATAGTAAAAGGGAAATGTCTGAGGTAGTAAAGACCACAGTGATTATTTCAAGGACAATTTAAGTTCCCCTAATTTATTTTTTTTTATTTTTAAAATTTATATTTTTTTTAATTTTTAAAAAATATTTTAATTTTATTATAGTATAGATTTACAATGATGTGTTAGTTTCAGGTGTACAGCAAAGTGATTCAGTTACACATATACATATATTCATTCTTTTTTAGATTTTTTTCTCACGTAGGTTATCACAGAATATTGAGTAGAGTTCCCTGTGCTATACAGTAGATCCTTGTTGATTATCTATCTTGTATATAATAATGTGTGTATATTCATCCCAAGCTCCTCATTTATAGATATCAAAAACAAACTTATGATTACAAAGGGGGAAATGTGGGGAGGGAGCAATAGATCAAGTTCACCTAATTTAAGCCTTGAGATGACTATTAAGGATTGTGAGAGTAGATTCATTCATTCAACATTTGCTAAATGTTTCTAAACAATAGAAAGATGGATAAACTGTGATTACAACTGTAGAGGCTGAAAGCCAGGGATTGGTAGAGGAAGGGATGGAGGGGAGAAAATACTCAAACATTTTGTTGCACTTTTGTATTTGCATATGTATGACAAGGTAAGAGAAAGACACTTTTTAAAAGATGTGGTCTTGAAAGATTTACATGTACACTGGGAAATTATGTAGTTTAGAGATGGGAGTTTCTCTGTAGAAGGAAGAACACTGGTGAAGTCATGGAAACTTTACCTAATTTGGCATATCTAGGAGTAACTACAGACGATTACTATGGTTGAAGCCGAAGAAGTTACAGAAATAGGTAATATTAGAGAGCTAAATATGTGCACCTGTCACAAAGAAGTTTAATGACAATGCTGTACCTCCAAGTATGAGTATTTAGGCTATCCCTAATACATGAGGTTCTTTCAGAAATTAAGATACCTCTTCTCTGTATCCTCATCTTCTAAATGTGTTGGACCATTGAAAATGACTGGTGAATAAACATATCAAGTAGTCTGTTTAAAAAATAAGTACTGGGGCAGGAGACCATCCTCCTGAGCGAACTGCAGGTGGCATGTTGTTGATAGAAGGGCAGACATGGCAAAAGTTAGCCAGTGTGAAGGTAAACCCTCAAATCAGACATTGACTTGGCTTTCACCATTGGCAAGCCTCCCAACCAATGACCTCACACAGCCCCTAGACTGGCACCAGAAGTGTCCCTGACTTCTCTCAATGCTGACCACCTCCCACTGCTCTCAGCCACTGCTCATTCCCTCTGCTCCAGGTTACCAATGTTCTAGAAGATCACAACTCCTCATTATTCCACACTGTCTTCAGTCTTGATGGTATTCTTCCCCTATCTCTCCAGGAATGTAGGCTAGATTTCGCTATAAACTCTGATTCTTTAAGGTTTCCCAATATGATCTTCAATCCCTAATTATTGATTATTTTATTCCACTCTGTGCTTCCAGTCTTCCTACCATAGCAATGCAAATGTTTTTGCATAACTAAGGGTAAATTGCTTAGCGGGCTAATGAAAAGAAAATCATAATAACTAATATGCAAGATACTATATACAAATCCTAGTTCATGGAACATCTTTTATCCTGAAGCTATTGATGAGCCATTGAAGTATTTAAAGAAAAAAAACAAAATAAAACAGAATAACAGTGATTTGCTTCTTAGAAAGTTTCCTCTGCCTAAAGTGTAGAGTGGATAGAGGTAGAGCCAGATTAGAGAAGAGGAACTGTGGGGAAACTATTGTTCAGACCAAAGAGAGAGAAGATAAGGTCGAAACTGAAAGCAGTTTAAAAAAGGATGGGGAGGAGGTTTCTACTACAGGGATGTTAAGGAGACTTGGAAGCTATATTTTTTGGGAAACAAAAAGGAACACATAATAATAACAAACAAACAAAAATTAAGATGGTCTTCTTCAGGCATAAGGAGCTGAGTGGTAGTATCATTGGTAGAAATGGAATACAGAAAATGTCGTTTGTCAGAGCACAAATTACTGAATTCAGTTGTGGACAAATTGAGCTTGTCCAGGTTAAGATATCTTGATAGATAGATAGATAGATAAATAGATAGATGGATCAATCGATCTAGACCTGGACTAGAAATTCATATTTGGATATCACCTACATTCATATGACAGCTGGTGCTCTGGGTGAGAATGAGAAGAGGAAAGAAAAGCTTATAGATTAGCATAGCACCAGTGATAGAACTTTTCCTCTCTTCTCTCTTACCTCCTCTATAGCATTATGAATGTCATTAATTAAATCAACTTTTCCTACATTCCTAAGTCTACCCTACTGGGATTTAGGAAGGAAAGCTTTTCTTGATACAGTGCTATTTGTGAGGGGTTTTTACATAAATAACTAAGCAGAACACTATCCACATGGCTCTGAAGAAAAACAGTGATCAAATGAAATGTGGGGTTTTCCCAAAATTGAAACTTTCATAGGTCTATCGATGTGGTCAAATATAAATTGACTGTTGGTAATAGGGGTTTTATCAAAGCAGAGATTTCTTCCTGCTTTGCCTATAATTTCACTGTCATTTGCAGTAACAAAATGCTCAGGATTAACATTGATGAAACATGTGTAGCATATATGTGAAGAAGATTATCAAGTATAGAATTAAACGTAATTGAGAAATTGGATAGGTATAACATGCTTTAAATGAAAGGAATGCATATTTAAGGATATATTTTTATTCCAAATTATGGCATTTATTTAAAATAATTTTATTCAAAATGGAAAATAAAATAATTTTTTTAACATCTTTATTGGAGTATAATTGCTTTACAATAGTGTGTTAGTTTCTGCTTTAAAACAAAGTGAATCACTTATACATATACATATGTTCCCATATCTCTTCCCTCTTGCGTCTCCCTCCCTCCCACCCTCCCTATCCCACCCCTCTAGGTGGTCACAAAGCACGGAGCTGATCTCCCTGTGCTATGCGGCTGCTTCCCACTAGCTATCTATTTTACGTTTGGTAGTGTATATATGTCCATGCCACTCTCTCGCTTTGTCACACCTTACCCTTCACCCTCCCCATATCCTCAAGTCCATTCTCTAGTAGGTCTGTGTCTTTATTCCTGTCTTACCCCTAGGTTCTTCATGACATTTTTTTTTCTTAAATTCCATATATATGTGCTAGCATACGGTATTTGTCTTTCTCTTTCTGACTTACTTCACTCTGTATGACAGACTCTAGGTTCATCCACCTCATTACAAATAGCTCAATTTCGTTTCTTTTTATGCCTGAGTAATATTCCATTGTATATTTGTGCCACATCTTCTTTATCCATTCATCCGATGATGGACACTTAGGTTGTTTCCATATCCTGGCTATTGTAAATAGAGCTGCAATGAACATTTTGGTACACGACTCTTTTTGAATTTTGGTTTTCTCAGGGTATATGCCCAGTAGTGGGATTGCTGGGTTATATGGTAGTTCTATTTGTAGTTTATTAAGGAACCTCCATGCTGTTCTCCATAGTGGCTGTACCAATTCACATTCACACCAGCAGTGCAAGAGGGTTCCCTTTTCTCCACACCCTCTCCAGCATTTATTGTTTCTAGATTTTTTGATGATGGCCATTCTGACTTGTGTGAGATGATATCTCATTGTCGTTTTGATTTGCACTTCTCTAATGATTAATGATGTTGAGCATTCTTTCATGTGTTTGTTGGCAGTGTGTATATCTTCTTTGGAGAAATGTCTATTCAGGTCTTCTGCCCATTTTTGGATTGGGTTGTTTATTTTTTTTGATATTGAGCTGCATGAGCAGCTTGTAAATTTTGGAGATTAATCCTTTGTCATTTGCTTCATTTGCAAATATTTACTCCCATTCTGAGGGCTGTCTTTTGGTCTTGTTTATGGTTTCCTTTGCTGTGTAAAAGCTTAGAAGTTTCATTAGGTTTCATTTGTTAATTTTTGTTTTTATTTCCATTACTCTAGGAGGTGGGTCAGAAAGGATCTTGCTGTGATTTATGTCATAGAGTGTTCTGCCTATGTTTTTCTCTAAGAGTTTGATAGTTTCTGGCCTTATATTTCGGCCTTTAACCCATTTTGAGCTTATTTTTGTGTATGGTGTTAGGGAGTGATCTAATTTCATACTTTTACATGTACCTGTCCAGTTTCCCCAGCACCACTTATTGAAGAGGCTGTCCTTTCTCCACTGTACATTCCTGCTTCCTTTATCAAAGATAAGGTGACCATATGTGTGTGGGTTTATCTCTGGGCTTTCTATCCTGTTCCATTGATCTATATTTCTGTTTTTGTGCCAGTACCATACTGTCTTGATTACTGTAGCTTTGTAGTATAGTCTGAAGTCAGGGAGCCTGATTCCTCCAGCTCCGTTTTTCATTCTCAAGATTGCTTTGGCTATTCGGGGTCCTTTGTGTTTCCATAAAAATTGTGAAATTTTTTGTTCTAGTTCTGTGAAAAATGCCAGTGGTACTTTGATAGGGGTTGCATTGAATCTGTAGATTGCTTTGGGTAGTAGAGTCATTTTCACAATGTTGATTCTTCCCATCCAAGAACATGGTATATCTCTCCATCTATTTGTATCGTCTTTAATTTCTTTCATCAGTGTCTTATAATTTTCTGCATACAGGTCTTTTGTGCCCTTAGGTAGGTTTATTCCTAGATATTCTATTCTTTTTGCTGCATTGGTAAATGGGAGTGTTTTCTTGATTTCACTTTCAGATTTTTCATCGTTAGTGTATAGGAATACAAGAGATTTCTGTGCATTAATTTTGTATCCTGCTACTTTACCAAATTCCTTGATTAGCTCTAGTAGTTTTCTGGTAGCATCTTTAGTATTCTCTATGTATAGTATCATGTCATCTGCAAACAGTGACAGCTTTACTTCTTCTTTTCTGATTTGGATCCCTTTTATTTCCTTTTCTTCTCTGATTGCTGTGGCTAAAACTTCCAAAACTATGTTGAATAAGAGTGGTGAGAGTGGGCAACCTTGTCTTATTCCTGATCTTAGTGGAAATGGTTTCAGTTTTTCACCATTGAGGATGATGTTGGCTGTGGGTTTGTCATATATGGCCTTTATTATGTTGAGGAAAGTTCCCTCTATGCCTACTTTCTGCAGGGTTTTTATCATAAATGGGTGTTGAATTTTGTTGAAATCTTTCTCTGCATCTATTGAGATGATCATGTGGTTTCTCTCCTTCAATTTGTTAATATGGTGTATCACGTTGATTGATTTGCGTATACTGAAGAATCCTTGCGTTCCTGGAAAAAAACCCACTTGATCATGGTGTATGACCCTTTTAATGTGCTGTTGAATTCTGTTTGCTAGTATTTTGTTGAGGATTTTTGCATCTATGTTCATTAGTGATATTGGCCTGTGGTTTTCTTTCTTTGTGACATCCTTGTCTGGTTTTGGTATCAGGGTGATGGTGGCCTCGTAGAATGAATTTGGGAGTGTTCCTCCCTCTGCTATATTTTGGAAGAGTTTGAGAAGGATAGGTGTTAGCTCTTCTCTAAATGATTGATAGTGTTCGCCTGTTAAGCAATCTGGTCCTGGGGTTTTGTTTGTTGGAATTTTTTTTTTTTTTTTTTTTTTTTTGTGATACATGGGCCTCTCACTCTTGTGGCCTCTCCCATCGTGGAGCACAGGCTCTGGACGCACATGCTCAGTCTCCATGGCTCTCGGGCTCAGCTGCTCCACAGCATGTGGGATGCTTCTGGACCAGAGCACAAACCCGTGTCCCCTGCATCGGCAGGCAGACTCTCAACCACTGCGCCACCAGGGAAGTCCCTGTTGGCAGATTTTTAATCACAATTTCAGTTTCAGTGCTCGTGATTGGTCTGTTCATATTTTCTATTTCTTCCTGATTCACTCTTGGCAGGTGTGCATTTCTAAGAATTTGTCCATTTCTTCCAGGTTGTCCATTTTATTGGCATATAGTTGCTTGTAGTAATCTCTCATGATCTTTTGTATTTCTGCAGTGTCAGTTGTTGCTTCTCCTTTTTCATTTCTAAGTCTATTGATTTGAGTCTTCTCCCTTTTTTTCTTGATGAGTCTGGCTAATGGTTTATCAATTTTGTTTATCTTCTCAAAGAACCAGCTTTTAGTTTTATTGATCTTTGTTATTGTTTCCTTCATTTCTTTTTCATTTATTTCTGATCTGATGTTTATGATTTATTTCCTTCTGCTAACTTTGGGTTTTTTGTTCTTCTTGCTCTAATTGCTTTAGGTGCAAGGTTAGGTTGTTTATTCGGGATGTTTCCTGTTTCTTAAGGTAGGATTGTATTGCTATAAACTTCCCTCTTAGAACTGCTTTTGCTGCATTCCATAGGTTTTGGGTCATATGTCTCCATTGTCATTTGCTTCTAGGTATTTTTTTTTCCTCTTTGATTTCTTCGGTGATCACTTCGTTATTATGTAGTGTATTGTTTAGCCTCCATGTGTTTGTATTTTTTACAGATCTTTTCCTGTAATTGATATCTAGTCTCATGGTGTTGTGGTCAGAAAAGATACTTGATACAATTTCAATTTTCTTAAATTTACCAAGGCTTGATTTGTGACCCAAGATATAATCTATCCTGGAGAATGTTCCATGAGCACTTGAGAAAAATGTGTATTCTGTTGTTTTTGGATGGAATGTCCTATAAATATCAATTAAGTCCAACTTGTTTAATGTGTAATTTAAAGCTTCTGTTTCCTTATTTATTTTCATTTTGGACGATTTGTCCATTGGTGAAAGTTGGGTGTTAAAGTCCCTTACTATGAATGTGTTACTGTTGATTTCCCCTTTTATGGCTGTTAGTATTTGCCTTATGTATTGAGGTGCTCGTATGTTGGGTGCATAAATATTTACAATTGTTATATCATCTTCTTGTATCGATCCCTTTATCATTATGTAGTGTCCTTCTTTGTCTCTTCTAATAGTCTTTATTTTCTAGTCTATTTTGTCTGATATGAGAATTGCTACTCCAGCTTTCTTTTGGTTTCCATTTGCATGGAACATCTTTTTCCATCCCTTTACTTTCAGTCTGTATGTGTCTCTAGTTCTGAAGTGGGTCTCTTGTAGACAGCATCTGTATGTCCTGCCACTCCCTTCTGCCTTGCACAGTTTCTGCTGAAAGATCAGCTGTTAACCTTATGGAGATTCCCTTGTGTTTTTTTTTTTGTTTGTTTGTTTTTCCCTTGATGCTTTTAATATGTTTTCTTTGTATTTAATTTTTGATAGTTTGATTAATATATGTTTTGGTGTGTTTCTCCTTGGATTTATCCTGTATGGGACTCTCTGTGCTACCTGGACTTGGTTAACTATTTCCTTTCCCATATTAGGGAAGTTTTCAACTATAATCTCTTCAAATATTTTCTCAGTCCCTTTCTTTTTCTCTTCTTCTTCTGGAACCCCTATAATTCAAATGTTGGTGCGTTTAATGTTGTCCCAGACGTCTCTGAGACTGTCCTCAGTTCTTTTCATTCTTTTTTCTTTATTCTGCTCTGCAGTAGTTATTTCCACTCTTTTATCTTCCAGGTCACTTATCCATTCTTCTGCCTCAGTTATTCTGCTATTGATCCCTTCTAGAGAATTTTAAATTTCATTTATTGTGTTGGTCATCATTGTCTGTTTGCTCTTTAGTTCTTCTATGCCCTTGTTAAACATGCCTTATTTTGTCTATTCTATTTCCAAGATTTTGGATCATCTTTACTATCATTATTCTGAATCGTTTTTCAGGTAGACTGCCTATTTCCTCTTCATTTATTATGCCTGGTGGGATTTTACCTTGCTCCCTCATCTTCTGTGTGTTTTTCAGTCTTCTCATTTTGCTTAACTTACTGTGTTTGGGGTCTCCTTTTTGCAGGCTGCAGGTTCGTATTTCCCGTTGTTTTTGGTGTCTGTTCCCAGTGGCTAAGGGTGGTTCAGTGGGTTGTGTAGGCTTCCTAGTGGAGGGGACTAGTGCCTGTGTTCTGGTGGATGAGGCTGGATCTTGTCTTTCTTGTGGGCAGGTCCACATCTGGTGTTGTGTTTTTGGGTGTCTGTGGCCTTATTATGATTTTACGCAGCTTCTCTTCTAATGGATGGGGCTGTGATCCTGTCTTGCTAGTTGTTTGCCATAGGGTGTCCAGCAATGTAACTTGCTGGTCGTTGAGTGAAGCCGGGTCTTGGCATTGAGATGGCGATCTCTGAGATTTTCGCTGTTTGATATTATGTGGAGCTGGGAGGTCTCTTGTGGACCAGTGTCCTGAAGTTGGGTCTCCCGCCTCAGAGGCACAGCGCTGACTCCTGGCTGAAGCACCAAGAGCTTTTCAGAAACATGGCTCGGAATAAAAGGGAAAAACATATAGAAAGAAATAAAGAAAGAGGATAAAATAAAATAAAATAAAGTAGAGTAAAATAAAATATAATTATTAAAATAAAAAATAATTATTAAGAAAAAAAATTAAAAAGTAAAGAAAAAAACCGGACAGACAGACCCCTAGGACAAATGGTGAAAGCAAAGCTATACAGACAAAATCACACACAGAAGCATACACATACACACTCACAAAAAGAGAGAAAGGGGAAAAAAAATAATATATCTTTGCTCCCAAAGTCTACCTCCTCAATTTGGGATGATTCGTTGTCTATTCAGGTATTCCACAGATGCAGGGAACATCAAGTTGACTGTGTAGATTTCATCTGCTGCTTCTGATGCTGCTGGGGTAGATTTCCCTTTCTCTTCTTTGTTCGCACAGCTCCCACCATTCAGCTTTGGATTTGGACCTGCCTCTGCATGTAGGTTGCCTGAGGGTGTTTGTTCTTCACTTAGACAGGACGAGGTTAAAGGAGCAGTTGACTCGGGGGCTCTGGCTCTTTCAGGCTGGGGGGAGGGAGGGGTACTGAGTTCGGGGTGAGCCTGCGGCAGCAGAGTCCAGCGTGATGTTGCACCAGCCTGAGGCATGCCATGCTTTCTCCTGGGGAAGTTGTCCCTGGATCAAGGTGCCCTGGCAGTGGCGGGCTGCACAGGCTCCCGGGAGGGGAGCTTGCACACAGGCTTATTGGTGGCTGCAGCAGCAGCCTCAGTGTTACATGCCCGTCTCTGGGGTCTGCGCCAATAGCCATGGCTCACGCTCGTCTCTGGAGCTCCTTTAAGCAGCGCTCTTAATCCCCTCTCCTTGTGCACCAGGAAACAAAGAGGGTAGAAAAAGTCTCTTGCCTCTTCGGCAGTTCCAGACCTTTTCCCGGACTCCCTACCTGCTAGCCGTGGTGCATTAGCCCCCTTCAGGCTCTGTTCACGCCGCCAATCCCAGTCCTCTCCCTGGGATCTGATTTCCGAAGCCCGAGCCTCAGCTTCCCGCCCCTGGCCGCCCCAGCGGGTGAGCAGACAAGCCTCTGGGGAGTGCTGGTGTGTGCTGGTCAGCACCAATCCTCTGTGGGGAATCTCTCTGCTTTGCCCTCTGCACCCCTGTTACTGCGCTCTCTTCCGTGGCTCCAAAGCTTTTCACCTCTGCCACCCGCAGTCTCCGCCTGCAAAGGGGCTTCTAGTGTGTGGAAACCTTTCCTCCTTCACAGCTCCCTCCCACTGGTGCAGGTCCCATCCCTATTCTTTGTCTCTGTTTTTTCTTTTTTCTTTTGCCCTACCCAGGTACGTGAGGAGTTTCTTGCCTTTTGGGAGGTCTGAGGGCTTCTGCCAGCATTCAGTAGGTATTCTATAGGAGCGGTTCCACCTGCAGATGTATTTCTGATGTATTTGTGGGGAGGAAGGTGATCTCCACGTCTTACTCTTCTGCCATCTTGAAGCTTAAGCTCTACAAAAGCAGTTCTTAAGGAACCACATAGGAACCAAAAATAGTAACTTGTTAATTCTTGAGTCATAGAGGATATCAACTTCTCAAATCAGAATATACCAAAAAGTAGAGAACATAGACAAATGTGTACTTGGGAAATGTACAGCTGCAAAATAGGTAGAATAATAAATGAATCAAATATTCTACTAACAGAGATATGTTAGGCAAAATTCTACATGACCCCGTATACACATGCCTTTCCCAGTTATTCAGTCAAATACTAATTTAGACACTACTATGAAGGATTTTGCAAATGTAATTGAGGTCACAAACCAGTTGACCTTAAGGTAGGAAAATAGCCTGATGTGCCTGACCTAATCACATAATCTCTTTAAATATGATGTACAGAGAGATATGAGAGGTTAGAGATCCAAAGCATGAGAAGGATTTAGCATGCTTCCATCTGAGGATGAAAAACCACATGGCAAGGCAGGTGGGTGGTCTCTAGAAGCTGAAGCAGATGACAGCATAAAGGACACAAGGACTTCAGTTCTATGACAGCAAAAACTGAATTCTGAAGATAATGAGAATAAACTTGTGAGTAGAATTTTTTTTAGAGCCTCCAGAAGATTTGCCTGACCAATCTTGTGATTTTGACCTTACAATACCTTGAGCAGAGATCCCAGCAATGTCATGTTGAACTTCTGACCTTCATTGAGGCAATAAATGGTATTATCTTAAGTTGCAATGTTTGCTGTCATTTGTTTTGCAGTAATAAACATTAATACAAAAATTGTAGAAGTACAATGAAATAACCCCTAAGAATCAGTAGAAAAGAAGTTATAAAAATGACAAAATAACTTAATAAATAAGGATAGTTAGAAATGAGAACATATATAAAGCTAGTTATTTGAACACTATAATTAAATATACAAACCTCTGAAAGATAATCATGAAAAAGTGTGTGAAAATAGTAATTCACAATATTAGGCACATGAAAAAAGATAAAACTTCAGACATAGAAAAATTAGTTTTCAGATTAATTATGTACATGAAATCATGATCATGAAATTTAAGTACTCAAGGAAATAGCAAAATTTTTGTTACAAAGTTAAATTGTTACATTGACCAGAGAAATTCCTCAAATCATTTCCTGACCCAGATGGTTTCATAGATGAATTTGTACAAACTTTTAAAAATACAAAATTTATTTGCTTTTCAATCTTTTCCAAGGTACAGAAAAATAAAAGAAATTTCCCAATTCATTTTATGAAGTTAATATGATGCTGCTACCAACTCCTAACAAACATTAAATAAATAGAATAAAACAAAAATGACACAACAACATACAAAGAAATTCACTTTATGGATATAGATGAATGATACATACAGTAGTAGTGAATCAAATATAACAGAATATTACATTTATAAAGTACCATCATAAAGAGAAGTTCTCTGTGAGAACTCAAGAGATTTTCATTACTAGAAAGTAAATTACCATAACCAATCATTACATGGGACAAGGGGAGAACCTTGGTGATTTTTATGATGGAAGCTAAAAGGCTTCACCAATTGAATTCAATTTCTGATAGAAAAGAAATATTTCCTTATTAAATAGTATCATGATATATTTTTTCTTCAACAAGTACAGGGGAAATTTTCAAGCCAAGCCTGGTTGGAGTTGCAATGTGAGTTTTTAGAATATTTTCCCATTTTAAAAATAGTAAGAATGATAAATGAAGTAGTGGAGTAAATGGAGTTAAAAGGTCTATGGTTTATGCAGTAGCAAGAAAGTGGTAAAATAACTTGTTTTAGCCTGTCGTAAGTATAGGATGAGTTCTATAATCTCTAGGGAAGTCACTAGAAATAGTTACAGAATATATAACTAAAGAGTTCATTTAAGAAAAAAAATATTTTGCTAAATCAAAAGTCAGAAAGAAAACAGTAAAAAAGAAACATTGTAGGATGGCAGACATAAATACAGCTATATCAGTTAATACATTAAATGTAAATAGGTTAAATTCATCAAGTAAAAGACTAAGATGGTGAAGGTAAAAAGCAACTATATTACTCAGCCATAAAATGAAACAAAATTGAATTATCTGTAGTGAGGTGGATGGACCTAGAGTCTGTCATACAAAATGAAGTAAGTCAGAAAGAGAAAAACAAATACCGTATGCTAATGCATATATACGGAATTTTTTTTAAAAAGAAAAAAAAATTGGTACTGATGAACCTAGTTGCAGGGCAGGAATAAAGAGGTAGACATAGAGAATGGACTTGATGACATGGGGTGGAGGGTGAAGCTGCAGTGAAGTGAGAGTAGCATCGACATATATACATTACCAAATGTAAAATAGTTGACTAGTGGGAAGCAGCAGCATAGCACAGGGAGATCGGCTCAGTGCTTTGCAATAACCTAGAGGGGTGGGATAGGGAGGATGGGAGGGAGGCTCAAGAGGGAGGGGATATGGGGACATGTGTATGCATGTGACTGATTCGCTTTGTTGTACAACAGAAACAAACACAGTATTGTGAAGCAATTATATTCCAATAAAGATCTATTAAAAAAAACAACTATATATTGCTTATGAGACATACTTTTTGTATAAGAACACAAAATAGTTGAAAGAGAAATGTTGGAAAATGATAGCATGAAACATTGACAAAGAGAAAGTTGGTGTTGCTATACTAATATAAGACAAAATAGACCTCAGGGTAAGAGCACTACTAGAGATAAGAGGGCCATATTAAAATATTTAAAAAGTCAATTCAATAGAAAGATATTACAATCTCAAATATCATAAATTCATATTACAGAACAAAAAGGAGAAAAGAGGAAATCCACAATCATTTAACACACTTCCTTCTATAACTGACAGAAGAAATGTGCGCACAAAAAATTAGAAGATATAAACAACTATATTTTTAAGCACAATCTAATTGATATGTAGAAAACATTTCACTGAGAACAACAGAATATATATTTTTAATTACACATGTATAAAATTTACCCATATGCTAGGCTGAAAAGAAAGCCTCAACATAGCTTTGTGCAGTGGCAGTATCGTAGCCAATGAGGTTTATCCGATGCACAATTATTGCTAATTGAAAGCCTCAACATAATCCAAAAACTTGAAATTATCCAGTTATGTTTTTTGATGAGAGTGGAATTTATCTAGAAATCAATAATGAAAATAGAATCAGAAAAACCCAACTGCCTGATATAAAATAATACATTTCTAAATAATTCAAGGTACAAATAGGAAATAAAAACAGAAAATATTTTGAAGGAACTAACAATAAATATCTGAAACAACAAAACATGTGTGGTGTAGTACTTTTCATTTTCAGCCAAGGTGGTATAGCAAGACCAAATCTACGCTCTTCTTCAACAACAAAGGAAAGAGGAGAAAATACGAAACAACATTCCAGACATTGGAAAACAATGAAGAAATGCAAGCCATATGACGAGGATAACAAACAAGGTGACCTGTACACTTACAGGAACTAACTACTAGAAGCATGTCTAGCCTGCAATGCCAGAGAGATAACCCAGATTTAAGGGCTTGCAGAACTGAGGAGCCAAAGAAGGGAGTTGGGGAGGCCACAGCAGTAAGAATTTGTAGAGAAGTTATATTCTCATACTACATTTTAACTATTTGTTATGGTGTGTGATGAAATAAGAACAAAAATGTAGACTAAAATTTAGAAATGTATTCATGCAGTTTACATTAGATAAATAAGGAAGTAAGAAGCAAGTTCATTTATTACATCAAAAACTTTAAATATTGATTTGCATGGTGGTGGTTAAAAATGTGCAAAAACTATATTTGAGATAAGAGTTTTTTATACATAACTTTTTGCTTAGTTACAATTGAAGAAAAGATTATCAATACAATAGTTCTTGTCTATATTAATCACCCATATACACATTTTAAGTAAACAATTTACAGAAATTTTATAGTCATTTTTCTATGTAATATTTCTTGTGGTTATATTTATTGAAATGCAGCTTTATGTTCATTAAATCTAAAAATAAATAATTTGGGTTTGCATTTCATATGTCTTTGCATTTTCATTTTATTTTTGTAGTTATTTCATTATTTTTAACAAAAATATTGGTACCTGAGGTACTGGGGAGAAAAGGAAACAACCAAAAATCTGGTTCTTTACTACAGATATTTTGAAATGTATTCTCCTGGAGAAGGAATATACTTCTCTTGTTCAAACTTTTCTTAGTATTGCTTTATATCTAAAAATATATACTGTATATATACTGTTCACTACTGTATATATACTGTACTCAATACATATTTCTGGTTGAGGCATTATGGTAAACTTCCTAAATTAGTTAAAGAATTTCAAATACCAAAGATGATCTCATTGTAACATCATTTAAACCAAAATTGATTAATAAAAATTTTACCTAAAGTATGCTTTAAAAAAAAAATTCTCTCCCACTTGACTGATAAAATTAATTGACTGCTTTTGAATTGTGAACAGAGCCACTATTATGAAGGGCATTTTTGGATTTAATTTTTCAGGTGTTTAACACAATTATTCTCCTCCCTTGTTAGTGGACATAAATGACATATACTAAGAATAAACACATAAAACTCTGTAAGAATACTGATAGCATTTGAGTACCTGGTTCATATGCCCCAGACTAGACAGTGAGGCTGCACTTCATCTTGCCTTTCCTTAGCTAGGCTAGATCACCCAATAATACTCTGTATCATAGATGACCTGAGATGCATCTCTGACACATACAAAGAGTCTTGGGAAAAACAGTAGACATGTTTTCCCTTTAGTTGTTCAGACACATAGAGCAGATTTTTGCCTGTTCACATTTTCACATTTTCCTGTATTCAAAGTGTTTGGTGCTTCTAACTTCACTGCATAATGTTAGGGTCAGAGAGGTCCAAGTGTTGAAAGGAAATCTATAACATAAGTCTGAAGTTCATTAGTAAAATCAAGTTATATTCCATCTATATCTCCACAAAGAATTACCAAAAAAAAAGAAAGAAAAGAGGAATATCACCAGGATGAAATGAGGATTTATCTGGCTTCTCCAAGTGTTCTTAGTAATGTTTTATGTCTGAATTTCAAAGAATATTCTTGGAATTCTTCTGCCCATGTGGCTGTTTATAAACATTTATAGATTGAAGGGGTGCATGATTAATATCTGTTCTGAACACTTTCATGATAGTAAATTTATCTGTTCTTCAGGTAAACTATAGGTTCCTCATTGGTCTCACTGACAGTCTGACAAAAATGCATTTGTTTTGACTTTAGATTGTATGGGTTCATTGGTTGCTGTCTAAGTATAGATAATTCTTCATTCACTCTCTCAGTTACCACCATTGTGCTTGTGCTGTGTTGAAATAATCATGCCTTTTCCCCAGGAGAGCTCACAGTATAGTGATATTAATCTGCAAACAAACCATTGCAAACTACTGTGATGATTTCCCTAAAAAGAGGTAGTGTAACGTGATGGTTTTAAAGTCCAGTTCTGGAGCCAGACTACCTAGGATTGATTCCTGACTCTGCCACTTGCTTGTTGTGTGACAATGGGCTAGGAAGAAGAAGAAGAGGAGGAGGAGGAGGAAAAGAAGAAGAATAAGAAGTTACTACAACAGAGTAGTTGTGAGTTTATATAAAACAATGTAGGTAAAAGTCTTAGATACTGCCTGGCACACAGTGACTATTCAATAAAAGTTAATTTTTATGCCAACTTGGGATAAAGAGAGGAATCATTACCTCTGTTTAACTGATGTATGTTGAGGGTGGGAGTTTGTTAGAAAAGGTTTCATGGAATTAGAGATTCTCATTTCTTTTTTTCATTCAGGGACTATAAACTGAGAACATATGTGCCACATGTTCTTTTACACACTGGGGATAGCAGCAGATAGATTAATAAAGTCATTACACTCTGAGCATATATTTCAGTCCAGGAGATAGACCATAAAAAGTGAAAAACAAAACTAAACAAAATATATAATTTCAATAAGTAGTAAGTGCTATGAAGAAAATAAAGCAGGCTAAAGGAATAGACAGTGATGAGGTTTTCTACTATTTTAGGCAGAATCACAAGCAAGACCTCTCAGAGGAGATGGCATTGAGCAGAAACTTAAATGATTTGATTAAGGCTTGTCTAGTTCTAGTGAGAGATTACTACAAAAAGAGACCTGGAATTTGCCAGCTTTGAGGAATAGCAAGAAGGTGAATTTGGAGTGATAGTGAAGAGCCAGATTATAATATGCTGAGTGCTAGTAAAATAAAGACTGTGGATTTTTCATTCAAAGTGTTAGGAGAAGTTCTGGAGAGGAGGGAAGTTAAACAGTTGGGTGATGTCATTAAGAGATCCCTCTTGTTATTGTGTGGAAAAAGATGGCAAAAGAGCAAGAACAGAAACAGAGAAACCTCTGAGGTGATATTGCAATAGTCCAGGCCAGAGGAGATGATGGTTTGCACTTAAGTTTACAAATGGGGAGAATTTGCTCAGAACATGGATCCTCAAGGTGAGAAATAAAAATAATCTTCCAGAATAGAAACAAGTACAAATGCATGGACCCTAGAAATAACATAGTTATTTTAGAAAAATTGTACATTAAAATCTTGCACAGTTTAAATAATTCTCTTCTACTTGTTTTATAATAAAGTGCCTAAAATAAAATGATGTTTGTTGGTGCTTTTAATGTATGGAGACATGGTTAGAATTTTTCTTACAGCTCTCTAAGTCCAAACTTAATACCATATCTGTAGTCTCTTAATAGAAACGTGAACCAGTTGTAAGATCTGTGAGGATTTCCTAATAATGCTCAACTACAAGGAACAAAATTGGAGGAAATCTTCACTTGCTTTGGGGAGGATAGTTTATTCCTGGGAAAGTTCTCTTCTTCACCTTGCATAATATATGTGTAAAAATAAGTCATCATTCTAAAAATGTTGTCCAGTAATTTCTTTCTAAGAATGGAATATAAGTAATAGAGGTAGCCAAGAATAAGGTTTTTGTTATTTTTTAAAATATATAGCTGATTATAGCATAAAAAAATAAAATTCTTTAATGTAGGTAAAATTAGCAATAAACAGGTATGCCTTTTACACTATTCTTCATGCAAATAAATTGAACACCTCCCCCAATATAAAATGTAGAAATATTTTCCCAGTGTGAAGAAGATATTAACTGTGTTTTAAAATATGTAACAATATGTGAACTTCTGATTGTTAGCAAGACTTAATATGGCAAGATCTCTTTCTACATTCATAAACATATAACCTGCTCTCATTCAATAATTTATATTTTTATGTTAAATATTTCTAAGTAAGAAAAACTCACTTCCTTTCACTGAATATATATATATATATATATATATTTCATTTGAAATACTTCATTAATAAAACATTCCTTCTTAAGAGAACTAGTTTTGTGATGCTCTTTTTTGAAAATGACAGTTAGAAACTATGTTTTTTTAAACATAATATTATACACCAATTGACCTCAATACTGAAAAAAGACTTTACATATAAATGCTCTGCATGAAAAGAGGCAGTAAGGATAGTCATAAAAGGTGATGCTATAATTTTCCAATGAAAAGCTACTTTAGTATAGTATACTTCAGTATCAGGTAATTATAACTGAAATAAGAAGTTCAGCAATCAGAAACTCCTTTATAATCTGCACATAGATTATGAAATAATCAAATAAATAATATTATACCATTTAGCCTCACCTGTCAGTGTAATTCACTAAGAGTGTTCTGATAATAAATTAATATTGACTTTCACATTTAATGAGTTCATTACAATTGTCATTAATGTAATACTTAAATTCATAGTGAAATATAAATTAATTTAATAAGAGATCTATATTGTACAATTAACCACTTATTGCTACAGAAAGTACACTCATACAGTGTTTGTTGTCATTTCTTCTGCTACAATAAATAGTTCACATCTCTACTTAAATAAAAAAGTACATATCATTTCAAAGTTCAATATATTTCTGCTACTAACTTCTTGTGTCCCAGCCCTATACTCTTATTTTTTTCAAATATCCATATCTTCTTTCTCCAAAAATACCTTTTACTCTCTTATTTATAGAGCATTTAGGTCTGTATAATCATGTGGCTTTCACTACTAATTGTGCCTTTTATCATGCCTTTCACCATACATAGGATATTGATATATTTAACAGAATTTATTTGCTTTATGCTTATGTCTGTACTATATTTTAGGTCTTAGACTGTAAACCCCTAGAGGGAAGGGAACATGAAACCTGGAAGGTTTTTAAAAGCTTAGAAAATAATTTTTTAAGATGATAAATTATTTAATATGTGTATTCTCAAGAATACTATTGACTTTATTTTCATTAGAAGGATAAAATTATGGCATCATTTATTATATATCTCAACTTTACTGTTTTATTCTTGATTTATCATGTCTGTTCAGCCCTAGATAAAAGATTAACTTCTCTTTTAATAGACTGTTATCCCATTTATGACACACAATGTTATAGCCTATATCAGTTGATATAGTTTAAATTATGTTGCATCAACAAATAACTCCCAAATCTTGGTTCTTGTTCATGTTTAATGCAGTTGGGTCAGAGGTCTTTGGCTCAAATAACCAGATTAATTAATGTTTTAAAATTATTTAATTATTCCATCTCAACAACAGTCTTAGAGATTTGCTATGACAGAAGAAGATTGGAGAATTGAGCACAATTAATTAAATGCTTTATTTTAAGAAAGAATTCCATTCACATTTTATTTGCCAGTACTAATCACATGGCCATACCTAACTTCAAAGAGGCAGGAAAGCACAATTCTCTGTGTACTGAGCAATGGAAAAATTGGTCAACAATAGTAACATCAATTTGTCATTTAGTATATTCTGATGACATTATTTGTCCAATAGTTGGGATACAATAATTATTTTTATTGTTTAAAAATTTATTTTACAGAGGCTCAGCTGCGAAGGCCCTGACAAAGTCTTGGTACATGAGACGTTCTTTCCCGTGCTCATTCAAGTAGTGCTCTGCTTCAGCCGTGTAGCTGACACGGTTTTAGTGCTCTGGCCAGTGTCAGACCTGAGCCTCTGAGGTGGGAGAGCCAAGGTCAGGACATTGGAACACCAGAGACTTCCTGGGCCCACATAATATCAAATGACTAAAGCTCTCCCCGAGATCTCCATTTCAATGCTAAGACCCAGCTCCACCCAACAACCAGCAAGCTACAGTGCTTGACACCATATGCCAAACAACTAGCAAGACAGGTATACAAACCCACCAATTAGCAGTGAGACTGCCTAAAATCATAATAAGTTTGCAGACACCCCAAAGCACACCACCAGACATTGTCCTTCCCACCAGAGAGACAAGACCCAGCCTCATCCACCAGAACACAGGCATCAATCCCCTCTACCAGGAAGCCTACATAATCCACTGAACCAACATTTCCCACTCAGAGCAGACACCAAAAACAACAGGAACTACAAACCTGCAGCCTGCAAAACGGACACCCCAAACACAGTAAGTTAAGTAAAATGAGAAGACAGAGAAATATGCAGCAGATTAAGGACAAAAGTAAAACCTACCAGACCAAACAAATGAAGAGGAAATAGGCAGTCTACCTGAAAAACAATTCAGAGTCATGATAGTAAAGATGATCCAAAATCTTGAAAATATAATGGAGAAAATACAAGAAACATTTAACAAGGATCTTGAAGAAGTAAAGAGCAAACAAACAATGATGAACAACAAAATAAATAAAATTAAAAATTCTCTAGAAGAAATCAATAGCATAATAAAGGAGGCAGAGGAACGGATAAGTGATGTGGAAGATAAAATAGTAGAAATAAAAACTGCAGAGCAGAATAAAGAAAAAAGAATGAAAAAAATTGAGGACAATCTCATAGACCTCTGGGACAACATTAAACGTGCCAACATTTGAATTATAGGGGTCCCAGAAGAAGAAGAGAAAAAAGACGGGGCTAAAAAAATATTTGAAGATATTATAGTTGAAAACTTCCCTAATATGGGTAAGGAAAGATGCAATCAAGTCCAGGAAGCAGAGTCCCATAGAGGATAAATCCAAGGAGAAACATGCCAAGACACATATTAATCAAACTATCAAAAATTAATTACAAAGAAAAAATATTAAAAGCAGCAAAGGAAAAGCAACAATTAACATACAAAGGAATCCCCATAAGGTTAAAAGCTGATCTTTCAGCAGAAACTCTGCAAGCCAGAAGGGACTGGCAGGATATATTTAAAGTGATGAAAGGGAAAAAAACACAACCAAGATTACTCCACCTAGCAAGAATCTCATTCAGATTTGATGGAGACATTAAAACCTTTACAGACAAGCAAAAGCTAAGAGATTTCAACACCAGCAAACCACCTCTACAACAAATGCTAAAGAAACATCTCTAGGCAGTAAACAAAAAAAAGAAAGAGACCTAAAATAACAAACCCAAGACAATTAAAAAAAAAATGGTAATAGGAACATACATATCAATAATAACCTTGAATGTAAATGGATTAAATGCCCCAACTAAAAGACACAGATGGGCTGAATGGATACAAAAAGAAGACCCAAATATATGCTGTCTACAAGAGACCCACTTCAGACCTAGGAAAACATACAGGCTGAAAGTGAGGGGTTGGAAAAAGATATTCCATGCAAATAGAAATGAAAAGAAAGCCAGGATAGCAATACTCATATCAGATAAAATGGACCTTAAAATAAAGAATGCTACAAAAGACAAGAAAGGACAGTACATAATGATCAAGGGATCAATCCAAGAAGATATAATAATTATAAATATATACGCACCCAATGTAGGAGCACCTCAATACATAAGGCAAATGCTAACAGCCATAAAAGGGGAAATTGAAAGTAACACAATCATAGTAGGGGACTTTAACACCCACTTTCACCAATGGACAGATCATCCAAAATGAAAACAAATAAGGAAGCACAAGCTTTAAATGATATATTCAACAAGATGGACTTAATTGATATTTATAGGATATTCCATCCAAAAACAGCAGATTACACTTTCTTCTCAAGTGCTCATGGAACATTCTCCAGGATAGATCATATCTTGGGTCACAAATCAAGCCGTGGTAAATTTAAGAAAATTGAAATTTTATCAAGTATCCTTTCTGACCACAACACTATGAGGCTAGATATAAATTACAGGAAAAAATCTGTAAAATATACAAACACATGGAGGCTAAACAATACTCTACTAAATAACCAAGAGATCACTGAAGAAATCAAAGAGGAAATCAAAAAGTACCTAGAAACAAATGACAATGAAAACACAATGACCCTAAACGTATGGGGTGCAGCAAAAGCAGTACAAAGAGGGAACTTTATAGCAATACAATCCTGCCTCAAGAAACAAGAAACATCTCAAATAAACAAACTAAACTTACACCTAAAGCAATTACAGAAAGAAGAACAAAACCCCCCAAAGGTAGCAGAAGGAAAGAAATAAACATCAGATCAGAAATAAAAGAAAAAGCAATGAAGGAAATGATAGCAAAGATCAACAAAACTAAAAGATGGTTCTTTGAGAAGATAAGCAAAATTGATAAACCATTAGCCAGACTCATCAAGAAATAAAGGGAGCAGACTCAAATCAATAGAATTAGAAATGAAAAGGGAGAAGTAACAAATGACACTGCAGAAATACAAAGGATCATGAGAGATTACTACAAGCAAGTATATGCTAATAGAATGTACAACCTGGGGGCTTCCCTGGTGGCGCAGTGGTTGAGAGTCTGCCTGCCGATGCAGGGGACACGGGTTTGTGCCCCAGTCCAGGAAGATCCCACATGCCAAGGAGCAGCTGGGCCCGTGAGCCATGGCTGCTGAGCCTGCGCATCTGGAGACTGTGCTCTGCAACGAGAGAGGCCACAACAGTGAGAGGCCCGCATACAGCAAAAAAAAAAAAAAAAAAAATGTACAGCCTGCAAGAAATGGGCAAATTCTTAGAAAAGCACAACTTTCTGAGACAGAACCAGGAAGAAATAGAAAATATAAACAGACCAATCACAAGCTCTGAAATTGTAACTGTGATAAAAAATATTCCAACAAACAGTAGCCCAGGACCAGATGGCTTCAGAGGTGAATTCTATCAAACATTTAGAGAAGAGCTAATGCCTATCCTTCTCAAACTCTTCCAAAATATAGCAGAGAAAGGAACACTCCCAAACTCATTCTATGAGGCCAGCATCACCCTGATACCAAAACCAGAAAAAAATGCCACACAAAAACTACTAGCCAATATCACTGATGAACATAGATGTAAAAATCCTGAACAAAATACTAGCAAACAGAATCCAACAGCACATTAAAAGGATCATATTCCGTGATCAAGTGGGGTTTATCCCAGGAATGCAAGGATTCTTCAATATACACAAGTCAATCAATGTGATAAACCATATCAACAAATTGAAGGAAAAAAACATATGATCATCTCAATACATGCAGAAAAAGCTTTTGAAAATATTCAGCACCCACATATGACAAAAACCCTCTAGAAAATAGGCATAGAGGGAACTTACCTCAACATAATAAAGGCCATAATTATCACAAACTCACAGCCATCATCATTCTCAATGGTGATAAACTGAAACCGTTTCCACTAAGATCAGGAACAAGACAAGGTTGCCCACTCTCACCACCTTTATTCAACATAGTTTTGGAAGTTTTAGCCACAGCAATCAGAGAAGAAACAGAAATAAAAGGAATCCTAATCAGAAAATAAAAGTAAAACTGTCACTATTTGCATATGACATGATACTATACATAGAGAATCCTAAAGATGCTACCAGAGAACTACTAAAGCTAATCAATGAATTTGGTAAAGCAGCCAGACAAAATTAATGCACAGAAATCTCTTTCATTCTTATACATTAATGATGAAATATCTGAAAGAGAAATTAAGGAAACTCCCATTTACCATTGCAACAAAAAGAATAAAATACGTAGGAATGAACCTACCTAAGGAGACAAAAGACCTGTATGCAGAAAATTATAAGAAACTGATGAAAGAAATTAAAGATGATACACGCAGATGGAGAGATATACCATGTTCTTGGATTGGAAGAATCAACATTGTGAAAATGACTATACTACCAAAAGCAATCTACAGATCCAATGTAATCCCTATTGAATTACCAATGGCATTTATTACAGAACTAGAACAAAAAAAATCTTAAAATTTGTAAGGAGACACAAAAAATCCCAAATAGCCAAAGCAATCTTGAGGGAAAAAATCGGATCTGGAGGGATCAAACTCCCTGACTTCAGATTATACTATAAAGCTACAGTAATCAGGACAATATGGTACTGCAGAAAAACAGAAATATAGGTCAATGGAACAAGACAGAAAGCCCAGAGATAAACCCATGCACCTATGGTCAACTAATCTTTGACAAAGGAGGCAAGGATATACAATGGAGAAAATACAGTCTCTTCAGTATGTGGTGCTGGGAAAACTGGACAGCTACATGCAAAAGATTGAAATTAGAACATCCCCTAACACCGTACACAAAAAAAAACTCAAAATGTATTAAAGACCTAAATGTAAGACCGGACACTATAAAACTCTTAGAGGCAAACATAGGAAGAACACTATTTGACATAAATCACAGCAAGATCTTTTTTGACCCACCTCCTAAAGTAATGGAAATAAAAAGAAAAATAAACAAGTGGGACCTAATGAAACTTAAAAGCTTTTGCACAGCAAAGGAGACTATAAACAAGATGAAAAGACAACTCTTGGGAGAAAATATTTCCCAACGAATAAATGGACAAAGGATTAATCTCCAAAATATACAAGAAGCTCATGCAGCTCAATATCAAAAACAAACAAACAAGCCAATCCAAAAATGGGCAGAAGACCTAAATAGACATTTCTTCAAAGAAGACATACAGATTAGAAGCAAGCACATGAAAGTTTGCTCAACATCACTAATCATTTGAGAAATGCAAGTCAAAGCTACAATGACGTATCACCTCACACCAGTCAGAATGGCCATCATCAAAAAATCTACAAACAATAAACGCTGGAGAGGGTGTGGAGAAGAGGGAACCCTCTTGCACTCTTGGTGGGAATGTAAATTGATATAGCCACTATGGAGAACAGTATGGAGGTTCCTCAAAAATCTAAAAGAACTACCATACAACCCAGCAATCCCACTACTGGACATATACCCTGAGAAAACCATAATTGAAAAAGATTCATGTACCACAATGTTCATGGCAGCTCTATTTACAATAGCCAGGACATGGAAGCAATCTAAGTGTCCATCAACAGATGAATAGATAAAGAAGATGTGGCAATATATACAGTGGAATATTACTCAGCCATGAAAAGAAATGAAATTGAGTTATTTGTAGTGAGGTGGATGGACCTAGAGACTGACATACAGAGTGAAGTAAGTCAGAAAGAGAAAAACAAATATCATATGCTAACACATATATATGGAATCTAAAAAAAAAAAAAAAAACTGCTTCTGAAGAACCTAGGGGCAGCACAGGAATAAAGATGCAGACATAGAGGATGGACTTGAGGGCATAGGGAGGGGGAAGGGTAAACTGGGATGAAGTGAGGGAGTGGCATGGACATATATACACTACCAAACATAAACTAGATAGCTAGTGGGAAGGAGCTGCATAGCACGGATAGATCAGCTCGGTGCTTTGTGTTCACCTAGAGGGGTGGGATAGGGAGGGTGGGAGGGAGACGCACGAGGGAAGAGATATACGGATGTATGTATATGTATGGCTGATTCACTTTGTTATAGAGCAGAAGCTAGCACACCATTGTAAAGCAATTATTCTCCAATAAAGATGTTAAAAAAATATTTTACAACAAAATGTATATTCTATTTATAAAGATAGAAATCCCTTTCTGTATTCCTCCATATTCTATAATATTTGTCCTTTTGAAGATTAATATTTTTAGTATTTAAGTTCCATCAATTACAGAGAAAAAGCTTTAAAATTAGTTACTTTTTGTAAACAGTAATATTACTATTCATTCATACATTACAGTTGAGAACATTTACGTTTTGAAAGACTAATGAATTTGATCAAGGGCTTACAGCTTAGACTTTGAACCCAAGCCTGTTAAATGTTTAATTGTTAAATAATATATGTTCTCTGGTTTAAGTTTTAGCCCATCTTCTAAAGTTTAGGTAAAATTGTATCTCTTCTGTAAGGCTTCCTGAACTTTTAGTCCTCAATGATCAGTCTTTTCCCTTGGCTTTTCAAATGCTTGTGTATGTACACATTTTAATTTTATCAATGCTAGCATTTTTGCACTAACATTTATTAAATTGAATTCAACCCAGTTGTGGGGGGAATATGTTAATTAAATTAATTATAAATTAAGTTCATATCTCTGGTTTCAACCTTAACTCTCACTGCTAATTTATTGTAGAATGGCTGTCATCCATTTTTTCAGTAAATATACAATTCTCTTCATGATTCGCTGCAGCAAAATCATTATCCAGTAACTTTTATATATGACCCCCCTGTGTGTATGGGCACAAACATTAGGATATGGATATTAATATCAGTATAACTCTGTACTCTAATAACATCTGAGTCCCAATTGGAGCATCAGCATGTGCACTGGGATAATGGAATCATAATACTGAGTAGAGCTGCTAGTTCCTCTTTTCCAGTGACTCCCACCTCAACTCCACTTTGGCCCACAGTCACCCAAGCACTTATCCTGAGGATTGTCCACTTCTGAATTCATAAATTTAGATATCTCACTCTCTGAGCACAACCTCCTACCCATCTAGATCTCTTGCTGTTCTCTCCCCATGCTTGCCCATGTAACTTACTACGATTTCCAGATATTGACCCCTATCCTTTCTTCCCACCTATCACTATTTTCCTGTTTTCACTTCCTTCCCACCTGACTTGTATTCCATGGTCCACTATTTCTACCTTCATTAATTACTTATATTTCATGTTAACTCAACAGGTTCACAGCTGAAGGAAACGCACTCTTCTTATGTTCCAATAAATGGCATTACCATTCATTCTGTTGTCCTGAAACCTATGGGACATCCCTGAATGTTCCCTCTCCCTCACTTCACACAGCTAATCATTTACCCAGTTGATTTTATCTCCTACATATCTTTCAAATACATCTTTACCTTCCTGCTGTTATTACCCTAGCTGAGCCCTACCTCATAACCTACGCAGATTGCTGCAACAGCTTTCTGACTGGTTTCCCTATTTTCAGTCTTGTCTCTCTCCAGGCAATTCTCCAGACTGAAGTAGGATTGACCTTTCGAAACTACAAATCTGATCATGTTAAATTCTTATGCAAAATCCTAATGACTTCCCACTGTCCTTCGATAAATTTGAAATTCCTCAGCATGGTTTGTCAGCCCTCTCAAGATTTTGCAGAGTTTACTTCATAAGCTAGTGTCCTTCTAATCCACACAACCTACTTAATTTCCAGGCTTGAGACCTATTGAATTTCCAGTCTCTCTAAATTGCTGTGATTTTTAAAAAAATATTTTTAAGGTCATACCATGTATAGTTGTTTCCTAAAATGAGAATATTTCCTTTATCCTTTTATTTTTCCTCTACTCTGTCCTTTCCAATTCCATGTCCCTAATTAGTTCTCCTCCTTAAAATCTTAGCACAGGTTTGTTTCCACTTCTTTAGATCCTTAAGTCTGATTTAGATGCCCCTCTCATATGTTTTAATGAACACTAAATCTCCCCAAGGACTTTGCATGGAATTATATTTGCTGGTTTTTCTAATCACCCCTTCCACCATTCACCCTGGGAATGGTCCCAACCTACTCTCCATGCATCTATTCCAATAAATTTTCCATTAAACTATCTTCATCTATTTTTGTATTTCAAGATGAAATTCCTGTGCTACCTCCAAACCCATTTTCTGAAATAATGTTTAAAAGGTGCTTTAAATATTTTAGATCCCATAGGAAATATATTATATAAAATTTAAAAGTATATATAAAGCTCATCTTTGAAGAATACTTCCTCTGTAAAAAATACTTGAATGACAGAATCACAAAAAAAATACAGTTCTCTCTTTCTCCAATTAAAGATATCCAATTATGTTGTAAAATTGCAAGTGCTGTTAAGGTACAAAATATTCATTTTGATAAGAAGGGGTTAATGGGATATTTTTATAGCAAATTATAAAGTCACTTAGAAGGAGGACATTTTAAGGTTCTGTTTTACTGTCAGTGACATCCATTTCAATTTTGCTTAGCTTACAAATTGAAACAAAAAGGAAAGTTTTTTTTTTTTTTTTTTTTTTCCTAATTGCTCACATTGCAAAGTTTGGAATATGAAAAGTCAAGCTGTGTTCTCTCTGGTTCAATATCACCTCAAGTAATAAAGTTTCTGTAATTAGCACTTTACTGACAGTTCGGGTGATGATGCATAAGGCAGAATGGAAGCCAGCTCTCTCTTCCACAGTGTAATATTGTAGCATAGCTAAAGGAAGTGTAAATTTTGAAAGAAAAGAGCAGATATTTCTTGAAGACACCCAGGGAGCTAATATGCTGAATAAGAAGCTGACATTTTTTATGTAGTTAACTTTTCTGAGTACATCTAAACCACAACTGCAACTCATGGCTATCAGAGTTTTACTCTTAGGAAATGGAGCTTGAATCTTTTGGGTTCTTATAGCTATGCAAATCTTCACACTATATGTTTGATGATTTGTAATTTGTATATGCTTTATAGTTGTTTCCAAATTAACCTGGATCAATTTAACTAACATGAAAATATTTCTGAAAGTCTGCACCACCTCTATGAAACTGGGCAATTGCCAAGCAAATTTGTGTCCTTTTCCATCCCTTTATGAAGATAAAGAGAATAATTCTATGTTTACAAAATCAATGCAGCAGAATATATGCTTAAATATAAACTAAGAAGGTCTGTGAAAAATATTTGGAAATTGACTATTTTTACTCATGCTTTCCTGATCTAATTTTAATCTACATACATTATCATAAGAACTCTGTGTAGAATTCACTCCAAAACAGATGACACAGTCCTTCAAACTTCCCCCAATGTATTCTTACTCTAGGTTAATTATCTTTTATCTGTGTATCCATGGCGCTTTATAATAACACTGACCTGACTGATATCCTGGGGGTCCTAAAATTTCATTTGACTTTCAAACTCTCCTCTCTTCATTAGATGACATCTGCAAAACTGGCTTTCAAGATCCAAAGAAGACCTTTGTGAAATTCAGAACCATGATGGACTTGAAATATCTCATGGAGACATTACTGGCCAATCAAAGGCTTCACTGGCTCTTTTTGAGACTCATTTATGTTAAAGTGCAAATCTTCATTGTTGCATAGTATTCCAGGGAGCATATATAACATTCATATACTATTTATTTAAACTTCTCATAAAATGTAGAATAATACACCTACTAGAAAAATAAATTCTTCAAAATTAAGTAGAGTCTTGCAGAGAAGTGTGGAAATATTATGCTCAGAAACTTAGTGCAGTGTGGAACATACCAGAGTCACAAGAAAGCCACTTTAAGTTGATTTGGCAAGCTTTAGCAATTTGCTGTTCTGAAGTCTTTCCAATACAAGTGTTTCTTCCTTTTAGCCAAAGAAATAAGTCAGGCTTAGAAAGCTGTGAAAAGTATTTGAAAATTGGCTATTTTTACTCATTTTTTGCTGACCTATTTTTAATTTATATACATTATCATCAGAAATCTGTTTTATAATTCACTCCAAAATATTCATTCTGAGAACTCAGCTCACTTCTCTCTCTTGGTCTAGTTATTTTCAATGTCTATTTAAGCAAGCCTGCTAAATCACTTATCAATGCTATGTCCTGTCCAACACATATATCATAGTAGGAAAACACATACATTTGAAGCTTAAATTTCTGTAAAATAAATGTGTTCTGCTTTATCAATTTTTGAAAGCTCAAATTGCAAATAAAACCTTTTGACTTAGAAGGAGCTTAGCTTTTTTTTTTTTTTTTTCCTGCTCTCTAGTAAATTTTTCATGTAGATATCTCAGAAGGAATTACAAATAGAAGGTTAATTTTGATAAAATTTTCCAAGACTTAGGTTTGGAGATCTTTTTGTGGTATGCGGACTTCTCACTGCTGTGGCCTCTCCCATTGCGGAGCACAGGCTCAGCGGCCCTGGCTCACGGGCCTAGCTGCTCCGCGGCATCTGGGATTTTCCTGGACCGGGGCACGAACCCATGTCCCCTGCATCGGAAGGTGGACTCTCAACCACTGCGCCACCAGGGAAGCCCTGGAGATCTTTTAAAATTATTTACTTATACAGGTTTAACGTGCTTTAATATAAGCCAATTTTTTGAAAAACTTTAAAGTAATTCAAGGAAGTTATTTATAGCCATATCCAACATTCTGAAGAGTACTGAAGCCAGATTTGGAGAAAGAGAGTTTTCCTATCTGTTATATCCTAAGTTACAAAAACATTCTTATAATAATTTTATTTTCTAAGTTAATTAAAAATTGCTTTATAGTGGTGTTGCATATTATCTGAGTTTCTCAAATTTTAGGTATTTTTTGCAGTCCTCAATTACATTATGGAGGCTGGATTATACACAGATCTTTCTAATGGTTATATATAAAGCGCTTGAAGCCTCTATTATTTTATAATAGGCAATACCTAGATGAATAATGAATTGGACTCATCTTTCTTATGTGACTCTAAAGGTCAAAGCATACGACCTGAATATTTTTATCCTCTATGAATATTTCCATTTAAGAGTTTATTTAAGAGAATTTTAAAATCTTCTCATTATGTCTTAACAGCATGATATCATACTCTACTTTTTTGATTTCTGCATTTGATATGGAGTAAAATTGCATCATATTACCAAAGCACATTCACTTTGTCTTCAATTTAGAAACTTTCCAGAATCAAACTGAATCAATCTATGCTTTAAAAGTCCCCCACTAAAAGAATCCTACATAAATTACTGTGTGTTTAAAGGTTTCTGATTTTAATCTAATAACTGAAATATCAAAGGTACATTTTAATCTAAGCATTTGGGCATCACTAACAGGTGTTCTCATCAGATTTAGGAACCCTACAGCAGGGTTTATCAGTGTCAAATGCTAAAATCCTAAATTTAGTGCCAGATCCCTTTCAAATAGCATTTACATTTTTCTATCTTAACCTACTTTGAATCCCCTGAGCATTTTGTCTATTTCTATTGGTAGATTTTGCTGATTTTTTTTAACTTTTCAAAGGCTCTTTAAATTATCCTAAAGTCATATATTTACCACGAGAAAGCAGGTGTCTTTTTAGAGTATATTATGCTTAAGTTGCTCATAAAATTAATTTTCTCAGGTTGGAAGAAGGTTTTTAAACTCTAATTTGAAAACTTTAATCTGGCATTCTGAAAGCCCTGTGGCACAGTGAGAGTCCGCCTGCCCATGCAGGGGACACAGATTCGTGCCCCGGTCCAGGAAGATCCCACATGCCGTGGAGCAGCTGGGCCCGTGAGCCATGGCCAGCCAGCTGAACCTGCGTGTCTGGAGCCTGTGCTCCGCAACGGGAGAGGCCACAACAGTGAGAGGCCCGCGTATCACACACACACACACACACACAAATTAAAATTAAGATTGTTCCAGGAACTGGAATGTATCTTTTTCCATATCCATAATATTTGTGGCTTTCGTACTTTTATGTAATTAGACTGCAATAACATACATTGAACGATAAAATTATACTGTACAAAATTTAATATTTGGTGATTCAGAAGGCACTTTAAGCTATTACAGTTTCTTGAAGTCAACATTAGGTACTTTATATTTTTTTGTTGTACTGGCAAACATGGATATATTGATTAATAGACATTTCCTGCAGACACAATGTTTTATGAACTGATTTTACTACATCTTTTCTTAACATAAAGATGATCAGAATACAGAGAGACTTCTGTTTATACACATATATACTAGATATTTCTAGCTAAATGGATTTCAGGCATCTTACTTAAATGTTTCTAAAAACAAACTGAGTACTTTGTCCTTAACTCTCCTATTCTTTCATTTTGACCCCATTTTATATTTTCAAATACCTAGTCTCCAAACCTCAAAATATCAGGGTAACCCTTATCTGTTTTTCTTTCCTGATTCTCTGAATCTGAATGGTTAGGTGCCTGCTACCTCCTAAAAGACATTTTAATCTATCTTTTTAATTTTATTGCCTACGATCTCTCATCAAAGTTTACTTTGACTAGTAATAATAAGAGCTGAAAGGATTGCATGTCTATTATTTTCCAGACTTTAGGTTAAACCCTGAACATTCATTATTTATTTAAATCTTTAAAGCAACCTTTATTTTTATTCTCACTTAAAAGAAGACTACTAAGGGTTAGATATGTTTGATGATTTTCCTGTTTTCAGAGGACTAGATATTGACAGAACCAGAACTGGAAGCTGCTGAAAGTCTCTGTACCTGATACACCTGTTACAATGGGCTTTTCTCTAAATCTAGAAACTGTCACCCACTTACAGTGCTGTCTTACTGCAAAGACAGTCCTCACACTTCCTTCTGTCAAAATTCTATTATTTTCTCAACCCTCAGTAGAAATCTCAGTCTCAACATTTTATCCTCCCAGACTGTCACAGGTATGTCAGCTACACGAGGTGGAGGGTGGGAGTTGAGGTGTTAAAGGGTTTGGAGGCCATGCGAAAGGTCAGGACTTTATCCCAAATAAGGGAACAGTTTGGTTGTCGTGGCGGCAGAGTATAGCCTTTAAGAGCAGCTTCCACTTCTGACTCTCAATATCTAGCTCTCTGAAATCAGGCAAGTTACCAAACCTGTCTAACCCTTGGTTAACCCATCTCTAGAATGCAAGTGACAAACCAAAACACTATATTTGCAACATATGTGAAAATGATTTAATACCCACATTGAGTAATGAGCTTCTGCAAGTTAGTTAATTTGAAGACCAAACAAATAAAATAATGAGTAAAAAATATTAAATATAAATGACATGCAAACATACAATAAACATGTAAAGTACTTATTTAAATAACTTGTGATAATATTGCTATTTAAATGGGATAAATTTATAAAGATCAGTAGTAATTTGGTTTTCATAAGGATTGTAGAAGTACATGTCAGGTACCCTGTCATGTGTCATTATTAAAAATTGCAACCCCTCCACAATTTCAGCTGCACGCGTCTCTCTCTGACCTACCAAAGTCTTTCTAATTTACTTTCTCTAGTTCCAAACACCTAATGCATTGTTAATGACAGTTAAATTGGAATATTACTGAAGGATATATAGAGTCTATTAAATCTTTTTGGAAATGAATATAACTTTTTATACAGTAATTCCTTTCTTCTGTGTATTCTATACACACACACACACACATATACACACACACACAACCACATTTTACACTTTTGAATTAGGATCCTGGCTACTGCTCCCACATCACGTAATTTCCTATTACTATTTCTCTTTCCTCCTTACTGTGCATCTTTCATACTGTCCATCTTGCTGTCACTTAAGCACACAAAATGCTTTCATTTCTCTGGGTCTTTATATTTTCAATTACTTTGCCTGGAACTGTCTTCCCCCAGTTATTTGTAAAACTCACTCCATTTTATTCAGGTAATTTATTCAATTGTCACCTTCTCAAAGAAGTCTTCACTGAATATCCTATATAAAATTACACCCCTGTTACTCTTAATCCTCCTCCTTAAGTTTATTAACAACTGATATTATTATTATCCAGTTATCTGTTCTCTGTTTCCTTTATTTGAATGTAAGTTTTATAAGGTAACAACAGTGCTTTGGTCAGAGCTGAATCTTTAGCACCTATAACAATGTATGATGTGTAGTATGTGCTCAATGAATATTTGTTAATCAAATGAGCAAATCCCTAGGCTCTTTTGCTTCTACTGACTGGGATCAAAAGAGAGCACCAGATACCCATCTTTCCTACTAACCCATGCTTACAGACCTGACACCACCATGTGCCTTGAATCCACCAGAATTAATTTTGTTTGTCTTTTATCCTGACATAGTTTCCAAGATATCTCTCACTTCCCAAACTCTAATCCTTATAATGCTCATATACCCCGCATTCATTCCCTTTTTCATACTTTTCCATCTTCCAATAGTCTTCCATTGTATTCTCTGGAATTCACAGTTGATCCTTAGAAAAATTCCTTGCATCTACACCTCTTTTCTATTGTTTAATTTGCTCTCTTTATCTAATGAAAACTTGGCTCTCTGTCAAAGGCTCTGATTTCCCTGCAAGCCTGTCTGATGAAGACTGTTTTCACTCCATCTTTAGAATACCTTTCTATTACTGGACTTGGGTTGGGATAGGTGAATTTTATTGTTTTTCAATGCCATGTCTAAACCATTCCCTCTTTCCTCCTCCCTAAAATGTTCTATTTTTGAATATCATGTAATCTAGTTGTACCATCCAGTATCCCCTATTGTTATATTCCCAGACCTATCCTGTTGGTTTCTTGACTTTAACTTTTGGCTCCCTCTCTCACTGACACAAGTTCTATTTTTGTTCTTAGCAATTTCAATATTTCAGGTAAATAATCCTTATGACACCCTAAATTCTCTGACCCTTTCATTCCATCTTCCAATGATCTTGTCCTCCACTTGCCTTGCCTTAGGTACCCTGTCATGTATCATTATCAAAAATTACAACTCCACCATAATTTCAGTTCCATTTTCCGTAATTTCTGACCACCATCTTTCTAATTTACTTTCTGTAGTTCCAAACACCAAAAATTCTTTGATTCCACTGGGAAATCTAATCAATTGCTTCAATCAACGTTTTACTGTCCCTCATCCCTTTGATGTTGCCATTCCTCTCCTTACCCAACCTAAATTCCATGAGTGATCTATAAAATCACCTCTTGATGTGCACCATTAACTGCCTGTCAGGTTTTTATTGTTTCTTCCTGTTTGGCAAGACCGCAATTTGGTTAAATCCAGATCACCATTCACTATGCCTACTATTCTGCAGCTAAACATAAGTAGAGAAAATACACAACCATCCTTACTCATAACCACAAACCTGATGGGATCTCTTCATGCTAGTCAGGGAGTCATACTATTCCATTAATTCCTCCACTCTTCTATTTCAGTTTCATATCTTCTTCTCCTTCTTTATAATTACAACATCTCCTCCCCTGTCCTTACTCTCAACTGATGACTGTACACCTAATTTCATGAAGGAAATTGAAATAATAAAAAAGAAAACATCATAGATTCCCACAGTTACATCTGCCCACTTACCACGTATGAACCCACACTATTTGCTATCTGCGCATCCTGTTGCCTGAGGTGAACTATCTCTACTACTAGCTAAAGCCAATTCTACATGCATTCTAGATTCCAGCAGCTCCTATTTACCCAAAAACTTTTCCCAGCAATTCCCCTTTCTCTTCTCCCAGTTTCTCTGCATCTCTACTGGATCATTCTCATCAGCATACAAACAAGCATCTGAATACGTTTTTCTCTTCTATCTTTACTACTCTTGCCTGGGCTCCATTACCTCTTTCCTGGATTACTGCAATGGCTTACTGATGGGTCTTCCTACATCTACCTGCTCCTTGTGCCCCATACAATCTGTTCCCATCATAGTGGTCAGAGAGAACTTTATAAAACATAGCTCAAGTCATAATGAATGCCCTCTCTTCTAAAATCCTCACTGAATCTCCATGTCACTCAGAATAAACCCTCAAGTCCTCACTTGTCATACAAGGTCTTACATCATTTAACCCCCCACTACCACTCTCTGACCTTCTTGCCCACTTCTCTCCTTATGGACCACTCTGCTCCAGCCACAGATGTCTACTGCTCTTCCTTCGATGTATCTCCCACATTTCCTCACAAGTCTTTTGTATTTGTTATTCCCATACTGGAGGTGATCTTCCACTAAGTTAACTTCACTATTTTATTCAAGTCTTTGCCCATGTCACTTTTTTAACTAGTCCTGCCTAAACCATTTTATTTAGAATTGTAGCCACACTCTCACTCCCTATACTCTGTGCCCCTTATCCTGCTCTGCTTCTCCTTTTTCCATAGGTCTTCACACTTTATAACATATCATATAATTTACTTTAACTATTTATATTTTTAAAATACCTGTCTCTACCATTAAATTTTAAGCTCCAGAAGGGCAAGAATCTTTGGCTCTTTGGTTCACTGAAAAATCACAACAACAACAACCTGTAAAATATTAGACATGCCATCAATTAATAGTTGTCTACTGAATAAATATATTTGTGCAAAGTATATATGGATAAAAACATTCTGTGCATCCTTGTTTTAACAGGAAAAAATTGGACAATATAAATAATGGAATGGTTAAGGGAGGTTTTACTCATTATGTGGAAATTATGCTATTAAAAAATCTGACATGGAAAAATTCCCAGACTACAAATAAACTTTAAAAAAATAAAATAAAACATAGAATAGGATTACATTGACAAATTAAAAGTATATATGTACATTTCTCTCTCTCTATATAAATAGATTTAGAAAGAAACACCACAGTGATTTGCAACAGTGAATACAGTTAGGCAGGGGACGAGGTTTGATGGGGTAAAGAGAAAAGGGCAAATGTGGAATTTTTAATTAATTGATATTTTTGAATTTTATTTTATTTTATTTTTTTATACAGCAGGTTCTTATTAGTCATCTATTTTATACATATTAGGGTATATATGTCAATCCCAATCTCCCAATTCATCCCACAGCCACTACCACCCATTCCCGGCTTTCCCTCCTTGGTGTCCATATGTTTGTTCTCTACATCTGTGCCTCTGTTTCTGCCTGGCAAGTAACCAGTTCATCTGTACCATTTTTTTTAGATTCTACATATATGTGTTAATATACAATATTTGTTTTTCTCTTTCTGGCTTACTTCACTCTGTATGACAGTCTCTATGTCCATCCACGTCTCTACAAATGAGCCAGTCTTGTTCCTTTTTATGGCTGAGTAATATTCCACTGTATATATGTACCACATCTTATCTACTCATCTGTTGGTGGGCATTTAGGTTGCTTCAATGACCTGGCTACCATAAATAGTGCTGCAATGAACATTGGGGTGAATGTGTCTTTTTGAATTATGGTTTTCTCTGCATATATGCCCAGTAGTGGGATTGCTGGGTCATATGGTAATTCTATTTTTAGTTTTTTAAGGAAATTCCATACTGTTCTCCATAGTTGCTGTATCGATTTACATTCCCACCAGCAATGCAAGAGGGTTCCCTTTTCTCCACACTCTCTCCATCATTTATTCTTTGCAGATTTTCTGATGATGGCCATTCTGAATGATGTGAGGTGATATCTGATTATAGTTTTGATTTGCATTTCTCTAATGATTAATGACAGTGATCAGCTTTTCATGTGCCTCATGGCCATCTATATGTCTTCTTTGGAGAAATGTTTATTTAGGTCTTCTGTCAATTTTTGGATTGGGTTCCTCATTTTTTTAATATTGAGCTGCATGAGCTGTTTATATATTTTGGGATTAATCCTTTGTCCATTGATTTATTTGCAAATACTTTCTCCCATTCTGAGGGCTGTCCTTTCATCTTGTTTATAGTTTCCTCTTTTAAGTTTCATTAGGTCCAATTTGTTTATTTTTGTTTTTATTTCCATTAGTCTAGGAGGTAGGTCAAAAAAGATTTTGCTGTGATTTATGTCAAAGAGTCTTCTTCCTAAGTTTTCCTCAAAGAGTTTTATAGTGTCTGGTTTTACTTTTAGGTCTTTAATCCATTTTGAGTTTATTTTTCTGTATGGTGTTAGAGAGTGCTCTAATTTCAATCTTTTACATGTAGCTGTCCAGTTTTCCCAGCACCACTTATTGAAGAAGTTGTCTTTTCTCCATTGTATATCCTTGCCTCCTTTGTCATAGATTAGTTGACCATAGATGCATTGGTTTATCTCTGTGTTTCCTATCCTGTTTCACTGATCTAAATTTATGTTTTTGTGCCAGTACCATATTGTCTTGATTACGGTAGCTTTGTAGTATAGTCTGAACTCAGGGAACCTGATTCCTCCAGCTCCATTTTTTCCCTCAAGACTCCTTTGGCTATTCGGGGTCTTTTGTGTCTCCATACAAATTTTAAGATTTTTTGTTCTAGTTCTGTAAAAAATGCCATTGGTAATTTGATAGAGATTGCATTGAATCTGTAGATTGCTTTGGGTAGTATAGTCATTATCACAATACTGATTCTTCCAATCCAAGAACATGGTAAATCTCTCTATCTGTTTGTCTCATCTTTAATTTCTTTCATCAGTGTCTTATAGACTTCTGCATACAGGTCTTTTGTCTCCTTAATAGGTTTATTCCTAAGTATTTAAATCTTTTTGTTGCAATGGTAAATGGGAATGTTTCCTTAATTTCTCTTTCAGATTTTTCTCATTAGTGTATAGGAATACCAGAGCTTTCTGTGCATTAATTTTTTTATCCTGCAACTTTACCAAATTCATTGATTAGCTCTAGTAATCTGGTGGCATCTTTAGGATTCTCTATATATAGCATCATGTCATCTGCAAACAATGACAGTTTTACTCCTTCTTTTCCAGTTTGGATTCCTTTTATTTCTTTTCCTTTTCTTATTGCTGTGGCTAGGACTTCCAAAAATATGTTGAATAATAGTGGTGAGAGTGGACATCTTTGTCTTGTTCCTGATCTTAGAGGAAATGCCTTCATTTTTCACCATTGAGAAAGATGTTTGCTGTGGGTTTGTCATATATGACCTTTATTATGTTGAGGTAGGTTTCCTCTATGCCCACTTTCTGCAGAGTTTTACTGATAAACGGGTGTTGAATTATGCCAAAACTTTTTCTGGATCTATTGAAATGATCATATGGTTTTTCTTCTTCAATTTGTTAATATGGTATATCACATTGATTAATTTGCATATATTGAAGAATCCATGCATCCCTGGGATAAATCCCACTTCATCATGGTGTATGATCCTTTCAATGTGTTGTTGGATTCTGTTTGCTAGTATTTTGTTGAGGATTTTTGCACCTATATTCATCAGTAATATTGGTCTGTAATTTTCTTCTTTTGTAGTATCTCTGTTTGTTTTTGGTATCAGGGTGATGGTGTCCTCGTAGAATGAATTTGGGAGTGTTCCTTCCTCAGCAATTTTTTGGAAAAGCTTGAGAAGGATGAGTGTTAGCTCTTCTCTAAATGTTTGATGGAATTCACCGTTAAACTATCTGGTCTTGGACTTTTGCTTCTTGGAAGATATTTAATCACAGTTTCAATTTCATTACTTGTGATTAGTCTGTTCATATTTTCTATTTGTTCCTGGTTCAGTCTTGGAAGGTTATACCTTTCTAAGAATTTGTCCATTTCTTCCAGGTTGTCCATTTTATTGGCATATAGTTTCTTGTAGCAGTCTCTTATGATGTTTTGTATTTCTGTGGTATCCATTGTAACTTCTCCTTTTTCATTTCTAATTTTATTGATTTGAGTCCTCTCCCTCTTTTTCTTGATGTGCCTGGCTAAAGGTTTATCAATTTTGTTTATCTTCTCAAAGAACCACCTTTTAGTTTTACTGATCTTTGCCATTGTTTTCTTTCTTTCTCTTTCATTTATTTCTGCTCTGATCTTTATGATTTCTTTCCTTCTACTAACTTTGAGTTTTGTTTGTCTTTCTCTAGCTTCTTTAGGTGTAAGGTTAGATTTTTTATTAGATTTTTCTTGTTTCTTGAGGTAGGATTCTACTGCTATAAACTTCCCTCTTAAAACTGCTTTTGCTGTGTCCCATAGGTTTTGGATAATCCTATTTTCTTTGTCTATTGTCTTTTGGTAATTTTTGATTTCCTCTTTGATTTCTTCAGTGATCTGTTGGTTATTTAGTAACATATTTTTTAGCTTCCATGTGTTTGTGTTATTTATGTTTTCTTCCCTGTAATTGATTTCTAATCTCATAGCGTTGTGGTCAGAAAAGATGCTTGATATGATTTCAATTTTCTTAAATTTACTGAGGCCTGATTTGTGACACAAGATGTGTTCTATTCTGGAGAATGTTCAGTGTGCACTCAAGAAGAAAGTGTAATCTGCTCTTTTCAGATGGGATGTCCTATAAATATCAATTAAATCTATCTGGTCTATTGTGTCACTTAAAGCTTGTATATCCTTATTAATTTTCTGTCTGGATGATCTATCCATTGGTGTAAGTGAGGTGTTAAAGTCCCACACTATTATTGTGTTACTGTTGATTTCCTCTTTTATAACTGTTAACATTTGCCTTATGTATTAAGGTGTTGCTATGTTTGGTGCATATATATTTATAATTGTTATATCTTCTTCTTGGATTGATCCCTTTATCATTATGTAGTGTCCTTCCTTGTCTCTTGTAACATTCTTTATTTTAAAACCTATTTTATCTGATATGAATATTGCTACTCCAGCTTTCTTTTGATTTCCATTTGCATGGAATATCTTTTTCCATCGCCTCACTTTCAGTCTGTATGTGTCACTGGGTCTGAAGTGGGTCTCTTGTATACAACATATATACAGGTCTTGTTTTTGTATCCATTCAGCAAACCTGTGTCTTTTGGTTGGAGCATTTAATCCTTTCACATTTAAGGTATTTAACAATATGTATGTTCCTATTACCATTTTCTTAATTGTTTTGGGTTTGTTTTTGTAGGTCCTTTTTTTCTCTTGTGTTTCCCACTTAGAGAAGTTCCTTTAGCATTTGTTGTAGAGCTGGTTTGGTGGTGCTCAATTCTCCTGTAAAGCTTTTGATTTGTCTGTGGAATCTGAATGAGATCCTCACTGGGTAGAGTAATCCTGTTTGTAGGTTCTTCCCTTTCATCACTTTAAATATATCATGCCATTCCCTTCTGACTTGTAGAGTTTCTGCTGAGAAGTCAGCTGTTAACCTTATGGGAGGTCCCTTGTGTGTTATTTGTCATTTTTCCCTTGTTGCTTTTAAAAATTTTTTTTGCTTTTCATTTTTATCAATTTGATTTCAATGTGCCTTGGCATGTTTCTCCTTGAGTTTATCCTGCCTTGGACTCTCTGCACTTCCTGGACTTGGGTGGCTATTTCCTTCCCATGTTAGGGAAGTTTGTGACTGTAATCTCTTCAAATATTTTCTTGGGTCCTTTCTCTCTCTCTTCTTCTTCTGGGACCCCTATAATGTGAATGTTTCTGCATTTAATGTTGTCCCAGAAGTCTCTTAGGCTGTCTTCATTTCTTTTCATTCTTTTAACTTTATTTTGTTTTGCGGCAGTGAATTCCACCATTCTGTCTTTCAGGTTACTTATCAGTTCTTCTGTCTCAGTTATGCTGCCTTGATTCCTTCTAGTGTGTTTTTCCTTTCACTTATTTTATTGTTCATCTCTTTGTTTGTTCTTTAATTCTTCTAGGTCTTTGTTAAACATTTCTTTCCTCCTCTCGATCTTTGCCTCCTTTCTTTTACTGACATCCTGGATCATCTTCACTATCATTATTCTGAATTCTTTTTCTGGAAGGTTGTCTAGCTCCACTTCATTTTAATTGTTTTTCTGTGGTTTTATCTTGTTCTATCACCTGGTATATAGCTCTCTGCCTTTTCATCTTGTCTATCTTTCTTGTCTATCTTTCTGTGAATGTGATTTTTGTTCCACAGGCTGCAGGATTGTAGTTCTTGCTTCTGCTGTCTACCCTCTGGTGGAAGAGAGTATCTAAGAGGCTTGTGAAAGCTTCCTGATTGGAGGGACTGGATGGTGGGTACAGCTAGGTGTTGCTCTGGTAGGCAGAGCTCAGTAAAACCTTAATCCACTTGTCTGTTGATGGGTGGGGCTGAGTTCCCTCACTGTGGGTTGTTTAGCCTGAGGCTACCCAGTACTGGAGGCTACAGTCTCTGTAGTGAGGCTAATGGCAGACTCTAGGATGGGTCACACCAAGGAGTATCTCCCAGAACTTCTGCTACCAGTGTCCTTGTCCCTGTGGTGAGCCACAGCCAACCCCCACTTCTGCAGGAGACCCTCCAACACTAACAGGTAGGTCTTGTTCAGTGTCCTATGGGGTCACTGTTCCTTGCCCCTGGTCCTGATGCTCACACTACTTTGTGTGTGCCCTCCAAGAGTGGAGTCTCTGTTTCCCCCACTCCTGTCAAAGTCCTGCAATCAAATCCTGCTAGCCTTCAAAGTCTGATTCTCTGGGAATTCCTCCTCCAGTTGCCATTTGATTCTTAAACTGACATTATTCATCTATAGGGTTTATAAATTTTGAATATTAGAAAATTATGGCAAAGGCAAAGTAATATAAGAAAAGCAAGATAAAATCAAGAGTGAAATTAATACCCCAAATATGTATATGAAATTCTCCACACATTATACATGTGGGTCATAAATTTTTCTCTGATATTTTCTGCCAATAATGACCAGTTAAATCATGGTGTCAACATGATTAAAACATAAACTAGGGCTTCCCTGGTGGTACAATGGTTGAGAGTCCGCCTGCCGATGCAGGGGACACAGGTTCGTGCCCTGGTCCGGGAAGATCCCACATGCCGCAGAGCAGCTGGGCCCGTGAGCCATGACCGCTGAGCCTGCGCGTCTGGAGCCTGTGCTCCGCAACGGGAGAGACCACAATAGTGAGAGGCCCATGTACCACCAAAAAAAAAAAAAAAAAAAACATAAACTAGTTATTCAGGAGATACACACCATTCCTGAGATCAGTACCTGAAGAAAATATTCTAGTCTGAGTCTCTCCTTAGTGATGTGTGAGCAGCAACTTTATCAATATTTTATAGTAACTTTAATACATTTTATAAAGCTTTTCCTTTTTGAATGTTTTATGGAGACTGCCATAGCTCAGCTTGTCAATACCAAACTTGTAGGTTGTGAGGGCTTGTAAGGGGAGGTTGGCAATAAGCCACCAAACAATATGATCAAGAAACTTGGCTGCTATCATATTAATTCCAAGGGCCATTTTTAGTTGGGAGGAAGGGGGAAACTGGGAAATGTTGGTCAAAGGGTACAAAGTTTCAGTTATGCAAGCTGAAAAAATGTTGGAAATTTACTGAACAACATGGATACTACAGTTAATGGTAGGTATTATATTCTTAAAGAAGGTAGATCTTAAATGTTTCCATGACAAACATACACACACACAAAAGAGCCATATTTATAGTGCCTTAATCTATGGTTTGTTATTTTGTTTTCTGAAAAAGTAGATTCCTTGGTCAAATATTTGAGAAAAAATCTATATCAAACTAAGTGTTTCTTTATATATAAGGACTACTTAGAGCCTTTAGTATGCAAATTTGCATTATAAATCTTTAAGAGTGAGATAGGAGCAAAGTTAAGTCTGGGACTCTGTTTTGGAAAGAGCATGTCCTCAGGCTTTTGTTCTATGCAGCACACTTTGGGTGAGTGATATGAATGGCCCCTCCTGTTAAGGGAGTCTCTACAAATAGGGATTTTATTCTTTGTCTGTTTGCTGTCCTTCAATAGGACTATTGAGTGAAAAGCCTTTTCTTGATCCTGTAGCTTGATTTGTAGCTCTATTTTTATATTTTTGCTGAATCTGATTTTTCTTTGACAATTTCTCTGTCACTTTGGATATTTATCAAGAACTGTTTTTGTTAATCAGTACCTAATATTGCCAGTGCCTAGCACAGTGTTTATCGAATATTTATTGAAAGAAAAACCTAAAAAATATGTTCACAGGAAGAACAAAATTTCATGAAACATTATTTATAATTCTAAGGTATTTTCCATATTCCACAGCTTTCTATGTGTAGAAAGTCAAATGACACTTTGTTGCTGTTATTTTTTGCTGGAATTATACCTACACAATGTGTCAATGATCATGCTGGTCAGAAACTCTGATTAGTCACTATAAATTTCTTTAATAATGGTTAAAAATAAATTAATAAATACAGTTTGTTTAATAGAGTAAATCTTCTAAAATATGATATCTGACAAAGAAAATTAAAATATTTCTTTGTGGAAAAGAAAAGTTGAAAAACTAGTTTAACTCTTACTTTACAGAAGAGGAAACTAAGATTAATGGGGTAAAGCAGATTTGTCCACTCTTGCACAAAACTTTTAGGGTAGCGAAGGTATTAAAATTTACATCTTGTGACTTCCATGCAGCAGGGCCTTTTTTTCTAGACCTTTCCCTTTGCAGATTTCATCGTAATGTTTCTCATTCTCCTTGTCTTATTCTTTTTATTTCATTTACATAACATGTGATATTCTTTTGTATATATAAAGGACTCTGCCGTTTCCGAGATGTGAGGCCCTGTGAGCTGGCAGTTGGGAAAGCTGCATTTCCACTCATTTACTGATGGGAGGCACGGCTTCTGACAGAGCTGATTCACAGTGATGGAGCAGACTGGCTGAAAACTGGTAGGAGGACTTTGCAACAGCTCTGGGACCAAATCAAGGCCACAGGCCATATGTCTTGTTCCTCTGTCATAAACAGATGACCAAGTGTACACATTCCCAGGTGTAATGTCACTGGGATTTTAGTTGCAAACATATAAACTAATGACATTCAATTATGTTCAGAGGTAATGTTGTCAAAGCCACCAAGGAAACAATTTATTTGTCTTACACAGTATGTGATTCAGAGTGCATTAGTAAATTTTCATTGCTTAGTTGTTTAATATGCTCCTGAAGAGGTGCTTCTGCAGCCTGTTGTATAGGCATGATTCATACACTTATATGACGTGCATAGATATGATGACATGGAGGGTTATTCCAGAATCAGTTTTATGTATATTAAAATCAGCTCATTTCTTTGTAGGCATTGGCCAATTAAAGGAAGAGAGGCAAGGTTTCTCAAACCAGTGAAGTGACACTATCTGCTAACACCAATTGGTGGAAAATTGATGTAAGGCTTAACATTTTGGCTCCATGAAACTCTATTCTTGCTAAATGGTATCAGATTTTCCCATATAGAGAAAGAACTATCTGATTTACATAAAATGTGGGTATAGAACAAGAAATAATATTTAATATAGAACTTTTATAAATATTAAAGTTATTTAATAATAACTTTACAAGAGACCACATAATGCTCTTATAATGCTCTTGGAAGAAATGCTATAGAAACTAAATGGGCTAATTTCTAGGCTTCCTTATTGACACTATTACTAGTGGTAAAAAGAGACACCCAGAAAATTGAATTGGGGAGGTGAACCATAACTTCACACAACACAGTACAGCAACAAAAATAACAACAACAACAATGTTCCTTTACATTAGCATTTTTATTTACTGTGTGCATAAGCATGATTTATGTTCTTTAATTTATGTATATTAAATGCAATACAGAATGTGTGGAGGCAGCTACAGAGGGAACATATCATTATTATCATTTTTATCATTCTTATTTCATAGATCTCAGAACTGAGATTCAGAGAAGTTAAATAATTTATCCCAATAGCATTAGAATCAAAAGTAGACTTCTAGCGTAAAGTGTTTTCTCACAAATGTTACTATCTCCTCTGTCAAGAGACAAAGGGTCTATTTTGTGAGCAGACACTTAAATAGCAAGGAATATTCAGCTATGCAGATGTTTGTGGGAAGTATTTTCTAGTAGATAAGACCAGTAATGCAGCCTGGGGTCATTGGGGAGTGGTTTGTAGGCTAAGGTTAAAAATAAAATTTTTTCAAAGTGTGATAAGAAGCCATTAAGAAGCTCTGATTTACTTTTTAAAAGAAAGATCATTCTGCTTTCCTCACAAGTGCAGAGGGTATCCTGAGTGGAAGCAGGGAGGGTAGCCAGGGGCTGTCAGCATTACCGAGAGAAGGACTTGCATTGTGATGACAGTGATGAGGGTGCTGCTAAATGATCAATTTGGGATGTATTTTGAAGGCAGAGCTGATTGGGCTTTTAGGTGGTTTGGGTGAACTTGGAGATGTTTTTTGTGAGGAAGAGAGTGAAGTGAGAGATCCAGGCTACCTTCTAAATTTTTGGCTTGAGGATTTGAACAGATGAGATGAAGAAGACTATGAACGTGTTAAATGCAGGACACGAAGGACACGTGGACATGAAGGACACGAAGCTGCCCATGGCTACTGAAGGGGTGTATACGCTGACAAAATTAGCAACAAGGACTTGGCTTTATTCAGGGCTGTGTGTTTAATGCCACTGACTGTTGTAGACTGACCATGATAAGACATGGCCAGAACTGAAAAGCGGGAGACCTGAAACTTAGCCGCAGCTTCTGGAGCAAAGCCCTAGTCTCTCTGGAACTTGTTTTCATTGTTTATAAATGAGAGGTTAAGCCAGACGGATAATGTTAAACTTATACATTCTGGACTCCTTTTAGGAATCTAATGTTTTCTAGTCATTCTCCAGAAAAACAACAGCACATCATATTCAAAATTTCCACACAGAGACTTAAGGATTCCTTGGCCACTAAACATTATCAAACGTTCCTCTAGTTTGAGATGTGTGATTCTATACAATATCAAAATAAGCTCCAAATTATACAAAACAATATATGACTATTGAAGTGTGGCAGGGAGCTCTGCAGTAAAATTTGCCCAGATATGTGGACTGGTGAAGGCTCTATTCCTTGTAGATGCAACATTAGGAACATTCAGCCTCCTTGTTCATGGCTTAGTGGGCGAAGAATCAAGAACCAAACCGGAGATAACACCCATCCTTTCTGAGCATATATTGATTAGCCAGATCTAATTATCTAGCACCTGGTCCTCAACAGCAAATGGAATAGAAAATCGAGGAGAGCATGTTTGGCAGATGTTATATTTCCTTTCTTATATGATTTCTCCTTATGCAGATGTTTTTATAACTTATGTAGAAACTTTTGGTTAAATATGTGTATATTTATCTAAATAACAGAATACTATGAAGCTGTCAAAACTTTTGTAAAGATCTTACAAGAGATAAAATTATGTGAAAAATGAATATACAGAATAGTGTGGATAGTATGCTGTTTCTCATGTAAGAAAGAGCAAAAATAAGACTTTATGTCTATATCTGTTTGCATTTGCATAGAAAGCCTCTGAAGGGTAAACTCAGAAAACTAGTAGAAATAATTACCTGGTCATGGTGATGGAGATCATGGATGGGAAAGATAGGAGAAAGAGTGAGAATAAGACTTACTCTATATTTTTTGTATTATTTTGATTTTTGAACTATATGAATATAGTGCCAACTCAAACTATTAAAAATTGATAAATGGGGAATAAAAAAAAATGTTTTCAACCCATGTCTGACCCCCTTTATTTTCAGTGATGAAGGGTATCAAGACACCAGTGGCTATTTCCAGAGCTCCCATTGTTAAAGAATGACAGGATCCAATGGAATACGGTGTCTGTGCATCACCAACCAGTTCAAGGATGGCTTCATTACAGTGTTACATGCATCATGTCATGTGTTATTGCTTACTTAATAAACCTCACTTCATCACACGGATTAACCAAAATAAAGTAGCTAAATATTGCCTGAGATTTCCTGTATATAGGTAAGGTTTCCATCTGTCAGGATGAGAAGTAAAACAAAGTAATAGATTGGTGGATTTTCTGCTCATCTTATTGCATTGCTGATATATAAACCCACAGGATATATAAACCCACAGGAGTTTGGGGGTCAAATTTTGATATGACTTTAAAGTTACAAAATTACTGACCTGCATGAACAAATTTTCCAAGGGAAAATAATTTCTCTTGATAATTTAATTTTGTATACTATTCCAACTTGATATGCATGAAACTCATTATTGTGGTAATATTTTTATTATTCATGCTTTTAGGTTTCAAAGTAAGAACAATATGGAATCATAGTAAAGAGTATAAGATGTTGAACTATACAGATGTGGATTCAATTTCTACCACTATGAGTTGTGATTCTATGGGGTTTTTGCTTAATCTTCCAGAAATTTCACTTCTCCACCTGGAAAGTGGGAATAAATTAACTACTTTATTTGGTTGTTGTGAGAATTGAGGTTAAGTATTTAAAATACTTAGCACAGTAACTGACATAAAAAACATGTTCTGTAAGTGGTTGCTATTATTACTATTACACATTGGCCAGCTAATCATAATTTAGACAAATTTATTTAGACAAATTTAAATCTACAAAAGAATTCAGAAATGAGTCAGATATTATTTGTTTTATGAAAATTATGGTGAGACTTTTAAGGAGGATAATTTCTTTTTACTCCATATTATAATCTGTGAAGTTAGAAGGAGTTTCAAGATAAGGAAGGGCAAGCTGAAGCAGCACGAGGTACATATGGAAACAGCATGGGCCAAAGAGCCGAGAAAAACCCTGACATCTGGAAAAAATGGATTGTTGTTCAGATTAATTGAGGTATTATTTAGAAATACACATAACATTGTAAGCACATGCTAAATAAGAGTTCCCCTTAGCATTTCACAGTAAAATGAGAGGATAAATAACTTCTATCTGTTTAATGGTTTGATGACTAAGTCAAACCATGATTCTAAACCACAACAACAAAAAAATCTGTCATTTGGGAAATGGTCCATATTTGGAGGAAGTTAGTAGGCAGTAAAAATATGAATAATATGCCATTATAGTTTAATTTTACCATATTATTAAACTTTAATATTTTGTTTTCTAAAATCTTTCCTCAAGGTTTTGAGTTCTATATTATTTTAAACATGTTTTGTCTTTATTTTTAAGCCCAGTATCTCTCAAGGGAAACTTAATTTGTATGTTTCTGATTCTTTTATACTTATCTCACCCAAAAGTTATTTTGTAAGAATTCTTTGATGTCCAGAAAGCCTTATCGTTTTCTTATAACATATTCAAGATCTTTTCCTTTGGAAAATGGAAATCGTGTCTTGCTTAAAGTAAATAAATGAAAATACCCAATTATAGAGGGAAATGTTATGAAATCTCTCTGTCTCTCTCTCTTTTTCTTCCTCTTTATAAGATTTCTCTGTTAGCACCCTGGTTTCCAGCAATGATCATTTCTGGAAAGCAGATTGGAAAAACAATTGGAGAATTTAACTTTCTTCAAGTCAGTTCAACTTAATAAACATTTTTTTTTACCTCTGATGTATGGAGAAATATGCAAATTTCTATAGGTGATAGCAATAAAAATGACACAGAAAAATAAATTCAGTGCATATCCTCAAGGAGTTTATATTCTAGTCATAGAGACAGATATACATTAAAGAAATTATAATGTATGGCTGAAAGAGGTAAAAGCAAAGTTGTGTGTAAGTAGTAAAAGAAGGATTGTGAATTGAATCTGAGGAACTGAGAAAGGATTTTCACATAATAAGTGCAATTTAAGCCAGCCTTACTAGAATTTCAGGGATTATTAGAATTTCAATGTATAAAGAAGCTGGGGGAGGTATCACTCTCTCAACAAAACCACTTGGGCATAACATACAAGGTGAAGCCAGAACGTGCAGATCTTTGAATGCCAAGATTAGAGTTCGGATTTTATTCTCTAGGTAACAGGGGAATCATTTGAATGTCCTTGAGGAGAATAAGTAATACAAGCACCTTGGGCTTTAGAAAGATAAAGCTGATAGAAATGTGAAGGAGGAAGAATACATGAGGGAATCAGAAGTTTCAGAGACCAAGTCTGTGACTACTTCCGTAGTTCAGGCAAGGGCCAATGTGTAAATGAACTATGGTAGCAAAAATGAAATGGTGAGGAACGAAGAAGGAGAAATTGATTATGCTTCCTGGATTTTCAGTTAAGGTGTACATTAGTTAGAATATGGATCAAGCTGGCTATAACAAAGGGACTTAAAAGCAGAGCAATTCAAACAAGAGAGAATTTGTTTTCTTCTATGAACAGAGGTAACAGCATGGTCCAGCACTGCTCTACCATGTAACTTTACTCTACAAGTTCATGCCCAACATTGTTGAAATAGTGAACATTGGCTCTCAACCACTCCCCATTCCAGTCTTTGGAAAGAGAATGAGGAAGTTGAAAGCAAGCAGCTTCCTTTTAGAGAAGTGATCCTGAAATTGTATGCATGGCATCCATACATATTTATCATGTAACTCCAAGAGAATTTCTATTCAGAGGCTAAAACCTGGCAGATCAGAGTCCAGAAGATTGTTTCTTTATATCTTGTACTTATATCAGTAGTAGTGTTTGAAATTATTTTTGGGGTTAGAAGTAGGCTATTGATCCCATAGATGGCAAGGTGAATGGAGGCAAAGAGGATGGGAGGAAAAGATAGATAAAGGTCCAGGTAAGGCAATTTTTTCCCTTTTTTTGTGGACTGGCCTTGTCATGAAGGCTCTGAAGCTGAACAATTCCCCTGCCAGAGGTTTCCAGTGCTGAGAGGCAGGGATCCACATGGATCCTAATATACATCAGACTCAGTCATCACACTTACTTACCAATGCTGATTTTAAAAATTGTGTAAATATTGATTTAATGCTTGTCACCTGCATGATATCATAAACTCCATGAGGACAGGGACTTCATCTTTTTTGTTCAACACTGAATTCTTTCAGTGTCTAGCAAAATACCTGATATATTTGGAGAGCCATATATACATACATAGTTTAATGTTATGTGTTGAGAAATTTCAAACCTAAAGAAAAGCTGAAAAAGTAGTAGAAAAATGTACATGTTCATTCACTAATGGCTAATATTTCCCATTTGTTTATTTTTCTTTTTCTCTCTTCCTCCTGGATCCACTGAAAGTAAATTGCAGATGTTATGACACTACCTTTAAATAATCAAGAAAGGAAAGAAAAAAAGAAGGAAGGAAAGAAGGAAGGCAGACATACCTGCTGGCTATCCTTTCAATTCTTTACATCTACATTTACCAAGTCTTTGGGCTTTATCTTTACTCCCAAAATAACTTAGCGAAAATCATATGAAAAATTTTTGTTTGCTTCATAGAAATTTTTGTAAGACAAACTGAAATCATTTACATGAATGCTATTTCTGAATATTCTACAAAAATAGATTCAATTTCAAGATGACTTAAGGAGTTATTGTAAACCAAATTAATCTTAAAATTAAATTTTAGAAATGAAAGAAATAGTTGTTAGATAAACAAAGAATAGTTGTTAGATAAACAAGAAGAGAAAAGTGGGAAGAGCCACAATTTAGATAGAGTAAAAGTGTAATGATATAGCTGTTCTTCACTTTTAGCTTTAAGGACAGTCTTTACTAGGTACATTTACTTCACTTTGAGAAGGGTGAATTAAAAATTGAGGCACTGATAAATAGAGGTAAGAAAAATATCTTCAGAAAGTTCATCAGATCCAGAGGATTTCTCTCTGCTAGAGGAATAAGTTATCAGCATTTTGATAACATTTATAAATGATCCTAGAAGAAGAGAAAAAGCATCAATAAGCTCAAGACAATACTATAATTAATTAGACTTTAAGAAGTTGGAAGTGGGATTTAAAAAAAAAAGGAGCAGGGCTTCCCTGGTGGTGCAGTGGCTGAGAGTCCGCCTGCAGATGCAGGGGACGCAGGTTCGTGCCCCGGTCCGGGAAGATCCCACATGCCGCGGAGCGGCTGGGCCCATCAGCCATGGCCGCTGAGCCTGCGCGTCCGGAGCCTGTGCTCCGCAACAGGAGAGGCCAGAACAGTGAGAGTCCCGCATACCTCAAAAAAAAAAAAAAAAAAAAAGGAGCAAGAGATTTGTAAAGGAAAAAATTCATATTAAGAAATGAATCTATAGTTGGCTTCTCCAAAATTTTTCATTAATAAAGGATCTACTGGATTTCCCTGGTGGAGCAGTGGTTAAGAATCTGCCTGCCAATGCAGGGGACACAGGTTTGGGTCCTGGTCCGGGAAGATCCCACATGCCGCGGAGCAACTAAGTCCGTGTGCCACAACAACTGAGCCTGTGCTCTAGGGCCTGCGAGCCACAACTACTGAGCCCGTGTGCTGCAGCTACTAAAGCCTGTGCCCCTAGAACCCATGCTCCACAACAAGAGAAGCCACCACAATGAGAAGCTTGCACACTGCAACGAAGAGTAGCCCCCTCTCGCTGCAACTAGAGAAAGCCCGCACGCAGCAACGAAGACCCAACACAGCCAAAAATAGATAAAATAAAATAAATATTTTTTAAAAGACCTACTAGTATCCCAGGGACCCAGATCTAGTAAATATCAGTGTAAAGCTAAAAGCTTAATTTTATCTGACTACAAAACAAATACTTTATACTCTACCCTAATATACAACCTCTCATTTACCAAAACAAATACTTAAAGAAAAGAAGGGGAAATCCTGTGTTGGGAAGGCTCATATATTCTTCCCTCAATTTAAATGAAAACATGATATTGTATATGAGTATTCAATATCAGAATGTTGGCCAATAGATTTGTCTAGGGAATGCTACAGTGTATATTTGCCTTATTTCCATTCAGGGCTCAAAAGTTTCATACACATGCATACATATATGAATTGCATATACATATTTTAGCTTTTTAGTTATTCTATTTTACCCTCATGATAACCTTGCAAAGGAAGTAGTGGAATTCCTAGTTTTCCCATTTGAAGGCAAGGTAACTGAGGAACAGCAAGAGTAAATGATTTGTCCAGTGTCATACAAAATGTTAGTACTGCTGAGAAGATCATACACATCTCTTGACCACCCTTTGTATTATGTAGTTTATTACCTAAGGATTCCAAATTTTCAAGATCTATTATTAATGGAGAGATTAAACTCAATTGAAATTACAAACGATTAATCAGATCTATTGTTATTAGGGAGTTAATCTAATTTTCAAGGTTATAGATCATATTAACTTTTTCTAAATAAGATGCCTTAAGCTGGATTACCCCTGTCAGACCTGCCTTTTATAGCAGTGGGCAGACCACGACTTCTTTATTCTTTTTTTTTTTTTTTTTTTTTTCTTGCGGCACGTGGGCCTCTCACTGTTGTGGCCTCTCCCGTTGCGGAGCACAGGCTCCAGACGCGCAGGCTCAGCGGCCATGGCTCACGGGCCCAGCTGCTCCGCAGCATGTGGGATCTTCCAGGACCGGGGCACGAACCCGCGTCCCCTGCATCAGCAGGCGGACTCTCAACCGCTGCACCACCAGGGAAGCCCCACGACTTCTTTATTCTAAAGTGTGAAAAAGATATCAGGAGAGAGTGGAGGTGTCCCTACAGTCACTCAGGGTGGTTACAAAGATCTTAAGTGTTATCAAGGCTGATCTTTCTAAGTACTTTTGGAGTCTCTTAAAAATCTAATGAAATACATGATCTCTGCTCTCAGAAAATAAAATGAAACCAACAAAGCAAAACAGAAAAAGACCAGGAAACAAAAAAGTTGGGACAGGAATAGATGGGACAGTTCATCCACTGTAGGTTAAGATACTCTGGTCTGGTAATATGGGATTGAATCAATGTACTAGCTTTGGAACACAGTAAGAACTGAAAGACTAATAGATGACAGAGTGTTACAGATGAATTTACAATGAGTCACTAAGGAAAAGAAGACCAATGACAAGGATGAAGAAGAACTTGGGTCAGAAATAGGATATTCCTTCAGTAGCATGACTTAGATAATGATCTGTATTGCTCCCTTGGCACCCTATTTCTTGTGGAGATTATATGTGGGCTATTTCATTCACCTGAATATCTAAAATAAACATTCAAGGGAAAAGCAATAAAAATAAATAACACAACATATCTGTAAATGAAGAAATCTTAAAAGTACTTTAGATTTCCCTACAATGAAAAAGAAAAATGCTTACAGAGCTCTCTAAACTGTAAAGGAAAAAAGATATGTTTATCAAGGTTAATGGAGTTATATCTAGAAATAAATAGAAGTCATACATGTGTATGCATTTTTGTGGGAGAAAGCATGTGTTCACACACACAACTGTGTGTATATGTGTATGTGAATGTGTAATATATCAATTATCTATCTTTCTAGCTCTTAATATAATTTCTTTATCAATCTCATTGCTGAGAGATTCACGCACAGTCTCTCAAGGGAAGTAGCAGAAAATATAGCACTTTTTGTAGAATGATAAAATAGACCAAAATCTGTGAGCAAATTAGTGTGCACTTTTTTCAAGTAAACTCCAATGCAGTAAAATATGGAGACTTAAAAAAAAAAACAAACAAGTTGCTAGAAAGATCATGGTATTCTGGAAACATGTGTACCTCATAGAATATATTTCTATTTAATTAATTACTATATATATGCCTAAAACATTAATTAAATTGGAGCTATAAAATAAAAGGCTTTAGAATTTTACCATAGTATCTCAGTAACACGAAGAAAGTTCTAACCCATCATGAGATGAAGAACAGGCTGCCTAGCAACCATTTTAACTAGCTCCCCCGAGGTTTTCAAGAGAAAAATGGGTGTTTGCGGGGGAAGTATTTGCTTCTGTTTTTATATTAGAGTTTTGGGATAATTCCTAACTAGTTTCTCAGTCATTTTTTCCTTCTTGTTTTCATCGCCTGAAATAATTTAAAAAGGGAAGGAAAGAGGGAGGGAAGGAAGAAAGGGAGGGAGGGAGGGAGGAAAGAAGACACATAAGGATTAATGTGGGCTGTTTTAAGCATTCACTCAGGAATTCAAATACAGTAATGCAAATCAAAGTCAGGTGCTCTGTTTATTATATATGGACATAAATACCTTTTTGTGGAATGCTCACAAATCAAATTCAAAGTAATGACTTTGGCTTGACAAACTACAAGTTCATTGAAATGTGTGATGAGAAAGAATATATGTTGGTGGCATTTCTTGACACAGGATTCGAGGGTAACTTTGAAACTCTAAGTCTACTTTATGAAGCCATAGATCACCAGGAAGATGTTCACATAAAAAAATGAGTCAGGTTAGGTCATTCTCCTCCTTCGGACTTCCTGGTTAAGGAAAAGCACCCTCATAAAGCATTCACAGCATATTTTCATAGGATGTCTTATCATGTAGGTCCCGGCCGTGGGAGGGGAGAGAAAGTGTTTGATGGTAATTCCAGAAACAGTAGCTTTAAGTGTTTCCGCACAGGCTCTGGACGCACAGACTCAGCGGCCGTGGCTCACGGGCCCAGCCGCTCCGCGGCATGTGGGATCTTCCCGGACTGGGGCACAAACCCGTGTCCCCTGCATCGGCAGGCGGACTCTCAACCACTACGCCACCAGGGAAGTCCTAAGTGTTTCCTTTGAGAGAGAGAGAGACCTAGTTTTTACCAAATATCTATCATATAGTCTTTATGAGTTTGGGATGGAAGAACAAAGGATGGATTTCAGGTTAAATTCCAGAGTTAATGATGCATTAATGAAGATGTAGGAAACAAAATGATGAGTTAAGAAGGTTAGAATCTCAAGCAAAGCAGAAGAGGTGGTGGCTCTGGAGTATGATGGGTAAGTTATACAAACAAGATGCTTAGGAACATAAATTACCTATATTCTTACTTTATGCTATTGTCTTTATAGCTTTTGATTTCAGTTTAAGACTCTATTGCCAGTTGGGTTTAGTAAGCATACTTATGGACACCTATAATACAAAGGTGTTTCAACAATAAAAGTGGTTCTCTATAGTCATTGTGAGTAATACGGAAACAATGTTCCTTCTAGAATTTATTCTGATCCCAGGATTTAATTGCAGTTCTATTATTGACCCAATATGAAACGTTGAATTTATTTGCTGTTTAATACTTTCCTGAAGCGTGGAAGAGAAAGTGGTTGTGTTACTTGAAATTACCTGAAAAATTGCCATAATTTGCCACTTTACAATGAAAGGCTGGATTTCCTTAGTTAGACTTTGACCTCATGATGAGTTTAAATGCCAAGACTATATTTTAACTATGCTGAGGCATAAGACATTGAAAGAGAACAGAATATGCCACCCCAAAATATGCTATTTTGGCATATTGATTATTTTAAGAAATAGCTGGTGCAAGAAGAACACTCTGAACCTCCTTCATCTCCCTGAAAGCAGGAAACAAATCTCCCATGTGAAGTTACCCTCCTTATCACCAGAGAAAGGGAATTCAGGATGGAGAAGGATGTATAGACAAATCTTTTTACTTCTTCACTAATTTGCTATAACAAGTCCAAACTCCTTTGTTTTGTCAATTCACAAGTGTATTGTTTCCTTGTCTGAAAGGATACAAGCTTCCTGCTCTGGTCACTTTAGGGAGTATCATATATTTTTTGGATTCCATACCTACGAAATTAAATTTGTTTTTTTCCTGTTAGTCTCTTTTATGTCAGTTTAATTATTAGAACAGTAAAAGAACTTATAGAGGGAGAAGGGAAAAGTTTTCCATCCCTACAACATAACATGAAACTTTATTTGTTTAGATTATAATTAAGACTTATTTGACACATTCTTTATGTATTTCAGCATCTCATCATTTACTAGAACATTACCAAAACAAAACCTTTTGTGAAGTAGGAATAATTTTTCCATTTTCATAATTTTTATATTCTAGTTCTTCATGTTTCCTAAAGGTAAATAATGCATGAGAAAACCTGCAGTACCTTGACTAGCATTTTTCTTTAAATATTATTTTTGAAAATATTTGAACTATGAATAGTTGTGTACAATAATTTTCCTGTTGGAAATAAAGCCTGATGTTTATCCATTTCCCTTTGATGTCCTAGCATACTAATGCTATGTAGAGTGGTTGACTACTGAATTCCTCCTAAAAGTTATGAAACTTACAATTTCATAAAAAACAAGGATACAGATACTTGTGATTTACATGTTTAGTAGAAGGTTATTTTAGTTTTCGGGTTTTTTTTTTTTTTTGCAGTGGCTCTGGTTTCTTATTGATGTAGTTTTCTCAAATAAGGATATGTTAGATTTTATTTTCTTATAAATGTCATGACAGCCCTAAATTAAGTCCACTGATGTATAAGTGAAATGGTTCCATGGGTAATACCAGAGAGCACTTTATTTAAATTGTTGTAAACCTTCCAAAATACAGTTCAAATTGCTCCCCGCCAAGATGGGTGTCTAATTTGAGTCTACTGCTTTATTCATCCAGGTTTCTTACAAAGATTGAGAAAAATCCTCAATCTGTACATAGGGCAAAGAATATCTTTTTCATTGTCTACAAGGCCCAGAGGAAGCAAAGGCAAAAAGTTAATTATGTCTTAGGCCTCAATAGGGCTTGTCAGCTGTCTCCATCACATTCTTAAATTTTTGTTTTAACTCCAGATACACTGCAAAGCAGATATTTCTATTATCCTTGTTTTATAGATGAAGAAATGGACAGTCACTGGATATAAGTAGCTTGCACAGGATCACACAGCAGCTAGAAGCCACAATTGTAAACTCAACCCAAGTCTATTTCTAATTTGATAGTATATTGCCTTTTTGTTATCTAATTTATCCGCATCTCTTATGTCCACTTAATCATCAACTCCTACAAATTCTAGGTTTTAAATACGGTTATTTCTTGGACACAGAGAAAACACATAAAACTGTGTTTATCCTGTCCCTTCCTCCAGCTACTGCCTCCTTCTCTGTTACCCTTTATAAAAGGACATCTCCAAAGAGTTGTTCTTTCCACTTCCTCACCTCCCGTTCCATCTTTACTTTGGGGAGATCAGATTTTTCATAATGGGTTTAGTGTAGTGTAATTGACAAATAGTAAACTGCACATAAAGTGTACAGTTTGATAAGTTTTTGATGTTTATGTATATACCTATCAGACCATCACTACCATTATGAAAATAAACATATCCATCACCCACAAAAGTTATCCATCACTACCATTATGAAAATAAACGTATCCATGACCCACAAAAGTTATCTCCTGGCTCTTTGTTATCCTTTTCTCACTCCTTATTATACATAGTACATTTCTACCTCTTTGCATTTTTGGTTACTTTTGGGGAGGTTGCCAGATATTTGTGACTTTTACCTTGTTAAGTGCTAGATATTTTTGTATTTACATAAATGGTTTTGAGCTTCCTTCTGTAATTCAGTTAAGTTATATGGGTCTTGGTTTTAAGCTTAGTTCTGTGAAAACAGAACAGCATTTAATTTAGGGCTAGTTTTATTCCACTAGCTAGGCCAAAACTTTCTGAGCAATCTATTTGATGCCCCCATAAATAAGGTTTTCCGTTCTGACTGGTGAGAACAGCATTGTTGCTATTTCTCTATGAATGGAAGAATTTTCCCTCTTATCCTTTTAGGTAGTTCTTTCCCAAACTCAAGTAGTTTCCTCACATGCACTGAGCAGTTTGCAATGGAATGCTCATGCGGGACTCGCTAAAGACCTCTGGAGTTTTCTCTTTGTGCAGCCCTCTCTGCTTCAGTACAGTGCCATATAAATGCCAGGTACCTGGTCTCCCTAGGACCCCAGCTCCTTCTCCTCAAATCAGGGAGAGTTTTGTGCTCTGCCTGAGTGTTCCCTCTGTGCTATAATAAGAAATATATATTTGGTCTTTGTCCTCGGTGTCTGGAACAGAGCTCCTAAAGTCCTTGGGATTTCCTGGGTAATAGGAAAATATTTTACTATTCTTAACAAGCCCTTTTCAACCATACCTGAATTTATGTTAATAAAGTGACTCTGGCTGGACCCCCTTCGGGATAGGGGCTGGTGAGCAGAGGAACCAACCATGTATTAGAGGGTTGGAACTTTCAGCACTTTCTCCCATCTCCATGAAGGGGAGAAGGGCTGGAGATTGAATTCAGTCACCAGTGGTCAATGATTTAATCAATTATGGCTATGTAATTGAATCTCCATAAAAACTCCTAAGTGATAAGGTTCATGATCTTCCAGGTCAGTAAACACATCAAGGAGTTGCGAGGGTGGAACACCTGTACAGGGCATGGAAGCTCCACACCCTTCCCTCCATATCTTGTCCTATGCAATTCTGCCTTTTGGCTGTTCCTGCATTGTATTCTTTATAATATGTCATAATTGTAAGAGAAGCACTTTCCTGAGTTCTATGAATTGTCCTAGTAAATTATTGAACCTGAGGTGGTTGTAGGGTCCCCCAAATTTGTAGTCAGTGGGGCAGAAATGTGGGTAGCCTGGTCACCCATTCACAGCTTCGGTATAAAGTGGGGGCATTATGCGACTGAGCCCTTAAACTTATGAAGTCTGATGAGAACTCTGGGTAGTTGATGTCAGAATTGAATTGCAGAATATCCAGTTGGTGTGGGAGAATCAAATAATTGGTTGTTGATATTGAAAAATTTCCCAGGTCCTCCTTGCACTGTGACCTAAAATCTCTCTCCAGAAAGTGAGTTGGAGCAACAATAAAGTTCATCTTGGTTTTTTTTTTCCTCTCTCTCTCTCGCTCTCTCTCTCTCGGGGATCACTGTTCATTTTTTGATGGCCAGTGTCCTGAAAACTTCTTTTTTAAATATTTTTTGCCTGCTTTTTTAGTTGTTTCATGTTGGAGAGCAAGCTTAGTCCCTATTCTTCCATCTTGGTAAGATATGTAAGTCCTTCATCCTCTGTTTAACCTGCACTCAAAGAGATTTCACCCACAGTCCTCATTGATTCTCCTACTGTCTAGCTCACTTGTGATCCTCAAATCACAATTCTCAATCTTCAACTCACTTGCTCCCTCTTCATAACTTCACACATTTTTCCCTCATTCTTGAAACAGTTTCTTAGTTAGCTTCCAGAACACCACACTTTCTTTCTTAATTATTTCTTATTACTGACTAGGTTAGTCTCCTAGGGCTGCCATAAGAAAGTACCACAAATTGGATGACTTACAACAGAAATTTATTTTCTCACAGTTCTGGAAGCTAGAAGTCCAAAAGTCAAGATATTGGCAGAGCTTTGCCCCCTCTGAAATCCAGAAGGGAGAGTCCTTCCTCACTTCTAGTGATTTGTGGACAGTCCTTGGTTTTCCTTGGCCGAGTGTCCCCTGGCTGCAGCACTTCAATTTCTGCCTCCATCCTCATACTGCATTCTCCACGTATGCATCTCTGTCTTCACATGGCATTCTTTTCTCTGTGTGTCTCTGTCTCTTCATTCTATAAGGGCACCAGTCATATTTAATGCCCACTCTAAGGACCTCATCTGAACTTGATTACATCTGCAAAGACCTTACTTCCAAGTAAGATCAGGTTCACAGGTAGTGGGGTCAAGGTCATCAATATATCTTTTTGGGGAGTCAGAATTCAACCTGTAACACTGACCATTCTGTTAGATCTTTCTCCCAGCTTCTAAAAGTTGGAGTGTTCTCGCTTGCTCAGTCTTCAGCTCCCTTCTTTTGCATACTCATTAGCTAATTATCCCATCTAGTCCCAAGTCTTTATACACCACATTAGCATTAAGGACTGCAAACATTATATCTCTGGTGCCAATTTGAATTTGAGACTCGTATATCCATTTGAATAATCAATATTCTAACTAAAACCATCCAAAACAAATACTTTGTTCTCATTCTTTCTCCCCATGACTATCAAACCTTTTCTTCTCCTGGTCTTTTTTATTTTACTAAATGACACTACTATTTCCCTGTTGCTCACATTAACAAATTGGAATCATCCTTAACTTTCTGTTTGTACCAAATATATCTGATATTCAATTGCTTAGCACTCCCTTCCTCTCTATCATCAGACTAGTCACCGTTGGTTTTGTTGTTTTTTATTTGACCTCAACAACTACAATAGTTCCTAACTGATACTCTTGTTTCCACATTTATCCATGGTAATCCTTCTTCCACAAAGTAACATAGTGATCATTTTAATGTTCAAGACCTTCATTGGATTCCCATCACACTTAGAACAAAGTCTGTATTTTTAACTCTCAGCAGATCTGGTGTGATCTGGCATGTTTATCCTCTTCAGTCTCACTTACTTTGGATCTTCCCTTTGCTCACTCCACTAGTTTTCTAGCTTCTCCTCTTTTTTTAAATATAAATTTACTTAGTTATTTATTTTTGGCTGCATTGAGTCTTCATTGCCGTGCTTGGGCTTTCCCTAGCTGCGGCGAGCAGGGGCTATTATTCATTGTGGTGCACGGGCTTCTCATTGTGGTGGCTTCTCTTGTTGTGGAGCACAGGCTCTAGGCACTCAGGCTTCAGTAGTTGTGGCATGTGGGCTCAGTAGCGGTGGCACGCAGGCTCTAGAGCGCAGGCTCAGTATTTGAGGCACGCGGGTTTAGTTGCTCCGCGGCATGTGGGATCTTCCTGGACCAGGGCTGGAACCCATGTCCCCTGCATTGGCAGGCAGATTCTTAACCACTGCACCACCAGGGAAGCCCTCTAGCTTCTCCTTGAATAAGTCAAGCAGATTCCTACCTCAAAACCTTTAAACTTGTCCCTTTCTGCCTAACACAGTTTTCTCAACTTTTCCACAAATTTTTCTCACAAATATTCAATAGCACACTGTCTCACTTCATCCAAATCTCTATTACAAAACTATCTCTGTGGTGAGGAATTTCCTGATCACTGTGACTAAAATGGCACTCCCAGGATTTCTCCAACTATTTTTCCTGCTTTATTGTTCTTCAAAATTCTAATCCTTATTGACATTTGGTTTGAGATATATTTACTTATTTTATTTTCCCCCTTCTCCACTAGATTGCAATATGTAAATAAATGAATAAAACCACAAAACCAAAACCAAAACAAATCAAAAGCTTGCTTAATATATAGGAGATGTTCAAAATACCTTTGAAAACGGAATTACTTTTATTTATTGGTATATGCCTTTTACCTAATCAGAGTGCCTGGCCTAAAATAGGTTTTGATAAATATTTGCTCAATGAGTGTAGAATTTCTTAATATTAATTGAATGAACAGAAACTATCAATAAGGAAATGTAATATAGATTTAAAAGACCTCTATTGCTTATAAATGAATTCTAACCAAGTAGGTACTAGCAGCCCCTTGGGGAAGTAAAAGCTCTTGTTTAAAATATTTCTGCCCTTTCTGGGTGGCTTTATGTTTTTTCTGATCATAAGGGCAGGCAAAAATATGATAAAATAGTACCAGTGATAAGAATGACAGTGATAAGGAAAAAGAGGCCATTACTCTTCAGCAATTGTTCATTGTTATCAAATACTGGATTTGGTTAGTGATACAGGACTTAGAGCTCTAAATTTGGACTCTAAAGAAACCATTAGTTTTGAAATAACTGAAGGAATTTGTTACTCTTGAGTCCTTAATGTTGTATCTTTTTCTAAACTTCTAAAATTTGGAGTCTCTTCTCTTTCATCAATAAACAACTTTTGAGTATTTGAAGTTGATTATGATCACATATTTTACATGCTAATGAAGTGATCAATATTGCTATCATTTTAATATTTGTAAAATTGAATATGTGTACACTCTGCTGACCAAACTACTGGCAGGGCAATGTGATAAGTTAGTGCTTCATCTTTAAAAAGTTATAACTTTGCATTCCAAACACAACCTTACTTCCTTCTCAAAGTTCTACAAATTAAGTGAAACACTCATGCAAAAATAAATAAAATAAAACAAAATTAGATAAGTACTCTAATCAAGCATATTCCTGTCTGACATTTTTTCGTATTCTCATATTTATTGAGGCCTAGAAAAAATGTGACTGCTTAAAGAATTTATGTGATAACCTGTTTTCATTCCTATACTCCAAGAAATTATGAATAATCATTTTAAATATTATTTTACCTTAATTTTAATATTTCAAATCAGTGTTACCAATTTTTCACATATGAATATTTTGTCATGACATATGTATATTTCAAGGCTTGAAAAACTTAAATAACAGATCAAGGTCTTTTTAATTCAACTGTAACTTTTGTGGATTCAGACGAGATACTGGTTTAGACTTTATATTAGGTAATAAGCTAGATAATAAAGAATAGCAACACCTTTTCCATTTTGGGGGAATGGAGAAAGTCACAAAAGGACAATTTCCCAAGAAATTGAAATAAATATTGTTTTACTGCTAAACTGTTTTTATTTTTATCATTGGAAAGAAAACATTTCCTAATTGTGTTATCCATAGGCTGCCTTCCTGGACCAGAGTTTAAGGTACTTTGAATTTCTAAAATACATGTCAATCATATGACAATGGTGTGATATAACTATGCCTTTAAAGCTTGTTACAGGAAATCCGTGATATTGAGCAGTATGATTCCCTAATGACTATGATTTTCTTGTTTATACGTGCTTTATATGTTCTTTTTGAAAGTTACTTTCTGCCTATTAATATACCTTCTTCTAGCATTGTCTCCCCACCTCTTCCTAGGCATTGGATACATATAACCATTAAAAGTAAATATGACTGACACTGAAATATATTTAATACTGATTTTTATATTATTGCTAATAATAATGAACATCAATTGAGCTCATCTTATGTACCAAATACTATTTCAAGTGCATTATGTAGAAACTCATTTATCCTCAAAAACTGGCAGAAAGAGTGATAACCTACTAATCAGATGAGCTTCCTCATATGAAAGAACCTCCCGGCTAGAGAGCTAGTGTAGTTAGTCACAGAAAAAAGTCCAGAAGAGTTAGAACGACAAATGTCTAGGAAGAAATGGTTTAAAGTAGGAACTAAAAAGTAGGCAGGGGCCAGATCTTTTAAATACCCTGGTCAAATCTCACATTCCAGACACATACCCATTGAACATTGCATTGTTTTTAAAAAACATTGCTCTTGGACTTCCCTGGTGGCACAGTGGTTGAGAGTCCGCCTGCCTATGCAGGGGACACGGGTTCATGCCCCGGCCTGGGAAGATGCCGCATGCCGCGGAGCGGCTGGGCCCGTGAGCCATGGCTGCTGAGCCTGCACATCCAGAGCCTGTGCTCTGCAAAAACATTGCTCTTACTTTGTATTATGTTCAGCTATTTCTGTAATTCTTTAATATTTTGACATTTCCTCCAGAATTGAACAACACCTTTATTTCTTTCTTTGAAAACCACTCTTTATGGTGGTTTCAGTTTCAGTCTTTTATGTGATAAATGCATAATAAGTGTGGCTGAATTTATGTCCGCATTACTAAGGTTCAATTTTCTGGAAGTACAATCTTTAGTATAAAAGGACTTCCTTGTTTCTTTCCCTGTTGCATTTGAATGTGATTATCTTACCTCTTTCCTGCATACATATTTACTTCTTCCTCCACTTCATGTACCAGCCTCCCAACTTCCCACATGAATATTCAATTATGTTTTTCACCAGAAATACCTGCAATTTCCTTCGATTTAATAATAAAATCTACTTATGAAAATTGCTCAGTCCAAGAATGCACTAACATTGGATGCTTCCTCAAAGTGACTTGTTGGTTTTCTTCTTTAGATATCAACATATATTTTTACTTTAAACAAGAGAGCACACTGCAGTTCCCTTTGATTTGGTTGCATATTCGCAAAATTAAATGTAAAGCAAATGTAGCTTTGTAAAAATCACCTCTCTCTTAAAATAAGATAATGTGAGGAGACAAAATAACAATTAGAAGCACACTGTCTTAGCAAGATGATGAATTCTTTATACAGTAGAAATGTGTAATCATCAAAGAGTTTTATCTCTGTCTGAATGCTGCATTACACAGACATGTGTAAGTGCCAACACAACTGCCTGAACATTGAGGAAAACACAAAGGCTCCATCATTCATTCTTATACTGGTCTTAGTTTTTACCCTGAGGTGCTGTAGGCACTTACGTAGCACCACATATTTTAAGACATTCAACACCTTGCATGAGTGTTCCTGCGCCAGAGTAGATTACTCAAAATAATAACCTGGAGTGGTGCCAGTATACTTCAGAGGGTTGCCTCATCCACTGTTTGTTTTAAAAAGAGAGGCAGGTCCCTGAGAATAGATATTGCCAATCACATTTCAATGCTGAACCAAATCCTCTAAGGAAGCCAGAAGGTTGAGAGAAAGGTAGGCATTTTCCTACTAGAACTGCATTAAGCACTCTAACCTAGAAAATGGAGAAACAGCAATAAATAATCCAGGGACTAAGAAAAGAGCATACTGATAATCCAATAAACTGGCAGTAAGAAAAATATTTATTCAAACCTGACTTTTGATTGAAAGAAGAAAACAGTGAGATAGAGAAAAAGAGAAAGAAAATTTTCCTCCAAAAAGTACAACAAAAAATCTCTGCAAGAAATTTCCTCCTTCAGATTGCTTTATTTTAACTAAAAGCCATTGTTTAATATTCATAGTGTGCGTGTGTGTGTGTGTGTGTGTGTGTGTGTGTGTGAGAGAGAGAGAGAGAGAGAGAGAGATCCAGTTTGAAGAACATAGTAGATGATATTTTTGTGAGGGTATGGGAATCTGATAATAATGGTTCAATTGAACCTAAGTATCTTAGAAGTTTGGCCCTTCACATCTAAAAATATGTATCAGTTTTACTAGAGTATAACTTTTATATGCCTGTAAATCACTATTATTCCTCCTTTTCTTTTGGAAATTAGACAAAAATAATAGTGAAAAATATGTAAAATTTATTTTTAAAGAACCTAAGAAGCATATAATCTGCTAACTTCATAATATATGTAGAGTTCCCAAAAGCAGCTACAGAACTAAATGCATGTGGAATATGTGAAATGAAGAAGCATAGGAAATGGAAAAGGGCTCAGGGGTAGCAGGTTTCAGAAGGTGCTGGTAAAACTCTGGTTCCAGAAGTTAAAGGGCTCACCCTAAAGTTCTAACCATGTGCTTGGTTAGAAATAAAGAGTGAGGAAACTAGCATGAGCAAAAGCCTTCCTGGAGTTGGTTTGGATGAAAGAAAGAGAAGAATCAAGAATCATATTTGTAGGTGGGAGCCATATGTGTAGGTAGCTCTGTCTCTGGACAGCAGAGAAAAAGAGAACCTCTGGGTTACAAACCCTGGAAGGCTATCTGCCTCTTTTCCTTTCACAACGATGAAGTCCAAATAACCAGTCCAGGAAAATTCAAAACATTCAATAAGAATTAATAAAAGACAAATGATACTTGCAAAAATTACATAAAGATACTGTAAGAAAAATGATAGAAAATAGCAACAATATACTAACAATGGAGAATCATCAGAAATAGTATAAGACTACAGAAAAACAGTTTTTAGTATGAAAGACATCAGGTTATGTTTCCATAATCCCTTTTTGAGAAATTGCTATAGTTCAAATTTCAACCAACCTAGAAATTCTATATCTGGAGGTATTCCAACTTTGGGGAGTTTGTTTCTGTTTCTTGCATCTCTTCAGGGCCAGTCTCATTTATAGGTCTAAATGTGTGATTCTCAAATATGACATGCGGGGCTCTAACTTCCAGACATTTTAAGATGCGCAAGCCTGGGGCCACCATCTCCACAAGTAGAACCCTTTATTTTGATTTTGTTGGGGACCAAAAGGCAGACAAAGAACACTAGATGTACTGTGTGACTTAGAAATTTCCACAGAAATTTACCCTCCCCAGGAGTGGTAGGGACATTTGGAAGGGGCAGGCCCGCTTGTTCCCGTTAACCACTGGAATCAAAGCTGGATTAGACAGGAAGTGATGGGCCCTGCAGCCTCAGGGTCTTGGGAATGATTAAAAAGAGAAAAAAAATGATGGAAAGGATTTGGGAGAAAGTTTATTTTACATATATGGATATTTAATTTTTCAGCATCTTTTTTGAACTATCTCTGAACCTTTGTTGAAAATCAATAGACTTTACATGTTTCAGTGTATTTCTGGCCTCACTATTCTCTTCTATTTACCTGTAGGTATATCCTTCTAAGGACCACACTGTCTTAGGCACTGGAGTTTTATAGTAAATTCCTAAATTAAGTAGTATGAATCCTTCAAATTTGTTCTCATTCAATCATTTTGGCTGTTCTAGTCTTTTGCTTTTCCGCATAAATTTAAAAATCAGCTTGCCAATTTCTAAAGACTACCTGCTGGAATTTTTAATGAAATTCTGTTGAATTTCTATTGTAGATTAGTTTTGGGAAAGTTGACATGTGAATATGTGTGTAATTTTAATTTTTTGAGGTTTCTTAAGGGTTGTTTTTTCATCCATAATATGGTCTACCTTGGTGAATGTCTAATTCATACATGAAAGTAATGTATACTCTGTGGTAACTTCTATAATGGCCAGCTAGTTAGGTCAACTGGTGGATAATTCTTCTCTGGTCTTTTAAATTTTTGCTAATTTTTTGTCTTCTTACTCTATCAATTCCTGAGAGTGAAGGGTTGAAGTCTCAAACTGTAAGTGTGGATCTGTTTATGTCTACTTTCAGTCCTATCAGTTAGTTTTTGCTTCATGTTGTATATCTGGGTGTACCTATCCTAATCAAGAGATCTTTATAAGTAGAGAGTCTTCTCCTTCTGATAGCAGAAGAGAAATTTAGAGAGTCAAGGCATAAGAAGGATTCTGTGTGCTGTTGCTGCCTTTGAAGATAGAGGGAACCATCTCAGATGGTTTAAAGTGTCTTCTAGGAGCTGAGAATGACCTCTGGCCAATAGAAAATAAGCAAATAAAGACCTCAGTCCTACAATGCCAAGCACTGAATTCTGCTAACAGCCTGAATGAACTTGGAAGGTGATTCTTTCTGAGAGCCTGCAGAAAAGGGCCCAGCCTGCTCAGCTGATCTCTTGACCTCAGCCTGTGAAGGCAAAGAAGCCAGCTGAGTCTGCCTGAACTTCTGACCTACAGAACTATGAGATATTCAATGAATTTTGCTTTAAGCTGCTAAAGTTGTCATAAGTTATTACATAGCAATAGAAAACTAATAGATATAACAGAATTTAGTGAGTTAGACAACAGAAAAGCAGTAGAATAAATAAATAAACAAACAAATTGGTTCTTGAAAAGTTTACAACATAGATATGCATAAACTAAGCAAGAAAAAAGAAGAGAAAGAACAAATACAAATTATTTTGCTTGGGGAAAATAATAACAGTTATAGAAGAAATAAAAATAAACAGAATATATATGTTACTTTGCAGAAAAGAGAAGGGATACCATATGTATAAAGAAACTCAGGAAGAATACAGAAGAAACTATTAACTAACAACTAATAGTCCAAGATGGAGTAGGGGTGGAAGCTGAAAACAGTCAATGACAGTTGTGGGAGGAAGTATACATTTTTACATATCTGTGTATTTTGTTCTTGAACTATGAGAGTTTATCTCCTTTTCAAAACTTAATGTTGTTTTTTTTTTAAATTAATGCACAAATAATCCTAAAACATGACTAGATTACTTTTCTGACCTACACTACTGTGGGGTGATGTAATTACCTATATTTCAATTGGTCTTATTTTAGAACAAATATAATTCTTTGTACATTATTTTCATTACATTAAAGTAAATATATGACAGACAGATAATTGTCAAAGTTTATATACCTTCAAACACCTAGAGAATGTTTTTTTGACAACACTTTTTTTTTTTAACATCTTTATTGGAGTATAGTCGCTTTACAATGGTGTGTTAGTTTCTGCTTTACAACAAAATGAATCAGTTATATATATACATATGTTCCCATATCTCTTCCCTCTTGCGTCTCCCTACTTTCCTTTTTTTTAATTAAACAAGGTATCCTTTGGAAGAGCTAAGATAGAAACCTCTAGAAGTCTCTTTTCACTCCTTTGTGGAAAGTGTGGGAAATGAATAATGGACATAGGTAAATAAAAATGAGAGTTTTTGAATTACCTAAGATGGCATTCAGCAATACCAAGAGGACATCGTGAGGAACATGCAGAAAAATCAAAAGTCTTTTTAATCAGTATGGGAAACAGGACAAGAAAAAAGAATGACTCTTTGGGCTTCCCTAGTGGCGCAGTGGTTGAGAGTCCGCCTGCCGATGCAGGGGACACTGGTTCATGCCCCAGTCCAGGAGGATCCCACATGCCGTGGAGTGGCTGGGCCCGTGAGCCATGGTCGCTGAGCCTGTGCGTCCGGAGCCTGTGCTCCGCAAAGGGACAGGCCACAACAGTGAGAGGCCCGCGTTCTGCAGAAAAAGAAAAAAAAAGGACTCTTTTATTTAGACATGATGATAATGGTATTCCTTCTAGATTTGTTTCCTTGGTAAGAAAGAAGAGCTTCTTGCTAGGTGGGGCAGAAAATTATTCTAATAAGATTAACATGGCAGGTTGATAAATATTGGAAAGTGATGTGATTGTCATTGCTTTTGTAACTTTTTCTCCTAAAATATATCATTGGGAGAAGATAGAGGAGGATGTAAATGTCCTTATAATGAATATATGCAGAGAACAAAATGTAAAATTGTAGCTCCCAAATGGCATCAATTTCTAGATAGCACTGTAATTTGTAATATTATTGATAATCTAATTTTGGATCCGTTTCAAGCCCATCATTGTATTTATCTCCAAAAGAACTAAGGGAATGCATTTTCAAAAAGCAGAAAAGAAAAAAAAAGAAAATTAAACTTCAATCTGTTAGTTATTGAATGCACTTAAGAAAAATAAACAAATGATATGAGTTACACGGCATGAGGAAGAAATAATGGATGAGCTAACATACTGATACATGTTACTTTTTAAATTTCTTTCTCTTAAAATGAGAAATCTCTTTGGAAAAATGATTAGATCAAGGGAAATCATAAGTGGTTTGTGAGTTCTTGCAAAGTACACACACATACCATACACACACACACACACACACACACACACACACACACACACACACACAGTTTTTTTTATTATAGCCAAAGATGGACGCAGGTAATAAAAAGCTAAGTCATATCTACTTACAATAAGGCTCTAAAATAAAGAACAAACCTTATTATAAGGACATGAAATTTCAAATGAAAGTATAATTGGCTTGCTGCATTTTAAGACTGCATTACTAAGCTACAACATTATTGCTGTAACTTTATTACATAAATTTAAAATTGAGCTTATTGTGAAGCAGTTTGGATTCTCTTTCTGTCTGCTTCATCATTCAGCCTGCCTATTCACCTCAATTCCTCCTTGATGGACAACTCTCTCTCCCAGGCAATGTGGGTCAGAGTTTACTCTCAATTGCCCACAAACAGTGTCACATGGCCTCTACATGATTTTCAGTCATAACTGTTGCAATTTATCATATGTGGAGCATCACATTTTTGAAACATTTTTTAACTGTGTAGACATCAATTCTCAGCTAAAAACATAATGAAGACGATATCTCCCTGTTATGATTTTTCAGAAACATGAACATGCTCAAGACCACAATTGTTCAAAACTTTCTAGCTTTGTTTTGAAACGGCCAGGATCAGTCAGGAAAAACAAGTTTTACCAAACTATTTTTAATATGTATATATTTTTACTGTAAAAATTTGTCATGATCATAGGACAGCTTAATCATTTTTATTTTAGGTCCATCCTGATAAAAGATAACCAAAGGAAAACAGGAATGTTCTGCTTGAGGATGAAATATTTTCCATGCTAAGTGTAAGAATTATCCTTGAACAAAAATCAAACTTGAAGCAAATACAATACTTAGGAATTAATAATTCATGATTCTGCCATCCAAGTTTAGGGTGATCTAGGTTTTGTATTCAGACTGCCTGGACTCAAATTTTGATCCATATTTACTCAGCTGTGTGAACTTCAGAAATTTCTAAACTGTAAAATCAAGCTTTAAAAAAATACTTCAGGGACTTCACTGGTGGTGCAGTGGTTGGAAGTCCGCCTGCCAATGCTGGGGACATGGGTTCGATCCCTGTTCCGGGAAGATCCCACATGCCAGGGAGCAACTAAGCCCGGGTGCCACAACTACTGAGCCTGCGCTCTAGAGTCCATGCTCTGCAACAAAGAGTAGCCTCCACTTGCCACAACTAGAGAAAGCCGGAGTGCAGCAACGAACACCCAATGCAGCCAAAAATAAATAAATTTATTTTTAAAATAAATAAACACTTCATAGGATTGTTCTGAAGATTAAAGGATGTAATACTTGAAAAGTGTTTTGCACAGCACCTGGCAAATTGATTAGCACTCACTTAATGATAGTATTATTTTATAAACATAAGAGTAATTTAGAGAAGACCTGAACCACTGTGTCACCTTCAAGAACAATTTACCTTACATTTTTATGTGAAATGGGAAAAGCAGAGAGTGTAGGTAAAGAGAAAAATATTTAATTCAAAGGAAATAATATGCACAAGAGCCCAGAGAGAGACTTGTCATAGTTCTGTATAGTCTCAATACATACTTATCCCTTGAAAACTTTCTCAAATTAAGCCTACACAATTAAAAACAACAAAAAAAATGTAATCTCTACTCTATGTAACTTCTACTCTTTGCAGTCACACTTCTTTAAATAATGGAAGCTGGATGCCATATTGATTTCCTCAGGACCTCCTCAGTGTTCAACCAATGACAATGTTTATAATGGTCTCTCTACATGCCAGTAAATTCCTTGGAGGTATTTCAGTCCTTATTCTCCTTGAGCCTACTTGTTACCAATCCATCCTTAATTTACTTGAGGACTACCTCTTGGAACAGCATCTGATATCATAGACTAACTATTCTCTCTTACTTGATTTCCATGGACTTTCCTGGTTTCTCTCCTACACCTCTCTCCTTCCCAACCTCCTTTGCTATCTCCTTAAATAGAGATGTTCTTTATAACAAAGTTATATCTCTTTCTGACTGATATCCAAGGGAAATTTCATTCACTTCCATGTCTCCAAGATCTGCATTTTCTAACTGAACCTATCTCTTGAGCTCCTGACCAGTCTACTTGAAAGCCTTCTGAAATAGCTATTTAAATGTCTCAAAGTCAGTGATATCAAACTGAATTCTTCAACCATCCCTTGTTTTTTAAAGCTGCTCCTCTTCTAAATGTCTCCAGCTCATTGAGTGATCACCACTATGTGGTTTCTCAGGCAAAAGACTGGGGAAGCCTCCATGACTCCTTCCTGTCCCTTACAACCAGCATCCAATCATTACTAACCCTATCTCCTGTATCTCCTATTACCTATGTCCACTTAGTTCTATTTCTAGAACTGTCACTGTAGTCTAACCACAAACATCTCCTTGGATTACTGCAAAACCACTTGACTACTCTCCTCAGCTCCATCCAGGCTTTTCCCATTCATTTTCCACCCTTATTCAAATGTTAATCCTTTAAAAATGAAAATCTCATGAATGTTTTCCCAATTACAAGATTTTTATGCCTCTCTGTAGTTCCTAGGATGAAGACCAAAATCACTTTGTAATTTGATCTTTGCTTACAGGTTCAGAGTCATTCTTTGACACTCTTCCTCTGGCAAAATACTCTTATGCCAATCTTAACATTTGTTTTTCTCTTTCTCAGTTGCCCTTTTTCTTATTTCAAGGTTTTTGTTTGTTTGTTGGTTTTGGGTTTTTTGTAGGTTGTTTTCTCTGTCTAAAACACTCAAACTCATTCAGACTCTAACCATTGGGCACAACTGTTGTCCTAATTAAGTTTAATGTCACTTCTTGATAGTAAGACAGGGATTTTCCTCTCACTAAGGTATGTCACATCTCTCTATCCTAACCATCTACTTGATGTTCCCATTACACTTTGGAGCAGAGACTGCTATTTTTTCTACCAATATTCATCATTAGTGGATATAAATATATTAGTATAACTCTCATATTTTAGCTACAGACATGGCAATCCAGCTAAAGACTGCATTCCCATCCTCCTATTCAACTCAAAGAGTTGAATCATGTAACGAAGGTCATGTAATGAAGTTCTGTCTATGGGTTGTGAGCAGAATTGATGTATTCCACTTCCCAACTGTGACCCTAAAATGGAAAATGGGCACATACTTGTACCTCTTTCCATTCTTCCTTCTGATGAGAAGATAATGAGAACTAAAGCAGCCACCAAGGACCCAGCAATGGAAGCCACATATTGCTCCACCAGCCCTGGACTACTTACCTTGAGATATTTATATGTGGTTTGTATCACTGTATTTTCAAGTCTCTCATAACAGATCAGCCTGCACTTATACATACTATATTTCCTTATTGTAACCTACATTACTCTGTATTGAACTTTCTTTTTTAATGTCTGTTTAATCTGTCATACTCCATGTTTTAATCACTATTTTGTTCTTAGAGCCTAACACAGAATCTGAATAAAAAGGAATGAGTGAATAAATGAATGAGTGAGTGAATGAAAGAATGAAAGCAAGTCTACAAGATAAAGTTGGGGAGAAGTCCCCTGGTTCTTTATCCACTTCTTTTTGCATCCCATAGCACATTATTCCCTACAAATAAGTGCCCCAGCTATAGCTTGAACTCATAGCATCACTAATCCCACCACCAATACTGATATTTAAGCACCTGTACTGAGTGAAACTCCCAAATATTCCTTATAGAGATTGGATGCTCTGAGCAGTGGAGCCCCTTAAATCAAGGTTCAGAATGTACCATTTCTTGCTGACATGCTACATTTCCTTTTTCTTTTGAGTGAGATTATACAGCACATTGAAATGATACCTTCAGTATTGAATGATTTGGCATCCAAGATAATTTAAAAAAAGGCTTTCCTTTATGGTTAAAAGTAAATTACAAAAACAAGGGATCCTGGCAGGCAATTACTCTATAAGCTATAGGAATGAAAGGGATTTCACTATATGAGTGGTTTAGATTCATATAATGTGAAGAGCTGTTGGCAGTGGGAAATCACTAAGCAATCTAAAGGAGAGCACTGAAGCTATGAATGCAATCTCTCCTTCCTCTCTCTCTGTTTCTCTCTCTCTCATTCTGTTTCTGTCTCTCTGTCTCTCTCTCACATACACACACACACACAAATGCACACACAGTCACTCAGACCCCACAAACACACTAAATGCAGTCGCTCCAAGGTAAAGATGAAAAGACTTACCTCAAAATGTATTATAATTTTTTTAAAAAATAGCTGAGAATATACATATGCTGAATATTTGTCATATAAGAAAATAAATATTATAGAGCTAAAATAAAGTCATCTGCTCTCTTGACATTATGTAATATAATTTAAAATCTGAATTATATGAGGAGAATTTAAAATCCAGAATTAATAAACATAATGACTTTGAAAATATCCTGTTATGGATTGAATTATATCCCCTCAAAATTCATCTGTTAAAGTGTTAACCTTCACTGCCTCAGAATGTAACCTGATTTGGAAAGAGGGTCTTTGCCGATGGTCAGGTGAAGAAAAGGTCATTAGGGTTGGCTCTAATCTAATATGACCCATGTCCTTATAAAAAGGGGAAATTTGAATACAGACATTCATGAGGGTGGAACACCCTGTGATGATGAAGGGTGATGCATCTACAAGCCAAGGATGGCTAAAGATTGCCAGCAAACCAGGAGGAGATAGGAGAGAGGCATGGAGCAGACGCTTCCTCACAGCCCTGGGAAAAAACTGACCTTGCTGAGACCTTGATCTCAGGCTTCCGCACTCCAGGTCTGGCAGATGAGGAATTTCTGTTGTGTAAGCCACTCAGTTTGCGGTACTTTGTCACAATAGCTCTGATGAGCTAATACATATTCTGATGATTTTATGATCGCTCAAAATGCCCTCTTTATTCATTTAATTTTTTAATGTCTGAAACATTCACAGTCAGTTCAGCAGAGCCTGCGAATGCTGTGCTCAGCATTACTATCAAGGAGAGAACATCAGGAAGAGCTAAATTTTTAAACTGTTTGCTGGTGAGGACAGGGTCTTACTCTGCAAGATTCAAGGAATCCAGAAATTATTTTTCAAGATTACTGTGTATCATTGTGCAGGTTGAGCACTGACCAGCCCTAGAGATCACCATTTATATTGTAGACACTGTAGAGACTTTTTACTAGATACTATTGTACACTTAATAAAATAATTTTCTGACAGATGGTGCCAGCATCTCATATCCTAATAAAATCAATACATTATAATTTTCTGACACACGGAAGTAAAATGCCTTGAGATAGGGGTACCTTTTTCTAATTTACACAAAGATTATGAGCAAGCAGTTGTTCTGGTATATCCAATCAAAACTATTACTTTCAAGTCCTGTTAATGACATCTAAAGTTGTTATTTCATTTCTTTAAAGAAGAGGTTCTAAATCATTAGCTTAAGAGTCATATTTGGCTTGCAGATACTCATTTCACCTTGCATACTCCGTGTTTTAAACAGTTGAGCCAAAGTATAAAAACAAGGTAATTTACAGGAAAACCTAGGTGCTTGGCTTCTTTTGGAAAACAAGTGGAAAAGTTTTCTACCTGGATATGCATTTCAGTCTAGAAAGAATAAGCTGGTGGTGAGTGGCAGTCAAATTGTGTACTCACACCAGACTTACCACAGTCCTAGAGGGTTGAGTATCAGGTGACATGTCATCAAGTTGTACCCTTGTTTATCTTATGGTAAAACAACAAAAGTATTTCTCTGGGCACATGTCTTAAGTGAAAAAATAAAATAGACTGACATTTTAAGAAAAGTGAGAGAGCAGCACATATGCCCCATCATTTCACTTTAGTTTGTGGCTCACCCAATCCTAAGTACTTTAGTTGGAGACCCCAGGTTTAGGCACCACATTCTGTTAAAGTTCAAAAGCTCCTGGGAGGAACCAGTTAGCCTTGTCAGTCTTTAGCACCTTCCTGGGACTGTGCTTATCAGATGCACTGCAGCCCCTCAGGCAGGTGTCGAGAGCAGGTTTTATAAAGGAGAGAAGGGAAAAGCAAGTATCTAAAACAAGGTGAGTGTCTGGAGAGAGCCATCCTGGTTGGACTCCAGATCACAAGGCCTGTTCTTACTGACATTCTTGCAATAACTTTATCTTAAAATTGGAATTCTCTTTCTTAGTATATCAAAAATAAATAATTTAATATATCTACTGGTCTCCTTAAACCTCCCAGCCTTCTACCCTCACTTAGCACTCTTAAGGAAACATTAGAATTGATCCAGCAATATAACAATTTTTACATCTGTAATTTCACTTTGTTGTTGTTGCTGTTGTTTTCGGTACGCGGGCCTCTCACTGTTGTGGCCTCTTCCGTTGCAGAGCACAGGCTCCGGACGCACAGGTCCAGAGGCCATGGCTCACGGGCCCATCCGCTCCGTGGCATGTGGGATCCTCCCGGACCGGGGCACGAACCCGTGTCTCCTGCATTGGCAGGCGGACTCTCAACCACTGTGCCACGAGGGAAGTCCTGTAATTTCACTTTTGTCCATAATATTACGGCCTCTATAAATTAATTCTATTTCAGTAGGAACTGATATATTTAGTACAATACCATATTTGTATTGGAACAGACATGTTTAAGGAAAGTATAAACATATTTATTATTAAAAATGTAAGCATCCGAGTTATCAGTATATTGACCCAAATATAAAACAGAAGGAAAACTAGACCCAAAATCAAATGGTCTGATATAGAACACACTAACTGTGTAGGTTTGGCCAAGTTGTTTAACTTCTTCAAGTCTCAGTTTATCCCTTTGTTAAATCCCAGTCTTAATGTGAACATCAATAAAAAAACAGCGGGGCTTGGTGGCACACTGGTTGAGAGTCCGCCTGCCGATGCAGGGGACACGGGTTCGTGCCCCGTTCCGGGAAGATCCCACATGCCGCAGAGTGGCTGGGCCCGTGAGCCATGGCCACTGAGCCTCCGTGTCTGGAGCCTGTGCTCTGCAACGGGAGAGGCCACAACAGTGAGAGGCCCGCATACCGAAAAAAAAAAAAAAAAAAAACAGTGGATGGGTAAATACTTTATAAATGATGAAGTAGGGTTGTGTAAGTACAAAGCGTCATTAACAAATAAAATTTACTGCATGTAGAAATTTTCCATGCAGAAGTATTCATGTGTGCATGTGCACATGTGTGTGTGTGTGTGTGTGTGTGCGTGTGTGTGTGTGTGAGAGAGAGAGAGAGAGAGAGATCAACATTCTGAGGTAGATTTTAATCTCTTGTGTTTATGGTTATGAAAATTTAAGCTGAGAGCATAGACATTTGTACAAAGGTATATGGTTAATAAGGGAAGTCTCAGGTTTCATATCTAACGCTAAACAAATTATGAACCCACAGAAACAAAACAAAACCAAAGTTCCAATGATTCTTATTTTCACAATAATATTTATAAGGGATAAATAATCAAGGGTATCAGAAAATATCTGCCTCCCCAAATATGCTACGTTGCTATATGGATTATTTTGAGGTGAAAGCAACTGAGAATTAACAGATGCAGAAGGGAAACTTCTTGGAGCTTCTCTTACCTGACTAAAAGCAGAAACCTCTGCGAAATGAGGACTGCCTTAAATCTCTCCAGGGGAGTTTTTGGCCATGAAGAAGATGGAAAATCAGTACCTATGATGAGTCTTCACAGACAAATCTTACAAAAATAACATTTAACTTCCATTATTTGCCCCATATATTTATCTTCCCACAATTTACCACCCCTAGAAGTCCCAACCACCTTTACTTTGTCTTGCCATTTCTCCACAATTTATCACTGACTGTTAAAATGGTATATAAGTTTTTGAGTCTAAATGCTTCCTTGTCACTTCACTTCTTTTCTGTGTTGCCCCTGTGTATGTAAAATTTTAAGCATCTGTTATATGTGTATGTCTTTTTCTCTTGTTATTGTCTTTTGCTACTTTAGTTCACAGTCCTGTTAAGGAACATAAGAAAGTAGAGGAAAGTTTTTCCTTTCATACAATGATATTACATATCATTTAAGAAAATTATGTTTTCAGAAATATCATTATTGTTTCTTTTTTCTATGAACAGCATTTTCATTGTCTTGATTCTGACTCCGAATTTAACATTTATAAATACTTTTGAGAACACTGGGTCAAAAATAAATTACAAACATATAGAAATATATTTAACTTCAATATAAGTCAAAGAAATGTAAATTAAGCCAAATGAAATATTTTTCAGCTACAAGAGTGAGAAAAATAGAAAAACATTAAAGTCCCACAAGGATGTAGGAAAACAAGATTAAACACATTTTTATTGATGGTTAAATGGAAATCACTTTAAATATCCATCGATGTTAATTATAATTTTAAAAAAAGTCTCCTAATTTTTGACTCAGCAATTCCACTTTGGAGACTCAGTCCTACAGAAACAATAACACAATTAAACTCATGTCTATACATATGTAAGGAATTGTGTATGAGGATGTAAATTGTAGTGTTGTTTGTTAAGATGAAATCAACAAAACTAAAACACACTGAGCATCCACCAACTGCGAAAACAGTTGAAATGTTATAATCTATTTATCTATGTAACTTTTCACAGGTATGTAAAATGTATTGGCTTGGAGAATGTCTGCAACATTAACTGAAAAGGCAAAATAAAAATAATGTTTGTCATAATCTCATTTTTATAACAAACTAAAAAAACAAGAAAACCCTTCCACCCTTGTCTCAGCTTATATATGAATATATAAACATAGATAAACAAGAGTAAGAAATTAATCATCAAGTATTTGTAAACTAAGGCAAGGCATTGAAGAGAAGATAGAGATTTTTTTTTCTTTTTTTTCTTTTAAGTTTTTCTTTTAACATAATAAAACACAAAAATGTTATTTTTGTGTTTTATAATAAAGCTTAATAACATTTTGGAAAAAAAAATACCAGCTCAAAGAGCCCTCTTTGGTGAATTGAGATTTTTGTGGTAAACTACAACCAAGTAAATAAGCCATTTAGATCCCTTTTCAGAAATTATATAAAGGCAGAAATTAGAGGTGTTTCCACAAATGTGCCCTTGGGTAAGGGAAGCAACACAACTATAGTATTAACACAATCTAAAATAGTGTCCTTCTCATTACCTCTGATAGTTTTATGTGTCAGTTTTGCTAGGTTATAGCACCCAGTTATTTAATTAAACACTAATCTAGATGTTATAAAGGTATTTTGTAAGTATGGTTAACATCTACAATGAATTCACTTTAAGTATGCACAATAATGTGGGTGGGCCCCATCAAGTCAGCTGAAGACCTTAAGAGCAAACGCTGAAGTTTTCGGTAAAAGAAATTCTGTTTCAAGATTGCAGCATTAACTCCTGCCTGAGTTTCAAGCCTGCTAGCCTGCTTTACAAATTTTGGATTTGCCAATCTCCACAATCATGTGAACCAATTCCTCAATATACACACAATATATTATACACTGTGTACTATACACTTATATACTATAGTTTCTGTTTCTCTGGAGAACACTGATTGATACATTAAAATGTAACCTGCCTTTTATAAAATCATTAGGCTAAGCAGATTATTAAGCACTTGTTTAAATTATGTTTTAGTGATGTCTAAATCAGTGTACGTGGACTAAAATTAGTATTGCATTCTTTTGCTTTAATGGAAAGACTTGTATTGGTTACAGACACTGGAAGCTGATGCTCTTTATAGCCATGACGTCATCAATACTCCCTCAAACCATCGCCTGCATATTCAAAAAGATGACATACATTTGTTAGTAGAAACTTTCTGGGTCTCCACACAATGTCAAATTATGTTTTCATAAGGACGATACTTTCTTATGGACATTTTCAAAGGGTTCATAAGTAAACAATGACCTAAAACTGAAGATAAACAAACAAAAACACCTCAATGGGTCCATTTTAAAAGAATTAAAAAGCCATTCAAGAACAAGTCACAGAGTTAATGGTTAAATGCAGGACCAATCCTCTGATACTTCTATGTAATTACACTAATTTTAGCTTTTAACAAATTAGTAAATAACATAATTGTGAGTCAGCTTTTCATCAAGTACAGAAACTCCTCTAAGCAAAGATTGGACTGGACAGATAAGATTTTAAATTCTTGCAATTTCAGTGAACATTGCAAATTTTTTCATTTACTCAAAAAGGCTTTAAGCACATAGACCATTATAAATAGTGAATCAGAAAAATTGTTTGACATAGGGTTATCTCCTTTTCATTTATCTCCCTAGACCCATTTCCTCATGCTAGTGTCCTCTGGCCTTATTTCCATTGGTAATAATCTGTAATTTCTGCTATTTTCTCTTCTCAATACCACTAAGAGTCAGATTTTCCTTAGGACATATTACCTATTTATAGCCATTTAGAACATTTTACACCAATCGTCACTTTGGAGCTGTATCTGGTGGTATAACTAGCATTTTCAGGGTTTCTGTAGACTTTTATTACATGGTGTGACATTAGGTTGATGGACTGTCTCAGTCTTATTCTCTGTCAATTGTACACTGATCCGTGACAGCATAATGGATCTGTGACAGTGTTTGGAAGGGTGAGAATGACTACAATAACATTTTTGGGAGGATGGATATCAGAGTTCCTTTTAATATGCTTCTTAATTTCCCTCTCATATTAAAATTTTAAAAAGCTGCCAACATAGGATATGCCAATTTTCTTCAACAGAAAAAAAAAAAGTATGATGGCAAAATAGCTGTCGATCATGCTGAACAGGGCTATTAGGCATTCCCTATAGCAAGGAGACTTCCAAGGACCCACTCAGAAGGGAATCATGTTGTGCTCCTCTCTGGGTCAAAGGATATTACATCTCGGAAGATATTCTCTGTTGAGGGAGGAGGAGAAGAAGGGTTTACTGCTCTCACAGCAAGGAATTACTCAGGAATTGCCTGAGGAGATAGTTGAACCTTCCCCTCAGCGGGCACATGGAGGTTGTACCAGGGAGCATGCTTCTGTGATTAGCTAGAGAGACTTTCAACACTCGATGATTTCAAGTTTATTTACCGTTTCAAAGGTTCTACCAGTGTCCTCTCTCGGGGAGCAGGGAAAAGAGAGCAAAAACATTTGCAGCTCTTTTCTCCTTTCTGAAATGCCATAAATGATACCCTTATGCCTGTGCTTTTGGTTTTTGGTGGGAGAGGTTCCAGGAAGCTTCAGGAAAGTGGTAGAGAGAGGGCCAGTAAGTTAGGGAATTAGTAGTAAAGTGAAAGGCACTGAAGGGGAAGAGACGTGACCCACCTTTCGCTCTGTTGCAGCAGGAACAGGAGTCAAGGTTAAGAGAGTGCAGTCAGGCTGGGTGGCAGGCTGCAGTATATGACATGATAATGGATGCAAAACATGGAGCTAGGGAGAACTGGTAGACTCAACAATGAAGGAGCAGTCAGGTGTGCATGCACTCTACTCTTTGTCCAAACGGAGAAGTTCAATCAAAGGTTTGGAAGCTGTGTGAATCAGTCTTACTTATTTAAACTTTACTAGAAGCCATGTGATGCTTTTATTTTTTGAAAGAATGAGTATTCTGAAAATTTTATGCATGGGAAATATATAATTTACATCTATCTTTCATGGCTGTGGGTCAATGCCAAACATGAACATGAGCACACACACACACATACTTGCCCAAGTTTCTCTCAGTCTTAAAAGAAATGAAAACAGTACATCTTTTTGTTAAAAAAGATAAGAAAGACCTGAATGTGCCAATGGTTTGGGCTAGAGAACATTAAAAGTCAGGACAAAAAGTCCTTGTCAACACAGGCAGGGGAAGGCGTCAGTCTCACCCCCAACTATCTAAAATGGAGAGTCCAGCTGCAGCCCTCTGCAGAAGACTATTGCAGTCATGATCATGGCATTCTACTGTTTCCTGGGACTTATTTCCACTGAGTCAAATGTGTACTTGACCCTTATCCACATAGGTGTGATTCTCTATGACTCCAAACCCAGTGGAAATGACCAGCATGACTCTGATTCAGGTAGAACATCTGGGCTAAAGATAATAGAACACCCAACACAAAATAGCACAAGCAATTAAGAATTGGCTCACGTGATCAAAAAGTTCAGAGGAAATGTTGGCTTCTGAGAGGTTACTCTAACAGTGTGACAAGATCCTTCCTGCCCAGGATTTCTCTTCAAGATGGCGGCCAGTGGTTAGATGGGCCTCAGGCTTTCTCTTTAACATATGATAAAGTTTCAGATAGAGTTGGCCATGGGAAGGGATAGATACTTTAAAAAGTGTTTCTGTCCAAAAGAGAAAAGAGAAATGGATAGTGAGTGGCAATAAATAACAAATGTCAACTGCTGATCCTGTGTCCTTGTGCTTCCTCCCTACCATTTTATCTTTTGAGTTTCATCCTCCTCCATAATTGGCCATTCATTTAGTCAATCAGTCTGCAAACAATTATTGGATTATTGCAAGTAATTATTAATTATTGCAATTAATTCTTTATGACTTGTCTTATATACTAGGGCTACAATAATGCATTCCCACTCTTCACGAACTCTCACTATAATGAGAAGAAGAAATATAAACTTTAATTAAAATATTCAATATTATGTATAAGTTCTAATTATGGGGATAAGTGCAAGACATGTTGTGGCAACATGTCTGTGCAGAAGGATGTCATGGAAGGTTTTACAGGAGGTGGATTTGGAATTTGAGCCCAATAGGAGCTCTTCAAGCTGGGCACCAAGTATGGGCAGAAGAAATAGCATGTCCAAAGGAAAGAATGGGAATGATAAAAGCGCTTTGTGTTTTTGAGGAACAGTAGGAGAGATGATAAATATAGGAGTCATAGAATTTGAACCTGGAAAAATGGACAGAGGTCTGTAATTTTCAACCATGTCAGTTGGAAGCCCTGGGTCTCTAGGCACACCAGTCATCACAGTTTTGTGCAGTCAGAGGAGACTCTTTGATGGTGATCCAGAATGAGGTCTACCTGATCTGGGATTTGTTCAACACATTTTTGTCAAATGTTTGCTATGTGCAAAGCACTGGACTACTACAAATGCATGCCATCTGACCTCAAACAGAGGCTTCCCACTGATTGGAAGTGCCCTGAATCATCTCCTAAAAACATGTCTTCTCTAAACCGTCACCCCTTTTCTTTGCTCTTTTCTCTTAAGATGATCTTGACTTTTTAAATGATTGAATATAGTCACATTACATGTCATAAACTTGAAGACTCTTAGTCTTCAAGATATGTCTACCTTTACATTCTTTTTTTAAAATCTAAAGTCCATTTTCTGCTGGGATTTTTCTTCTGCTGTTCCCTGGTTCCAGTTTGAAAAGGCCCCCACAAAGAATGCTTAGCCCTTCTGAAGGACAACGCTCAGTCAATCTATTCAGTGGTTATTTCAGTGTTAAATATGCTCAGGATTTGCCTGAAGGAGTTCGATATGGCCAGGCCCTCTGACTGCTCTTGCTTCCCTGGTGCTTTGTCCTATCATTTATCACTTCCCTCTCTTATTATCCCCCTCTCCACTGACTCCTGCCCATTGACATTCAAAAATACTCAGATAATCCATCGTCCCCCAAAAAACACTAAAAAATACACATTGATTCTAGTCTCCCTTCAACATCTTTCTTCACACGAAAGAAGTTTATTCTTGCCTTTTTTCTATCTTAATTATCCACTATTTCCTTAGATTATTGACATGAACTTTTTATACAAGATTGGCCACATGATTCATGGAGCCCAGCACAAGAGGAAATTGTGCCCTTTGTTACAAAGCAAGAGAAAGATTTCTTCTTTTCTAATTCGAGGTATCTCCCTTAACCTGTCATAGAGCTTTTTATTTGCCATTTAATGTCTCACTCCCTTGGCCACAGGGATACTCAAGGTGGGAGTGCAGACTCTCACAGGCACCTGGGGCTCCACTCTGAGACTCAGTACACAAGGTATGTCCCCAACATCAGGGGACCCCACGGGGACAGAAGGCAAAGGGGCAGTACTATATCCAGGCAAAAATCCTGGTAAAAGATGTCATCAACTCTCCTGGTTACTGCAATAGCTTTCTACTCATTTCAGCCCTGTGTCCCCAGAGTATTCCCAACGAAACGATCAGAGCCATATTTTCAAACGTGTGGCAAGTCATGCCATTTCTTTGCACAGAACCTTCCAATGATCGACTTCCCTCACACTTGGGGTAAAGGCCAAATTTCTTAGAAAGACCTCTAAGACCCTGTGTGATTTGGTCCCGTGCTATCGTTCTGTACTCATCTCCTGCCATTCCCTTTACCTCTCACACCCCACTGGACTCTGCTATCCCTCAGCCATTCAAACATGTTCTTGCTGCATGGACTTTGCACTTTCTGTTTATGCAAAAAAGGAAAATTTATATGTGAAAAGTTCAAAGTTAAATCAACCATCATGCAAGGTTCAATCTAGGTATCAAGCCACAAACTGAGGAATCTAGCTCTCAGTGCTTCAATAATCAGAAATCCTCAGCAACAGCCCTGTTCTCACCTCCCACAAGAAACACTCAGCTTATCAACTTAAGAACACCAACAGAAAAAGTATCTTTTTCCAATGATTCCAGCAAAAATTTTTGAAAGTTCACAGTGAAACACTTGGGGATACATACACATCTTAAAAAAAAAAAAAAAAAAGTGACTAAAATATTTGGCACTTTGATTGTCCAGGCCTGAGTTATGTGGCTATGTGCTCATACCTGGAGGCTATGGGAAACAGAACAGAGTAAGAAATGAGTGCTTCCTGAAAGGAAAATATCTTATTTCCCAATATAAAATACATGTCAGATGTGGCTATTTAATGGAATATTGTTATCAAGATTATTTTTTGAATAATATTATATTTAATGACATAAATGGCTCATGACATAATGCTACATTTAAAAGTAGTATATTATAAATGAGTTATGAGTGAGTGAGTAAGTGAGAGAGAATGAAAGTTCTGGAATAGGATAAATGAGATGTTAAGGGAATAGTCCTTGAGTGATGGAATTATGCAAGATTTTCACTTGTTATTTCTTTATGTTACTGATATTGTCTACTATGATCATGTATTTCATAAATATGTAAATATTCTTAGATAGATAAATAGAAGAGGATAAGTATAAAATTAAGTGGGGCTACTGTTTATGAGCTTAGTTTTTGTAGTCTTGACTTTCTGAGTGCTGACCCTGGATCCACTGATTACTATGTGTATAAACTTGTGCAAGGCACTACTTCTCACACCTCAGTTTCTTTATCTGTAAGGTAGGAATGATAGTGCCTACTTCCTAGGGTTGTGACAAGGGATACAGTCACATATAAAGTCTTTAAAGTGCAGCATTCACCCCATAGTAAGGACTAAAAACTGTTATCATCACAATGGGTTTGATCTGGGTACAAGTGGACCAAAAAGCAGAGATATGTTTCAACATTCTATGTAAGATTATCCTTTCTTATAAGAAGATCGTTTTGTAACTTTTTAATGTGACTTTTGGGTTGGTTTCTATAACCAGTGGCTATCTGATGTTGAAAGAGCCAGGGTAATACGAAGCCCTCAGCCATGGGAGAAAAAAAAAACAAAACAAAAAAAAAAAACAACGCATAGCTGAATCTGACTTTCCTACCAGGAATTATTCCAGGGTCCTTGTTCAAACACTAGGACTACGTCCTATCAGCCATTAGTCAAAGAGATAAAGTAGATGATTTAAGCTAGGGTTGGGTCCTCCTTCAGGTAACTCTATAGAACTCTTCATTTCAGAGGCACTCCTTTTTTTCTTTGCTTCACAGTGAAATCTTTGTGGCCCTTGTGTAAACTGCCTCAACCACTAAGTAGGTGCCTAATTTTTTAATGAAAATAATTTTTAACTTGTGCCTATCAGAAGAGAAAACAAGAGAGAAAAAGTGTCACTGATTGCTGTCTATCAAATAATTGGAGTTCCCATGAATAGGCCCCAGATGACACAGCAGCCTTAAATAAAAGATAAAATGGAAACAAGACTCTTTGAATAATGCTGCCTGAAAGCAATTTCCTTCTTGAACTGGGACATTGCTGATCTGAAAGCCACACATTTTAGAGAATCATGCAGGGCCTGAGACTTTGATTGTATAGTTAATAAAGTATAAAAAAAAAATCTTCATCTCATACAGCTGATGACATGCAAAACAAATTCAAGATGTTCAGTGACAGAGTTGCAAGAATTTTAAATAAAAAATGAAATAGGAGTTAAGGCTGTTCTTCTAACCTTTCACAAACTTACACCTACAGAGTCAGATAATTTTTTTTTTTTTTTTCAAATCACAGCACTGAAGTTTTAGGATAGAAACTTCTTTCAAATATTAATTCTCAAGATGTCTGCGTCATCCTTATATTGCCAGTTCTCTAACTGGCAGTGTGTTTTAGGAAAACCTCTCCTTCCCTTGCTCTCCATCTTTTTTCTCGAGTCATTGTCTCTGTGTGAAGGAAGCCAGTATGTTTGACTTTATCTCAAGCCATTTAGCTCAAAGCTCCCTAATAGCTTGCTTTTTTTCCCCAAAATCATGAAGTTTGAACTTGAGAGGAAATAAATATATTTCACTTTTTACTTTTTTTTTTTTTTTTTGCGGTACACGGGCCTCTCACTGTTGTGGCCTCTCCCATTGCGGAGCACAGGCTCCGGACGCGCAGGCTCAGCGGCCATGGCTCATGGGCCCAGCTGCTCTGCAGCATGTGGGATCCTCCCGGACCATGGCACGAACCCACGTCCCCTGCATCGGCAGGCGGACTCTCAACCACTGCGCCACCAGGGAAGCCCTACGTTTTTAAATATAGTTGTTCTAAGCACATTCTTCTGCCAATATTAATGATATTAAAAGGTTAATGAAAAATATATAAAGAATGAGCCAGCCACTAAGACTCCAGGCAGAAGGAGGATTGTTTGACCAGCTGATATAATTTCAAAAAAGATAAAAGGGGTTAAGACTCTGAAACAGGAGGGGAGGGGGCAGGGCACAACCTTTGAAAGAATGACATAGCCCAGGGACATGACATAAACTGATTAGAACCAAATGGGTCCAATCACTAGACTGGGTCTTCCACTAGACCTTGAGCTTCAGTATATGCTCACTGTAACACATCAGCAAGCTAAATGACATACCCACAGGCACCATGACAGTTCCAAGGCCAACCATAAGGATCAAAAAGTGGGCAGTGGTCCAATTCCTGGAAATCCCCACCCCTTCCCATAGTAGCTTGAATACTCCTCCCACTCATTAGCCTATGAAATTATCCACCCCTATAAGAACTGACAACCCCATACCCTGGAGCTTTTCTCACCTTCTGAGATGGCCCACACTCTGTCTGTGGAGTGTGTTTCACTCTAAATAAATCCACTTCTTACCTATCACTTTGTCTCTCGCTGAATTCTTTCTGCTATGAGACATCAAGAACCTGAGCTTCATTAAGTCCTGAAACTAGGTGTGTGATCTCAGTTAGAAGACCCTGGGTTTTGGCCAGGTTTGAGTCCCAGCTGCCTGGGTTCAAGTCCTAATCTGAGGTGCACAGTTTCAACTCTATTTAGTCAAGTACAGCAACAGGATACGGAAGTCCTGAAAATTAGGTTTGATGGATGTAAGCAGGAGAGGAACATACCATCATTTTTAAGAAATGGAAGAGGAAATTTCAGAGATTAGGTACAGAGGTGACCACTGTGATGAATCTTGCCTTGGTGGGAAGATCTATGGTCCTTCCTGCCAGACTGTGTCTGTAATTGCAATAATCATTTTACAAAGATATCTTGAAAATACTCTCATAATGTATATATATTTGCTTCTTTTTGCTAAATTCTGGGAATATCCTAAGAAATGGTAAGCATCACTGAACTTTTTTATTCCTATTTAATGAAATTCTTTTTTTAGTGCTAAGTTCCTATCAATGTGAATATTATTTCATGCTTTTAGCAATCACAGAGTTTTTATGTTCTACTTATTAAATCTTCCTAATGAAAAGAACTTTGCTACAGTCTTGACCTTTTTTCTCCCTGGATTATTTTCAACCAGGGTAGGTCAATTGACTTGAATCTGTTTCTCCTTCAGTGCTTGATCAAATCTGTAATGAGGGCAGGGGTTGTGTATGGGGAAAGGGAGATTAGAGGCTTGTGCTGTGAAGAATGGTAGATGAGTTTAAAGGTGGAGTTTTCCATAACCCTTTAAATCTTATCAAGTTATTGTTCCTTTTGTTTTTTTCCACTTAGGAATTATTTATGGGTGGAAATGGAGATTTTATTCTACTAACGTAATCAGTCCATTCGAGGACAGGAATGCAATGTTTTTGGCCTTTGGGTAGTGATCATCTTTGACTGATATTATCACCTGATCAGCCCTCTGGAAGTAAATAAAGAAATGTAAAATCTGTTTGCTTTATTTTTCTTATGAAGGGAAATATGGCAAAAATCCTACCAGGTGATATGAATTAATTGTTGCCATGGGGGAAGTTGGTGGCTGGTATATTTTTGTTTTGTTATAGAAATATGTAGATTTAATCATAATTAGGTCTTCAGGTACATATCTGGTGATTATATATATAAATATATACTATATATTTTATGTATTTATTTACATATAAATATATATTTTTTTATATTTTAATATATATACAATTAAATCAATCTTTTCATTTAATAATTCTAGTTGATGTCGAAAACTTGGTCTCTACACTGGTGCCGAATTGAATCTCAGAGACAGAGTTTTGGGTGAAGTAGAAAAGAATAGCTTTATTGCTTTGCCAGGCACAAGTAGACACAGTGGTCTCGTGCCTCTCAAAACTGTGTTCCAACCTGGGAGGATTTGGTGAGGAGTTTTATAGCAATAGTTCAGGGGCAGTGTTGCTGATAAGATTATGGTGTGTGCAGGGCCCGCATTCCTTTAATCTGGCCTCAGGTAATCTCTTGATGATTACCATCTCTTGATGGTAATCTCTTCTCTGGTTCCTTTAATGTGGCCTCAGGAGGTCTTCTCTGGAATGGAGAATGCTGACATCTTCCGTTTGCTGGGTTTTAATTCTGTAAAGAGCTCAAAGATATTGTTATGTGTATCCCCTGAGGTGGAACCAGGACCCTGCACCAAGGCTGCACTATTGTTTCTTGACTGCTCCTTCCTTGTTTCTGCATCCTCTCCCTTCCTTGATTAGCAACTGTTTGAAAGACTTCCATGCCCATGGACCCCACAGGATCCTGCTTGGTTTCATAGTTTAGTTTTCTAAAGTTTTATGAAGAATTGATTTTGTATGACATGTGGGAATCTATCTTTTCTGTCAATTTCATATGTGAGAACACTTTGAATTATTATATAATTTGTAAGTATGAGATAATTTTCTCTAAAATTATAAGAATGACTCAATATGAAAGACTCAGTAGTGGATTGTCAAGCAGAGTACCATGCACTGGTTATCAATCCCATGGGAGGATTCTAAACACTTCTGCCCATAGCATCTTGGTATTGGAGTCACCAATAGACAACTCAGTCAAGCACTAGATGAAATTACACATTACTCACATAGAAAAGAGACAGAGCAAGATCAACTTCGTTATTAGGCATTGGTCCCCCATGGCCAACAGGTTTTTTCCCGGAGCCCACGCAGGGTAAATAGCCTATGTACACCCCTCCTGTGCAGCAGTGGAAGGACACTGTCCCCCACACACAGAGGACAGGTATAGCAGAGCTGGAGTTGACCAGATGCCATATAATGCACATGCTTAACAGAACAATGGAACACACAACGAGCATGAAATAGGAAGAGATATTCACACACAAGGTGATAATCCCAGGAAAGGAAATGTGGACTCTTTATCCCTGGTAAGGAAGAGTTCCAGGCCCAAGGTCCATTCTTATGCAGCTGAGCAGGGGCCAGAAGACTGAACATGAGACTGCCTTTCTCAGTAAGAATGAACACAGATCTTGGTCCATTAGGTATATAGTTGCAAAGATAGTGGTCTTCATGGTTGGGAAGTTTTAGTTATAATTGTGAGGAAATTGAACCATTCATAAGAGATGTGTTTCTACAACCTCTTAATGGTTAAGGCCATGCCTTAATTGTGTTATATACTCTGAGTAATAAGATCACTGTTTAATCAAAATATCAGGACACTTTTCTTATCCTGGGATACATTTATTCTTTTCTATCCATGAGCACCAAGATGGCTTTGGAAGTTTCTGGCTTGAAGGAAGGATTAGTTAAATGTTACACAGATTGGAGGCCCAAATCCATGCCACTCAGAATCATAGGGTCAGGAATAGGATGGATGTTGATATATTGGGAAAAACTAAGCAGCAGATTATTTAGGACTTTCTGAGGAATATTTTATTCAAAGTTTCCAATTAAACTCAAGGTTTAGGCCACCAAGCAGTCAAGAGGGAAGCATTCTGCAGGAAACTCTGTAGGTAGATGATAGCCAGTGGGGAGGTACAAAAAAGAAACTAGGATTTCATAAGAGATTGGAATTTAGGAGTAGAACATTTATTCCTGGTATATACTTTTAGGCTACATAATTAAGATTTATTCTCAAGATAACTAATCAAAAGCTGAATCACCAAGAAATTAGGACATTTGAGACCTGAGTAGAACCAGACATAAAGTTGAGCATGTGTAGTCATTGATTTAGAGTCTCTTAAATCATCCATTCTTTGGGCCAGGATTGATTCTAGAGCTCGAGATAAAGAAATGCAGAGAACATATCTAAATGCAAGGGCGAATAAACTTGGCATGCCAAAACTGTCAAGCAAAACCTGTGTGTGTATTTTAGTCCTTATGAAAATCACCATCCTTACCAAATCTTAATTGGCTTAGTTGAGTTATATGGCTAGGTCCCACATTTTTTTAATCCTAAAAGCTCAACAGGTGCTGAGTTTGAGAAAAGAGGAAATCAGAGTTAGGAATCCTCCCATGACATTCTTAATCCTAAATGATCTGTCCTTGATTTAGAAAGATAGTTATCCATTGCCTAACTCACTGACTGAGGAATTCTACAAGCAAATAATGGTCTCCACTTAGAGTTCAAATCAGCAGAATTCCCTTTCTTCTCTGAAGCTGGAGCCAAAGTTCTAACAAAGATCTTACTACAGGTCATAGCTTGAGTTCTCTACGAAGGAAGCTGAGCTGGACTCTGAGATGAATCAACTCCTACAGAAGGCAGGATAAGCCAGCAGGACCTGGCAGAAGGAGTAGTTGAGTTGATGGCCTGATGAAAATCTCTACCAATAACTCACCCTAGGGAGAAATTCTGGAGCTAAAACAGCCTGTTAATGTTGTTCTGCATTGGGTGAACTGAAATGATCTGGCATTTACATAAACCCCTCATCAGTCATTTGATGTAGGCTGCATTTGTAAGGATATGACCCTGGACAAGGAAGTTCTCTGCAGCTAAAGGCATTGCTGAAGGTGCTGCCAACTGAAGCTTGCCTTCAACAGCAGCCCTAGAAGCTGGGGTAGCAAGTCTTCCTTGAAGGGGGATTTGAGCAACAAGTACAGCCTTAAAGGAGGATCTGGACAGGGCATCACCATGGCCACCACAACTCCCCTTTCTCTTGTAATAAGACTGTGTTGTGCAGGAAAAAAATGTGCATATAAGGGTTGCATACAAGAATTCACTAAGTAAAATTTATCATCATTTCCATGGATACCTTAGATTTAATGTCAATTCCTATGTACATTTTCTTCTTTATAAAAGAAGGTTTTCTAGGCATTTCCCCCCAAAAAAAGTAGTAGCAAAGTGCCTTGATCATAGAATATATCAATTAGTGTTTCTGGACTTGTTTTTTCAAATCTGGGAGTAGTCAGTTGAGAAAACTTCCAATCAAGAGAACCTCAGGGCAGTTTTTAGTGTGGATGCACAGTAATTTAGTAAATTTCAGGGTTCAAAATCCACTTAAGGTTTTAACAGTTTCAAGAAAAGCAGTTTCATGACCCAGAATCTAAGATAAAGTTGTTTCTAATATTCTGTAATTATAACCTGTCTGGTATAAGTTCTATTCTTAAAAATCCATTCATTTTATTTTTTTTAAAATTTACAAAATATTATATCTTCTTTATTTATTTTAATACAATGCTTTGAAACTTAAGATCAAAGCTGGTTTCGTAATATTTCCCAAATAGAACACCATCAAGTACAAATATTACAAAGGATCTCTGAGTGTTCTTGTTAAGTGGTCTATATCATGTTGTACACCTTATATACGTGCATTCTTTATATATAAGAAAAGGCATTCACTTTAAATAAACTTTAGTGAACACTTTTATGCTAAAGTGGTAGTTACCCTTGAGGATCCCAGTTGGAAAACAGCTCTGCAGACACACTCTTTAGATTAAAAAACACTATCTCCCTGACCAGTGGCACCAAATACTTGTCTAAGTGTAGAGATGCAGGTAAAGAATATCTCTTTTCAGGCCCTCCTGCCCCTAACCCGGGCTGAGCTCCATCACAGAGTTCTCCTGTACCCTTCTGGACCAGAGGTGAATTTGTGCTGCCTAAGCCTAGGATCAACATCTGGGAGAACAGACCGAGTTGATCTCATCCAGGACAACTGACTCTCCTCTTTATTAAGTCCTTATTTAGCTGAACTATAAATATTATTAAACATTTGCTTATGAACTTCCAAAGCACCATGCTGTTCAACAGATGAGGCTGGTGTGTTTTAATTTTATGCACTCTGAACGTGCTTGGGTTAGTTTCCCTTCTGCACTCCACATTTTCTTAAGTTCCAGTTATTGGAAAGAATTTTTCCTACAATCCAAGGCACACATTGTCTTCATTTTTTTTTTTTTTTTCTGTTGGTGGGGGGTTTTGGTTTGGGGGCATGTGTGAGAACAGAAGGATTATGGAGGTGGAATGGGTTATGACACATTTTCATTTACAGCTGCTCTGACTCCCTTGCTTTAATCCAGCTCAGATCTCAGCAGAAACCTAACACCATTCCATTGACCCTAGAATTGCACCAGTGACTCAAATCATGATGATAAATTTTACTTAGTGATTTCTTGTATGCAACCCTTATATGCACATTTTTTTCCTGCACAACACAGTCTTATTACAAGAGAAAGGGGAGTTGTGGTGGCCATGGTGATGCCCTGTCCAGATCCTCCTTTAAGGCTGTACTTGTTGCTCAAATCCCCCTTCAAGGAAGACTTGCTACCCCAGCTTCTAGGGCTGCTGTTGAAGGCAAGCTTCAGTTGGCAGCACCTTCAGCAATGCCTTTAGCTGCAGAGAACTTCCTTGTCCAGGGTCATATCCTTATAAATGCAGGTAAGTCATTTGTTATCTGAGCCATAAATATTTACATCCACTAGTGACAAATGTATAAAGAGTGTGGAGTGACTGTGTAACTTCAGCTGCCCTCCCCAGGCTGGTCAATAGTTTCTGTTACCTCTTGAAAGCCCTAATGACTAATGTGTGCTAGTTGGATAAGAATGTACTCTCCAGCTTGTTGCCCTCCTCTAATTGTTCATTATGACCACATTAGTCACCTAGGAAGTTTTTATTTTTCGTTTAAACTTAGGGCCTGTTACACAGAATTGTTGGGACTGGCAAGCATCTATCACCTTCCTGGACTCCTTCATTCCTTTACACATTCTCTTCCCATTGTTACCAAAAACCCAAGAGATCATCACCATTTCTTTTTCTTCTTCACTTTACCAACATAATAGCGACAGAACAATTCCTTTCTTTTCAATTTCAATTCCATTCTTTTCAACAATTCCATTCTTTTTCCTGCCTGTAGATGACTTTGGAGGTTAAGTCTTAAGAATGCATCTAAGCAATGCTTAGGCATAGTCTGATGCTTTCCGAATCTAACAGGTGACCACACCACAAAGCAGTTATGATATAAAAGCATTTTCAAGCAAGCACATTGAAAAATCTTTCAAGTATTAACTGGACTGAAATGGAGCATGCTGAGGGCAAAGTGAATCCTGTTTTATTCTTGTATCAAGAGCTGTACCAGTAAGAAAAATGGAAAATCAGTAAAATCATGCTGTTGTTCTTTCATCCACTAGGTCATTACGCAGAGCTTATATTTTAATATAATCACTAGATAAAGAACTCCAAAAATCAGATAGAGGGATAAAAGTATATTTAATGAATTTAAAAGATGAGCACTAACAATATCTAAAAGTTTAGATGATTCGATTTTAAAAGACTTGACTATTTTGTTAAAAGGATGTGCTAATTGGTACTGACTAACTGCATATATACCTACATTATAGGTATAACATTTGAGAAAATGGTTGAAGATTTCCCTAAAATGCTGTAGTGGTTTGATAGCTAAATTCATTGGCTTAGTGATAGTTGAAATTTTTCCTTTAGGAAGAATTTGGATATAACAAAAACTTTAACAGATCCTCAGAAATATCTGAGTTGATAACTTGCAGAGATCTGAATCATACCTGAAAAGAATATTCAACTCACAGATCCTTCTAAAAGTTTCCTAACACTCCAGGCTAAATTAAGTGCTACTCTTTTCCTGCTCCCATACTATCCTGTGTATATGCCTATTGCACCACCCCACAGGAATTTCAGTTCCTTGAACGCAGGACCTTGCTGATTCATTTCAAAATCTCAAAAATTCAGCAATGTTTTGTAGATAATTTGAGCATAGAAAATATTAGTTGAATGAATGAATGAGAAGGGAAGCTGAGAAAGACAAAATGGAAAGGATCTTAAGAGAGGGAGTGTTAGGTCTTCTAAAATCTTGATTAGAATAGTCAGGTATCAGGAACTGTGTGTCTGTGTAGGTAGGAGTGACTGATGAGGATAACACTGTTTTTCATGAGGCAATGACTTATAAAAGATTAAGCTAAAATGAACTTCAGAGACTGAGCTGACTTAGGGAGAGTTACAGTGTAGCCTTAAAAATTATTTGGAATTCAGTTACCTGAATTAACAGCCATGTGCACAAGAGAATTTTCAGTAACACATTGGCTGCTATCTAGGCTTGGAGACATCACTTTCTTCTAGTATACAACTGCTTTTTCACCTCCTCCTCTGCCTTCTGCCTTCTAAATGTTCAGTGCCCTCTTAATGGTTCCTAACTGAAGTTCTTCCCTTCCCACCAGGGCTTTATATCCTCCAGGCTCCCAAATTCTCTCTCTCCCTGCCCAGCAAAGTTCCTATTTCCTGAATTACTTATTTTCAGCTTGATATTCATATGATTAGTCAAATAATTGTCACTATGACTTACAGATTTGATCTCCTCAGGATATTTGCTTTTAAAAAGAGGAATTTGCTAATCCAAATTAATTTCTAATTGTTCAAATATTTATATGAGAAAATGTGAAGATATTTAATTTGAAGGCCTTTTGGTGGCTCTTTCTACTCATCCCTCTCCTCGCTGTCCACCCACTCCCGCACTTACTCATCAAAGAGTACAGTATACAAATCAACCCTGTTCAGTTTCATATAGTCACACTACGTATTTTGCTATGTTCTTTCGCAAGTGTCTTTTCACCCCAAAATTCCCAGTGAAAGGAGAATTACAACTAAACAAATGCAATAAGGTTTAAAAGAGCCATCATTCATAATATGTCACAATATGTAAGATTGTCCAGTATACAAGATGATGCTCCTTTGAGGCAGACCATCTAGACCAAGATATATGACCTTTGGACACCCATTTAGGCTTTTATCCACCATTTCCTTATTGGTAAAGTGCTAACAAATGCTGTTACTGTGGAGCTAGGAACTAATGTATGTGAAAGTGCTGAGTAAAATAAGCATCTTAAAAATAAAAAAACATGGTTAATATCAACTACTGGAGAATTTAAGTAAAATACATACAATGTGATTACTCTTGAGCCAACATATTCTCCTTTGAAAAATGAATCCTCTAAAAGAAAGTATAATGAGTATTTTATTATTAAAAAAAAATGTTGATCCTTAAAATACAGTTCAGATTCAATGAAACCACTGCTAAAATACCAATGGTATTTTTCACAGAACTAGAACAAATAACCTTAAAATTTGTATGAAAACACAAAAAACCTCGAATACCTAAATCAATTTTAAGAAAGAAGAATAGACATGGAAGTATCATGCTCCCTGATTTCAGACTATACTACAAAGCTACAGTATTCAAAACAGTGTGATACTGGCACAAAAACAGACACATAGATCAATGGACTAGAATAGGGAGCTCAGAAATAAACCCACACACTTATGGTCAATTAATCTATGACAAAGGAGGCAAGAATATACAACAGAGAAAAGACAGTCTTTTCAATAGGTGGTGTTGGGAAAACTAGAGAGTTATATGTGAAATAATGAAATTAGAACGTTTTCTCACACCATCTACAAAAATAAACTCAAAACGGATTAAAGATCTAAATGTAAGACTGAAAACCATAAAATTCCTAGAAGAAAACCCTTTGAAATAAATCATAGTTTTGGGATCTCTTTCAAGGCAAAATAAATAAAAGCAAAAATAAACAAATGGGATCTATTAAACTTAAAAACTTTTGTAAAACAAAGGAAGCCATCGACAAAACAAAAAGACAACCTACTGAATGGGAGAAAATATTTGCAAATGATATGGCCAAGAAGTGGTCAATATCCAAAATATATAAATAGCTCATACAACTCAATATCAAAAAAACAAAAACAAAGAATCCAATTAAAAAATGGGCAAACAACTGGAACAGATACTTTTCCAAAGAAGATATACAGATGGCCAACAGTCACATTAAAAATGGTCAACATCACTAATCATCAGAGAAATGCAACTTAAAACCACAATGAGCTATCACCTCATACATATCATAATAGCTATCATCAAAAAGTCTACAAATAACAAATGTTGGTGAGAATGTGGAGAAAAGCGCACCCTAGGACACTACTGGTGGTCTTGTAAATTGGTGCAGCCATTATGAAAAACAGTATGGATGCTCCTCAAAAAACTAAAAATAAAACTACCATATGATCCAGCAATTCTACTGCTGGATATATAGCTAAAGAAAATGAAAACACTAATTCATAAAGATACATGTGCCCCAATGTCCATAGCAACATTATTAATAATCGCAAATATAAGGAAGCAACCTAAGTGTCCATCACAGACAAATGGATAAAGAAAACATACACACACACACACACACACACACACACACACACACACACACACACACAAACGGAATACTACTCAGCCATAAAAAAGAATGAAAATTTTACCATTTGCAACAACATGGATGGACCTGGAGTGTATTATGTTAAGTGAAATAAGTCAGACAGAGAAAGATAAACACTGTATGTTATCATTAATATGTGGAATCTAAAAACCAAACTAGTCAATATAACAATAAAGAAAGAGACTCACAGATATAAAGAACAAACTAGTGGTTACCTAAGGTGAGGAGAAGGAAGAGGAGAGGGGCAAGATAGGGGTAGGGGATTAACAGGTACAAACCTATGTATAAAATAAATAAGCTACAAGAATATATTGCACCACAAAAGAAATATAGCCAATATTTTATAATAACTATAAAGTATAATTTATAAAATTTTGTATCACTATGTTGTAAACCTGAAACTAATATAATATGGTCAATCAAGTACACCTCAAAAAATTTTTCAATAAAATTTTATTGAAATTTCAAGATAAAGAAGCAAATCATTTTTTTCCATCTTTATTCTGCTTCTTAGGCTTTTTATTTTAAGTTTGGGAATGAATACTATGAAATTGTAAGTGTTATATGCAGAAAGACCCAATAAATTAGTTGGAGCACAGAGCTTGTGAGTAGTAATAGAAGCCCTCAGAATCAGCCTTAATGATAGTCTTTCCAAACAATAGACCTTGGGAATGTCACTGAATCTCACTGAGCCTGGATTTTTTATTGTTTTTTTAAAAAAAGATAATTCAACAATTTATTCACAAATACAATTATGTACACTCTATGTTGCCATTGGTGAGGCAAACATAAATTCAATGCTGCCCTTGCCCCTGAGAGTTCACCTGCCCTGTCTACCTCGCAAGAATTTTGTGAGGATCAAATTAGAAGTATAAGAATATGACTTGGCAAATGCAAAATTATCTATAAATAGATAAAATTAAGTCTTTTTCTTTCAGAGAGCTACCTTTAAGGACAGTAAAAAGGTATGTCTAAACTTTAGCAAGCATATAACCAAAGCCATAGGTTTTTAAATCTCCTAATGGAGCTTACCAAGAAGGTCTATGGAGGTTTCATCTACTTTTCTTTTGTAATTTTAATTTATTATTTTATATATCACATTCTTATTAATTATCTATATTATACATATGAGTGTATATATGTCAAGCCCAATCTCCCAATTCTTCCCACAACCAACACCTCCCCGCTTTCCACCCTTGGTGTCCGTACATTTATTCTGTACATCTGTGTCTCTATTTCTGCCTTGCAAACTGGTTCATCTGTACCATTTTTCTAGATTCCACATATATGCATTAATATACGATATTTGTTTTTCTCTTTCTGACTTTCTTTACTCTATGTGACTCTATACTCTAGGTCCATCCATGTCTCCACAAATGACTTAATTTTGTTCCTTTTTATGGCTGAGCAATATTCCATTGTATATATGTACCACATCTCCTTTATCCATTCATCTGTTAATGGGCACTTAGGTTGTGTCCATGTCCTGACTATTGTAAATAGTGCTGCAGTGAACATTGGGGGGCATGTGTCTTTTTGGATTATGGTTTTCTCTGGGTATATGCCGAGTAGTGGGATTGCTGGGTCATATGGTAATTCTATTTTTAGTTTTTTAAGGAACCTCCATAATGTTCTCCACAGTGGCTGTATAAATTTACATTCCCACCAACAGTGCAAGAGGGTTCCCTTTGCTCCACACCATCTCCAGCATTTGTTGTGTGTAGATTTTCTCATGATGCCCATTCTGACTGGTCTGAGGTGATACCTCATTATAGTTTTGATTTGCATTTCTCTAATAATTAGTGATGTTGAGCAGCTTTTCATGTGCCTCGTGTCCATCTATATGTCTTCTTTGGAGAAATCTCTATTTAGGTCTTCTTCCCATTTTTGATTGGGTGGGTTTTTTTTTTAATATTGAGCTGCATGAGCTGTTCATATATTTTGGAGATTAATCCTTTGTCCATTCATCTGCAAATAATTTCTTCCATTCTGAGGATTGTCTTTTTGTCATGTTTATTGTTTCCTTTGCTGTGCAAAAACTTTTAAGTTTCATTGGGTCTCATTTGTTTATTTTTATTTTTATTTTTATTTCCATTACTCTAGTAGGAGGGTCAAAAAACATCTTTCTGTGATTTATGTCATAGAGTGTTTTTCCTATGTTTTCCTCTAAGAGTTTTATAGTGTCCAGTCTTACGTTTAGGTCTTTAACCCTTTTTTTTTTTTTTTTTTGTGGTACACGGGCCTCTCTCTGTTGTGGCCTCTCCCGTTGTGGAGCACAGGCTCCAGATGCGCAGGCTCAGTGGCCATGGCTCACGGGCCCAGCCGCTGCACGGCATGTGGGATCTTCCCGGACCGGGGCACGAACCCATGTCCCCAGCATTGGCAGGCGGATTCTCAACCACTGCACCACCAGGGAACCCCTTTAACCCATTTTGAGTTTATTTTTCTGTTTAGTGTTAGGGAGTGTTCTATTTTCATTCTTTTATATGTAGCTGTCCAGTTTTCCCAGCACCACGTACTGAAGAGACTGTCTTTCTCCATTGTATATCCTTGCCTCCTTTGTCAAAGATTAGTTGACCATAGGTGCATGGGTTTATCTCTGGGCTTTCTATCCCATTCTATTGATCTATATATGTGTTTTTGTGCCAGTACCATATTGCCTTGATTACAGTATCTTTGTAATATATTCTGATGTCAGGGAGTCTGATTCCTCCAGCTCCATTTTTTTCCCTCAAGATTGCTTTGGCTATTCAGGGTCTTTTGAGTCTCCATACAAATTTTGAGATTTTTTTCTTTTTCTAGTTCTGTAGAATCTGTAGATTGCTTAGTGTAATAAAATCATTTTCATAATATTGATTCTTCCAATCTAAGAACATGGTATATCTCTCCATATGTTTGTGTCATCTTTCAGTCTTCTCATCAGTGTCTTATAGCTTTCTGAGTACAGGTCTTTTACCTCCTTAGGAAGGTTTATTCCTAGATATTTTATTCATTTTGTTGCAAAGGTGAATAGGATTGTTTCCTTAATTTCTCTTTCTGATATTTCATTGTTAGTGCATAGGAATGCAAGCAATTTCTGCGCATTAATTTTGTATCCTGCAACTTTACCAAATTAATTGATTAGCTCTAGTAGTTTTCTGGTAGCATCTTTAGTATTCTCTATGTTTAGTATCATGTCATCTGCAAACAGTGACAGTTTTACTTCTTCTTTTCCAATTTGTATTCCTTTTATTTCTTTTTCTTCTCTGATTGCCATGCCTTAGACTTCCAAAACTATGTTCAATAAGAGTGGCAAGAGGCAAGAGTGGACATCCTTGTTTTTTCCTGATCTTAGAGGAAAAGCCTTCAGTTTTTCACCATTGAGAATGATGTTTCCTGTGGGTTTGTTGTATATGGCCTTTATTATGTTGAGGTAGGTTCCCTCTATGCCCACTTTCTGGAGAGTTTTTATCATAAATAAGTGTTGATTGTTATCAAAAGATTTTTTCTGCATCTACTGAGATGATCATATGGTTTTTATTCTTCAGTTTGTAATATGGTGTATCACATTGATTGATTCACCTATATTGAAGGTTCCTTGCATCCCTGGGATAAATCCCACTTGATCACGGTGTATGATCCTTTCAACGTGTTGTTGGATTCTGTTTGCTAGTATTTTGTTGAGGATTTTTGCATCTCTATTCATCAGTGATATTGGTCTGTAATTTTCTTTTTTTGTAGTATCTACATCTGGTTTTGATATCAGGGTGATGGTGACCTCATCGAATGTGTTAGGGAGTGTTCCTCCATCTGCAATTTTTTTGAAGAGTTTCAGAAGGATGGGTGTTAGCTCGTCTCTACAGGTTTGATAGAATTCACCCGTGAAGCCACCTGGTCCTGGCCTTTTGTTTATTGGAAGATTTTTAATCACAGGTTCAATGTCATTACTTGTGATTGGTTTGTTCATATTTTCTATTTCCTCTTGGTTTAGTCTTGGAAGGTTATACATTTCTAAGAATTTGTCCATTTCTTCCAGGTTGTCCATTTTATTGGCATAGAGTTGCTTGTAGTAGTCTCTTAGGATGTTTTGTATTTCTGTGGTGTGCATTGTAACTTCTCCTTTTTAATTTCTAATTTTATTGATTTGAGTCCTCTTCCTCTTTTTCTTGATGTGTCTGGTCAAATGTTTATCAATTTTGTTTACCTTCTCAAAGAACCAGGTTTTATTTTTATTGATCTTTGCTATTGTTTCCCTTGTTTCTATTTATTTCTTCTCTGATCTTTATGATTTCTTTCCTTTTGATAACTTTGGGATTTGTTTTTCTTTCTCTATTTCCTTTAGTTGTAAGGTTACATTGTTTATTTGAGATTTTTCTTGTTTCTTGAGGTAGGCTTGTATAGCTGTAAACTTCCCTCTTAGGGCTGCTTTTGCTGCAGCTGATATGTTATGGATCATTGTATTTTCTTTGTCATTTGTCTCTAGGTATTTTTTGATTTCCTTTTTGATTTCTTCAGTGATCTCTTGATTATTTAGTAATGCATTGTTTAACCTCCATGTGTTTATGTTTTTTATGTTTTTTTCCCTGTAATTGATTTCTAATCTCATAGTGTTGTGGTCGGAAAAGTAGCTTGATATGATTTCAATTTTCTAAATTTTCTGAGTGTTGTTTTGTGACCCAAGATGTGCTCTAGCCTGGAGAATGTTCCGTGTGCACTTGAGAGGAAAGGTAATCTGCTGGTTTTGGATGGAATGTCTTATAAATATCAATTAATTCTATCTGGTTTATAGTGTCATTTAATGCTTGCATTTCTTTATTAATTTTCTGTCTGGATGATCTGTCCATTGGTGTAAGTGAGGTGTTAAAGTCCCACACTATTATTGTGCTACTGTCAATTTACTCTTTTATAGTTGTTAGTATTTGCCTTATATATTGAGGTGCTCCTATGTTGGGTGCATATATATTTATAATTGTTATATCTTTTTGGATTGATCCCTTGATCATTATGTAGTGTCCTTCCTTGTCTTTTGTAACATTCTTTATTTTAAAGTCCATTTTATCTGATATGAGTATTGCTATTCCGGCTTTCTTTTGATTTCCATTTGCATGGAATATCCACTTTCTTTCTAGCCACAGGCTTCCATGGACTACACGTCATCATCGGATCCACCTTCCTCATTGTTTGTTTTATTCAGTCTGTATGTGTTCCTAGGTCTGAAGTGGGTCTTCTTTAGACAACAGATATATGGGTCTTGTTTTTGTATCTATTCAACAAGACTGTTTCTTTTGGTTAGAGCATTTAACCATTCACATTTAAGGTGATTATCGATATGTATGTATGTATGTTCCTATTACAATTTTCTTAATTGTTTTGTGTTTGTTTTTGTAGGTCCTTTTCTTCTCTTGGGTTTCCCACTTAGGGAAGTTTCTTTAGCATTTGTTGGAGAGATGGTTTGGTGGTGCTGAATTCTCTTAGCTTTTGCTTGTCTATAAAGCTTTTGATTTCTCCATCGAATCTCAATGAGATCCTTGCTGAGTAGAATAATATTGTTTGTAAGCTCTTCCCTTTCATCACTTTAAATATATCGTACTACTTCCTTCTGGCTTGTAGAGTTTCTGCTGAGAAATCAGCTGTTAATCTTATGGGAGTTCCCTTGTGTGTTATTTGTCATTTTTCCCTTGTTGCTTTAAATAATTTTGCTTTGTCTTTAATTTTTCTCAGTTTGATTACTATGTGTCTCAGCATGTTTCTCCTTGGGTTTATCCTGCCTGAGACTCTCTGTGCTTCCTGGATTTAGGTGGCTATATCCTTTCCCATGCTAAGGAAGTTTTCAACTATAATGTCTTCAAATATTTCTTGAGTCCTTTCTCTCTCTCTTCTCCTTCTCGGACCCCTACAATGCAAATGTTGGTGCATTTAATGTTGTCCAAGAGGTCTCTTAGTCTGTCTTCATTTCTTTTCATTCTTTTATCTTTATTCTTTTCTGCATCAGTGAATTCCACCATTCTGTCTTCCAGGTCACTTATCTGTTCTGTCTCAGTTATTCTGCTATTGATTCCTTCTAGTTTATTTTTCATTTCAGTTATTTTATTTTTCATCTATGTTTGTTTATTCTTTAATTTTTCTAGGTGTTTGTTCTTTAATTCTTCTAGGTCTTTGTTAAACATTTCTTGCATCTTCTCGATCTTTGCCTCCACTCTTTTCCAAGGTCCTGGATCATCTTCACTATCATTATTCTCAACTTTTTTCTGGATGGTTGTCTATCTCCACTTCATTTAATTGTTTTTCTGGGGTTTTATCTTGTTCCTTCATTTGTTACATGCCTTTCATTTTGTCTAACTTTCTGTTTATGTGGTTTTCATTCCATGGGCTGCATGGTTGTAGTTCTTCTTGTTTCTGCTATCTGCACTGTGGGGGATGAAGCTATCTAAGAGGCTTGTGCAAGCTTCCTGATGGGAGGGACTTGTGGTGGCTACAATTGGGTATGTCTCTTGTAGGCAGAGCTCAGTAAAACCTTAATCCACTTGTCTGCTGATGGGTGGGGCTGAGTTCCCTCCTTGTTTGTTGTTTGGCCTGAGGCAACCCAGCACTGGAGGCTACAGGCTCTTTGGTGGGGCTAATGGCAGACTCTGGGAGGGCTCATGCCAAGAAGTACTTCCCAGTACTTCTGCTGCCAGTGTCCTTGTCCCTGCAGTGAGCGACAGCCACCCCCTGCCTCTGCAGGAGAACCGTCAACACTAGCAGATATGTCTGGTTCAGTCTCCTGTGGGGTCACTGCTCCTTCCCCCAAGGTCCTGATGTGTACATTACTTTGTGTGTGCCTTCCAAGAGTGGAGTCTTTGTTTTCCATAGCCCTGTCAAGTTCCTGCAATCAAATCCTGCTAACCTTCAAAGTCTGATTCTCTGGGAATTCCTTCTCCCATAGCCAGACCCCCAGGTTGGGAAGCCTGACATGGGGCTCAGCATCTTCACTCCAGTTTGTGGTCTTCTGTGGTATAATTGTTCTCCAGTTTGTGAGTCACCCACCCAGCAGTTATGGGGTTTGATTTTAGTGTGATTGCGCCCCTCATACCATCTCATTGCAGCTTCACCTTTGTCTTTGCATGTGGGGTATCTTTTTTGATGAGTTCCAGTGTCTTCCTGTAGATGATTGTTCAGCAGTTAGTTTCGATTCCAGTGCTCTCACAAGAGGAAGTGAACACACTTCCTTCTATTCCGCCATCTTGAACCAATCTTTCATCTTATTTTTTAATCAACAAAAGACTTAAATGACAAAAAATGGGCAGATGTACACCTGGACTTCTGCTTCCTTTTCCTTTACCTGATCCTATGAGAGGTAATTGTCAGTAACAGTAGCTGGAGAGTATATTTGAATAATAATGCTACCCTGTTTATTTAATTTTAATTTGCTCTAAACAGTCCTCATAACTTCAGTGGTCACCTACAGCTTAAATAAATTTAATTTTAGTGAATTTCTCTCAAACTTTTAAGTCATGAGCTCAGCAGGCACAATAACAAATTCTTCTTTCTAAAACTTGATTTAAGTGATTATTCATTAGTAAAGCAGGTTATAATTTATGATAATATAATTTTAGAGCCTGAAATTTAAAATAAAGGACTTGCAGTTGAATATTAATACTCAGAGGAAGATTACATTTGGACAGGTGCATGAGCCAGACCCAGCTCAATGCCTGTTGGTCTCAGTCACATGTTTAATGATGAAACTTGGTTCTGTGTGGGATTGGTTGGCAAGAGTTACATGTTGCCCCATTTGGAAGGAAGCTGATATTTTTATTTTTATTTTTTTTCAGCTAATGTTTCTGTTTTCACTATTGCCTTTGAAAAGCCTCAACAGTTCTAGTTTCATATGTGCAGAGGAGTGTTTCTACTTAGTTGTTTCATTATAGTGACTCATGATTATTTCAGATAAGATTTCTACCTGCTTTAGTACAATGGAAACATGTTCTGTATGATGTGAAAAAAATGTTTAAGAAAGAACGGCAGATCAGAGTGTCATGAAGAAAACATATTGCAGATCCTGAAACACCTAATTGGGTTGCAGCTAGAAGGGGTCTCAGAAATATTAGTGACACAAGAAATGTCTTTGGAAATATCTTCATTTTATATATACATTTCCCTTTTTTTTTCTGAAGTGCTTCATTATTCATATATTATGAACCGTTCATAGGACTTGGCTTAGATTCTCTCCTTCAGGCACTTTGGTCTCCAGTGACCTGTTAAAATGGTCTTAGCACATTCACAAGGCTTTTCATTGCACTCCAGCCTGTTTGTAAAAACGATCCATCAATATCATGTTCAGATGACAGTCTATGTACAACCTGCCTTTGCTTAACCAGCCTGTCTAAGGCTGAGAGCATAGCATTCTATCCAGGAATGACATCTTGAATAAGTTTGGGTTGGGGAATATTGCATTCTTCTTCAAGACTATTTTTTTTTTCTTCTTTTCAGACATTTCCTTGATTTTACAAGGCTATAAAAATAGGAACACATTTTTCTTTCCTTTGAAATGATGTTGGCCCCAGTTTTTCTCTTCTCTGGGGTGCAAGATAATTAAATCGGCATGCAAAGAAGGAAATGTTTACAAAGCCATGATTTTGATGTCAGATGCTGTATTCAAAACCAATATCTATGACAGCCTATCCAGCCTCTGCTTGTTGACGTCAGCTGAATTTTCAGGACTGACATTTATGGGGGCTATCATTTATAGGACTTTATGGTTGTCTTCCAAAATAATATGCGAAGAAGTTTTCCAAAAGGTAGTCTCACAATTGTTACCCACACTGACTGATTCCTATACACGCAGGAGAAGACATGACTAATTAGACTGAATTAAAAATAGCCCAGAAAGCTGTCAGTGACAGATATACATTACATGGACTAGTTCTAGTCCAGATGCTAGAGATACAGCATACTCTTCTCCCTTTAGCAGCCCTTAATTGAGCTTCAAGTTGTTTTTTTGTATTTTTGAAAAGTTTTAATGGTTCCAAAAAAAAAAAAAAACTCACTTTTTATTCTTTTTAACATTACTACTCCATTAGTAATCTTTTCCTCTCCCAGGGTGGGCTGGCTGACACACAGCATGTGCCTTTATGCAATGCTGTTGAAAGGGGTCCCCACCACTTCCTTTCTGCCTTCAGCACTCTTCCACTGCATGCCCTAAGTCAGCTTGTGTTCTTAATAGCAAGAGTGCAAACAGACTCAAAAAGGTATGAGTTCGTATGCTGGGGAATTGGAATGAGGAGGAGGAAATCCATAAAGAAAATAAAATACTGTTAGCCACACATCTTCCTCATCCACAGTAATCCCAACTATTTTATTCTAGAAGGTAGAAAGATGAAAATGGCTTACTTATTTATCTGTTGTTCTTAGAAAGAAGTGATACCACACTTAAATCCCTTCTTTGTGGATTACCTGAGTGCATAACTCACTGTAATTACTAATTTTTGTGAACATATATGCCAAGCTTTGCATTATATACATTAACAATGGCATTGTATTGTTAATTCTTTCAACCACCTTATGAGGAATGTCCTATTATTATCATCATTTTACAATCATTGAAACTGAGGCTTAAAGAGATTAAATATATTTTCCTAAAATAAGAGACCTAAAACATTGAATAAAGAAGACTCAAAGCCAGTTATATTTGCCCCCAAAAGCCCATGATCTTAAATGTTATATTACTCTGCATTTTCAGAATCACAAAGCAAGAAGGAACTATTTTAACATTGTTAAAATAGTTACAAGTGATGAAATAAGATCTTTCTTTGAGGTGATTCTAGTGCCTTATTACTTAGTGGCAGAACTAGAGCTCCAATGAGTAAGTCTCCAAGATCTCAGTTCACATTCTGAGCATTAAGCCCTTTAGTGATAACAACAGATCTTTGAAGAAATTAAAAGTTATTTAATATTTTTATAATTATTTTTATTAATTATTTTAATAGTGTTAAACTACACTATTCAGATTCAGTTTATATTTTACATCTGCCTACCATTTTATACGTAACAACTTATAGGTATCCATCATTTCCCACATATTAAAGATACAAAATTCTGAAATTCAAGACTGTAAAAATCTCAGTCCCACTTCAACTCGAAGCTTTTGTCCTGCTACACCTCTATACAAACACTCCTCTCCTGTCATATTGCTTTACTCATGAATATTCCATGTTTGTTTTTCATTGTATTATTCAACTCTATTCAAAATGCCCTCCTATTTCCTTTTCCCAATTTTATGAAGTATTATAATCATCACGCTTCAAAGGAGGAAACTGAGGTTCATAGAAGGAGAGTACGTTGCTTGACTTCTTTCAATTGTAATTTCCTTTAAAGAAGGCAGCATTGTGCTGTGGTGAGATAAATAATTTGAGCATAAGAGAGACCTAAAATTCGATTCCCATTCTGAAAAGCCTTAGTGATGAAAATTTAATTTCCTCCACCTCGCTAAACCACAGTTTCCTCATTTGAAATTTAGGGTAATAATATCCAACTCATTGAATTGTAAGGCTCAAAAGTGACAGTGTTAGAAAAGTACTCAATACACATACGCTGTCAGAAATGTGTAGTTCCCTTCTCTATACTCTGTGAAAATGCTCAAGAATTGTTTGTTGTCAGCCATAACATTTTTTTTATTGGAATATAATTGCTTTACAATATTGTGTTGGTTTCTGTTGTACAATGAAGTGAATCAGCTATATGTATACCTATAACCCCTCCCTCTTGGACCTCCCTCCCACCTCCCCCATCCCACCCATCTAGGTCATCTCAGAGCATCAAGCTGAGCTTCCTGTGCTTTATAGCATGTTCCCATTAGCTATCTATTTTACCATTTTTGACTCAATGATTCACTAAGATAGAAAGCAGCCTGAGTAAATTGTTCTTTGCCCCAGTGCTTACAAAATGCTGAGTTTCCAGTTGGAGATATGTGTTCAAAATGGAATGAACCAGGTTAGAAGAAAGATCTCCTCTTTTCACAATTGCTCCCAGACTTACAGAGAAGACAGATACACATTTCCCTGTGTCTTCATGAAGGAATATGAATCTAGAATGCAGGATGTTCAGGAGAGAAGAGAGGGGAAGGTAAGGGATCTGCCTGATGAAAGGATAAATCTCTACCTGGCTTATGACCATAGTAAATCTGGGTTGTATTATTGGAGTTCAGGCCCAAAAGTTTTTTTAAAGCATCAGGCACAGCTCCCTCAAACATACTATTTCATCAGATGATAATAAGAATTTGATTTGGATTATATGAAATTGTCTATACTCAACTTTAATTTTTAACAACCATATAAGGTAAAAATTCAAAACTTCAGTGGATGATATTTGACAGAAATGTAGGAGAAAAAAATATCTAAATCACTAAACATTGAACTCCCATATTTTAAAGCTTTGACTTTAAGGTATATTTCCTTATACCTGCTTTTCAGCCAACAATAACAATAATGGCAAATGCCATTACCCCTTTCACAGAAGAAGAACCTGATATTGAAGGGCTACTCTTTGTTTCATGGTCTCAGTGAATGGACTGAATTGTGACAAACACTAGAAAACATATTTTCTTTCTTTTCTGAATCAAAGCATCATTCTGGTTACATGATGATAACATTTTAACCACAACTTTTGCTCCCCATTCTTGGTAACTACTGACAAAAAACAAAGTTATAACTGACATTTTTTTTTCTTTCTACATGAAAACACTTAAAATCCTTGTATAAAATTTTTTAAGTAACTTACTCTGTGTAGGACACATAGGAATAGTCAGAAATAATTTTTTAAAGAATTCTCTCACCAGTAATATGTAGAAGTTGCTGGGTCCCTATGTTACAATTAGGACTTTTTTAAAAAATGAAATTAGTAAGGTGGAAGATCACTCCCTATTTAGCCTCAGTTAGCCAGGTCATCAGTTATATAGTTTTTCTAGAGACAAGGTTTCTTTTTTTTTTTTCTCAACTTTATGGTATACATTGAATTTTGAAGGTGACTGGAAAATTTATTAAGTGAGATCTAATCTGACTCTTCTCAAATAAAAGGTGGCTTGTGCATCCTTTAGTATAGGCTAAGTTTTGCTATGGAAACAAACAACTCCAAAAAACTCAGTGTTCTGACAACAGTTAGATTTTCCTCTCAGGTACATCTATCAGTAAGGTCAGCAGGAGTGGTCTCCTCACCATACCAAGACCTTAGTTCACAGATTCTCCATCTCAACATATTCCTCCACAATCTCTGTGGTAATAAGAAGGAAGCATGACACATCATACATTGGCTCTTGAAGCTTCCACCTGGGGGAGACACACATCACTTCCACTTCTATTCCATTAGCCAAAGCAAGTCCAGAGCCATGCCTAATTTCAAAGAAGGTGGAGAAGTATAAACCTACATGTGTCTGAAGAAGGAGGTCTGGATTATGTATAAATGTCCTAATGCCTCCCAAAGCGGGTATTCCAGTTTCACTTGACTGATGGTTCAGTGTCATTTTTGAAGTCCCTCTAATAAGGAGAGGTCAAGACACCTACTTCAGAAGAAACTAAACTGTAATACTTTTTACCAGCCCACAACCACAAGTGGTTGGCCTTCAAGTTTTGGCAAGATTCCATGCTTATTTTGCCATGCCTAGCATGGGAACTGGTTTCACCTCTTTGCTCAAACCCACTATGAGTGAAAGCTACTAAATTTTATGTGTTAGGAAAAGATTTTAAATCAAATTTTTCAAAAGTTACTTGGGTAAATGTCAGTCACTTAGGACTCATAAATTCCCTCTTCTTCCATCCACTGTGCTTCATTTTGACTGACTTGCAAGTAATGGGATAAACATAAAGACTAGAGGTGTTTCCAAATTTGTGGACTGCGATTTTATTCTCTTTTTGGCATACATGTTCTTCTGTCTCATGGAAGAGATAAAGGTACAATCCAGTAATAATTATTTAAGCTTTGTAACAGTTACAAGGAGAATTCTCTAAATTCAGATATACCAAATAATTGAGGTTTTTTTATGTAAAAAATACCCTAATGTTAAAGTACAGGAAACTCGACCACTCGGCTCACGATATGATTCAATGTAGATTAAAGAGAAGTATATTAGTCAAATTGGATGATACAACACACACAGACAAAGATAACTGATTATAAATAAAAAGATTTGAGGGTGTAATTGTACCAAAAGAAATATCAGTGTAAAGGGTAGCATTTAATATTTGTACCTCTTTACTACTTTTACTTAATTTATTCTTTTAAAAAAGGGAAATAAATATTTATAAACTATAACTCAGGAAAATTGTGCTTAGTTTTGTTCAGATTTCATATATTAGATTTCATTGTCTTCTGGTTCTAAGGCACTCTCTTGTCAGAAACCAGAAAATAAGGATTTTTAATGGCTAAATATGAACACCTAAGGTAATGAACTGAGAGTTAATGGCAAAATAGCCAACATCCACATGTGAAGCTTCTATTTCTGTTGTTCCCAACACAGTAATATTGAGTGTCTTGTAATAGTTTTGCCCTTACTCTCTAACACGTGTGATTATGTGACAATGACATATTCTTATGTTTAATGTAGCTGACCCATTTTGGGATACAATCCAAGATAGCTTTGTGATATTCTAAATTATATTCTATTTTTTTGTACAGCTTTTAGCAAGGCATTGATACTGAAGGACTTGGAACACTCCAATACACTCAGAGTCATCATCTTTACACCACGAAGGGAAAGAAATTCTCCAAAGGGAAATACAAAGACAATGCTTGCAAATTAATATTACTCCAAGACTGTGGCTCCAAATCTCAACATAGAATTCCTGTGAGATAGACATCCATATGTGTGGACATGTGTTTTCCCAGATGAGGATCATTCTAGAACAGGATTCAAAGCAGACACCACTGTTATCTCTTCTCCTTTTCTCACTAAAACTACACACTAATAATGAAAGGAAGAATAAATGAAAGGTGTGTTTATCTCTGATGTGAGTAGGTCTTTGGAAGTTGTGGGTGTTTGATAGATCAGAAAAGGCAACCTTAGGGCTTGCTTCACCTCACTGTTCTGACATCCCAAGAGAAGACATGAACTACAATATATGCTTATTGTTTTGTCTCTGGTTAACTTTTCAGATGGAATAGGATTAACCAGTTATGAGGATGGTACAGGTGAATTGTGGATATATGCTATGTTTTTTTCTGCATTTCTTAAAACTGTTACACAATACACCTTTATTTATTTACAAGGACTAGAAGCAAAGGTTATTAATTCGAGTGTATGGTCAACAGTGCCTTTTACATTGCATACACCTAAAAACTCTGTCTTGATTTATATAAATTAAAAGATAATGTTTACGGAATAGCTTTTTTGCTAACTCTGGCTTTCCAGGCTCAAAAGTATACCAAATCTTTGCAGAAATTAACCACTGCACTCTGGCTGTTGATTGCCAATCATAAGCTGATCTTTTAATTATCGCTAAAGCCATATGTGTTGAAGTTGCATGGCAATACCTTTTGAAATATTTTGTCCATACTGCTGGCAGCAATGTTAATTTGAGCATATTAAGTGAGTATCTTCTTTTTTTCAATATCTATATTGATTGATCCCAGTGGAGTTATCTTTTGACAGGTCCAGTGTTTGGGTATGTTTCAAGACCAAGTGATATAATAGAAACACTTAAGGGTGGTCAGATATCCAAATCACATCTTCTAATTTAGAAGACCCATTATAGAGGACCTTGATAAATTTACAATAACTACTTATTATTGAGTACTATTTATGTGTAAGGAACTGAAATTAATTCTTTAAATATATAGTATTTCTAATGCTCAAAACAGTCCTATTAATTACATAAATTTATCAATATTTTAGAGTGAGGATCCTGAAGCTGGGAAATTAATTAATTTGATGCTGCAAGATGGCACTGAGATTAGAATCCAAACCAGAAAAGTTATACAATAAACTCAAGCCCCACTTTCTCATCATAAAAGGGAGATAACTATGTATCCCAATGGATATCATGACAATTATATATTAAATACTGAATCTGAACAAGCTCAATGGTTAAAATCTTCAAGAGGACTTATCATCATACTGCCAGCCAACACCACACACAAACTGGTGACGCTGAGCAAACCATAACCTCAATTTCCCCAGTTTTCTCATCAGTAAAATGGGCATAATAATAGTACTTTTTCCATAAGTTTTTTTTGTGTGTGTGAAATTAGATATGTCAACTGCTTAGAATAAGACCTTGAGCATCGGAGGAACTTAATTAAATATTTGTTAATAGGTATTTATAAATTAAAGAATGTCTACTATCACTTGATCTAATAGTAAGCAAGCTAATAAAGGATGAAAACAAACTTGCTTAGGACTCCACAGAGTTCAAATTCTTATTAAAGAGTTTAGATATTACCCCTTATTTCTATTTCTTCATTTTGGTTTGAGATTGGGTGTCTGATTTTTATGTATAGACTTTTCCAAAACATGCTAGCTTTCTTGTTGTAATTTCCTATACATCAATCAGTATATCATTGGATAATGTTCTGAAGAGTACAGTAAAGCATCTTAAGAGACAGTGCAAGCTCTAATTGCTCACAGGGGATCTCATTTTGTCATGCTCTTTAAAAATAATCTCTCTGCTTAATTCTTTGCTGCCATTCATTCTATCAGTTCAAGTTACAAGTGACACTAGGTGATTTTTTTTTAAATTCTGACATTTTTATATTCTAATTTCAAAAATTGAAGACATATTTGATAAAATTTTTGTGTTAGCCTTACGTATTTGAGCCAGCTGGTCCAACATGGGTTTTTTATGAAGATGTTAAAATACTAGGCTTAATAAATTCCTTAACTATTTTTTTGCATATCATTAAATTACACTTGGAAGTGCATGCTGATTAGCCACTTCACAGAGAAAGTGAAGTGAAAGTTATTCAAATATCTTCAATGCCTTGGAGGAAGTATGTTATTTAGAGAAATAACAAAAACTGAATTACTTATAATTTTACTCATTGAATATTATACCTCTCCCCACCCTCTCCCCACAATACTACTATAAGTACAAAGAATCTGGGTATTTGGTAGGATTTTGTTTCTTATTCTTATGTATTTTTAGAAATGCTAATAGCCTTTAAATGTAATTTGAAGGGTTCTGAGAATATGCACTTAAATTAATTTCAAAATATAGCATATAGCATATATCTATTCTTTTGCATGTTTAGACATGACAGGTATCAAATACACATGAACATGTAGTATCAATTTTCAAAAAATTAGAACAAAAATTTTAAGCTTTAGACTTTACATTGTACAATATATCTTGAATGTTTCAGAAAACATTTAAAGACTAAAATGTGGTCAATATTATGAACATAATTTACCCCTGTAACAGTTCTTTACTGCAGATTTTCAGAGGTGCCAAATGAATAACATACTCCAGTTAATCAACTATAATGTCCTTCCTCTTAGTAATTCTAATTTAGAGCAGTGATTCTCAAAGTGTGGTCCCCAGACCAGCAATATCAGCATCATCAGAGAGCTTTGGGCTTTTCCCCAGACCTACTAAATCAGAAATTCTGTTGATGGGACCCAGTATTCTGTTTACCAAGTCCTCTGAGTGATTCAGAAGCAGCTAAATTTGAGAACCACTGAATGAGAGATTCACTATGGAGTAAAAGAAACATGTACTTATTCCCTTGATCCTTTGGGTTACTGACTGTAGGAAACAATGTCAAGCATTGGGCAGCCCATTTAAAGTAAGGTGTGGGTCTTAAGCAGCAATAAATTTGGAACAAGAAATCCTATTTCTACTGGGGTAAAAGACTGTTCCAAGGCTTGAAGAGCCTCATGAGAAATGTTGCACCAGATTAAAATTTTTATGAACATATAACCACCAAACAATCCCTTCACCTTGGCTTGGCTTCAGTTTTAGGACATCCCAGGAGGGTGGGAGTAATTCCAGGGCCTTAATGGTTATACATTCCCCAAGTTACTGAGGAGGTTCATTTGGGGTTTTGCTATTCCTTTTGCATGAAACAAGGAGTAAGGGGATATCTAAGGTTTTTTAAAAAATTAGAACTGAGGACAGCTAAAGGGTCTATAAAATAAATCAAATTTCAGGTGTAGGAAAAAAAAAAGCACATTAATTGCATATAGTATTGCCAGATAAAATACAAGATGCCATGTTAAATTGTAATTTTAGATAAACTACAAATGATTTTTTTTTTACTGCAAGTATGACCCATGCAATATTTGGGAGCATACTTTAAAAAAAAATATTGGAGTATAGTTGCTTTACAATGTTGTGTTAGTTTCTGCTGTACAGCAAAGTGAATCAGCTATATGTATATATAGATCCCCTCTTTTTAGGATTTCCTTCCCATTTAGGTCACCAGAGAGCATTGAGTAGAGTTCCCTGTGCTATACAGTAGGTTCTCATTAGTTATTTATTTTATACATAGCAGTGTATATGTGTCAATCCCAATCTCCCAATTCATCTCATCCGTCCTTTCCCACCCCCATATCCATACATCCATTCTCTACATACTTATATTATAAACAATATTTATTATTTATTTGAAATTTATATTTAACACAGTATTCTGTATTTTTATTTGCTAAATTTGGCAATATTAACTGAAAGTCTACTATTCCTAGTTCATCCATCCAACAATCTTTTGGTAGTGTTATACTTATTACATTTAGTCAAACTCAATATTTACTGCTCTGTTGATAGGTTAATTTGTAGGTTTTTTTTTTTAACTTGTCAGATATATCAATAATATTCAGGTTTCTAAATCTTCAGTTGAAGGAGAGAGACAAAGAATATATCTAAACATTAATTGTATATTTTTGTGTGAATTATATTCACCTAGAAAACTATATTGTATCTTACTTGATTTAAATGATATGGAAACTAAACATGATTCCATTTATCTCTCTAGTTTGTTAGAAAGATATATTTCTGAAAGTAGCAAATTCAATTATTTTTGAAATCTAAGATTGCTTTAAATAAGTTCTGGAAGTTTCATATTTCCAGCATAATTGGTGAATAGTTTTTAAGAATAAGGAGAATCCTACATTTGAATGTTATAAGAACTCCTGCCATTTGTACAATATTACAGCAGACAAAGCCCTTCTGTAGATACAATGTCTTTGATTCTCACTATTTTGATTTGTAAGATTTGCTATAAAAGAATATATTACATAAATCATTTTTACCAATAAAGAAAGTGAGGTGGAGAAGTGCTAAGAGATTTGCCTAAGAGCATATTGTAGGATAACTATTATTAATATGTCTGGTAAAAAATAATGTCATATACTTATCTATCCTGAGATTAGCACCTCTACATGTCTACATCATTGATTCCGCTTAGACACGCTGTGTAAAAAAAGAAGGAGATTATATCTTACCCCTTTTACAAATAAATAAATGTAGACTCAGAAAAATAACTTGCCCAAGATTACAAGATCATTGCATAATAAATGATGGAGCAACGACTTAAGTACAGTGCTCTATCACCCAGGCCATAAGTAGAACCCTCCTGAAGCACAAATAATTAATTCTTTATTATCAGTTTTGGTAAGTGTAGAATTTGTTTTATTTTCAGAAACTATAAACCAAGATTTTCTTAAATGTCTCTGTTTCCATGTAATGAAATATCACAATTCATTCAAAAGATAGGGAGAAATATAATATAGTATAAGGCCTTAATTAATAATAAATTCTCTCTGTGACAGCATTGAATCAGATGACAAAAGGCTAAAATTACCCTTCAAATAAAGACCCATAGATTCAGGTCAGAAGAATTAAAATTGTACCAAAAATCCATTTACATTCTTGCTTCTGCTTAGGGTGTAGGAAACTAGGGATGATACTGTTGCCACTCTCACAATAAGGAAAAACGTTGAACAATCTATAAAATCATAATTTTTTATAAACCTATCAAAGAACTAAAGATGCAGGATAAACAAGTAGCCTGAAATCTAAGAAAAAATAGGTTCCTCCAAGGAGACAGGACATGAAGATTGGCTTGCTTGCACTAGGTAAGTAGCATGTAAGGAAATAAGCCAACTTAAAATATTTGATGAATTGCTAACATCAGAGTGTGAGCTAGCACGAAACTATAGAACTTCTTGGAATGACAGACACAAGAGAGTTGGCAGCAAGTTACAGACCCTTCTGCCTAGACCTAACCATATAATCACAAAAAGCGTTGGGGGATGGATGGGTAACAGAGGTAGCTTCCTTAGGTGATAAAGGTCTTGGAACAGGAAACAGTATCTGTGCAGGAAAAGCATGAAGCCATGACTGGATCATTCTCTCCTTTTCCCCCAATGATGCAAAAGCTTTACAACATTGGGAGAAGGGCAACAAACCCTCTTTGGGTCTGCACAGGTGAAAAAGAATTGAGACTGGAAAAAGGGAACAGGAAACAACCCTCTACACTGGTGAAAGGGCAGGAAACAATCCTGAGCCCAGACCATTAAAGATTTCCACATCAGTGGAAGAGAAGCCGTAGAAAACTTTCTTCCCCCCAAGACTTATTAAAGACACAAGGTGAAGTTTGGCTGCAATGGGGAAGAGGAATAGTATCACTGAGAAAGTGTCATCCTAGATAGGTAAAGATAAAACAATTGACTAGGACAGAGTCTGAACCAGAACAGTAGAGAAATGCCCCCCTGAAAATCCCCACTAAGCTAGCAAGCATGAAGAAACAAGTAAAGGTAGCCTACTGCTAGAAGCGATGCAGAACCTAGAGCTCTTTCTGAGATGCATGCTGTAAAAGAAAGATTAATGTTGATCGTGGAACACAAACAGTGAATAAAATGTTTTGATCGCCCAATCCAATTACAAGGAACACAAAAGGGATTTGTGGCCTATAGTTTGCTGAAGAAAATCATAGAAGCAACAACAAAAACTACAGTAAAATCCAGCTTATCTCCTAACTAGATTGCCCCAATCTGTCCACAACAAAGTCATAGCAGAAGAAGAGGTATGCCCATTTTCAGACTACTATTTATCTAAGTCTCTACTGTCTTACATATTATGTCTAGCTTTTAATACAAAATTACATGACACTTGAAAAAGAAAAAAAAATACACCATCAAAAGACAATGCATCAACCTGACAAGACTCAGATATGACTCAGATGCTGGAATTATCAAACAGGGAATTTAAACATATATAAAAATGCCCTTGAAAATGTAATCCAGAGCAAAGGACAGTCATCTCTCTGCTTACAAGATATGTAGAAAAATGGACACCAGTGAATAATTGTCTCCCAACATACCAATCCCTTGTTTTTACACTTTCTTGGCTTCTAGTAGAAATTTCTCTTGACTATGCCATTCCATTGGCCACTCTGGTTAACCTGCCTGACAGAAGCTAGGACCAACTCCATTCAATTGTGTTATAGAACATTTAATTAGGTTTTTATCTGTAGGTCTCTGAGCAGTAGGGTGAGGACAACTAGTGATATTAAACTTAAGTATGATCCCAGGTTCCTGGAACCAACCAGCTGATCTTAGAAAGCCAGGTGGCTTTATCCTTAAGTTTCTGGATTAATTTTCCCCTTGGCCTGAGGCATTAATTCAGGTACAGCAGGGTGTATAAATTATTTCACTAACTCCATATTGGTCCATAAGGACAAAATCTAGAACAATTCTATACCCCTACCAAATCTGGACAATAAATTGAGACTGAACTAAATGCCTTTCTGGATCAGGGTGATGTCCTTGATTATTTCCTTCAGCTAAAGACAGGGATAATTTCCTTTCCACCTTTTCTAATTAGATGACAACATCATAGAGTTAAATATTTAATTTTCATAAATTATGAGTTATACATCCCTCCAGAGAGCTCTCCTAAGTAATAAATGATAGTCTCATTTTGGAGAGATCTTTGCAGTCATCTGCTGTATGTGAAATCTACTGATTTTGTTTCCTCAAATGTTTCAGGTTCTCTTATGACTATCCCTGAAGTACAAGTTATTATGTTTTTGGAAGGAAGGCAAATTAATGCCTGGCTTCCATACAAGAAGTAGAGTCCCAAGGATGTACACGGTGCCGCTATAATAAAGTGTTGTTTATAATTTTTGGACACTTCAAGTGGGAACTTCCTCAGCAGAAAAGCAGACAGTAACATTGCCTCCAAGTTAGTTTCCTGACTGGCTGGCTGGTAAACCTTAGGATTCCCAGTTCAACTTAAATTTGAAGGTGGTCTTTATTTGTTGGGGGGTGTGCTATCTGAGGGCAATAAGTCCATCCTCTTATGTTTGTCTACATCACCAGCCAGTTGGCCTTTATACACCTTGCAGAATGACTAAGTGATGGCAACAGTTATGAAGGTGCAAAATATAGGAGCCTTGATAGCTGATTTGTGTTGGAAATGTAAGAACTGTGCCAATTTCTATAGTTTCCAATACTCAGCAAGGTTAAGGGTGGTGGTGGTTAACTTGTGGCAGAACCCTCTGGCAGGGTTGGCAAACCCAGCAGACCAGTACAGTCGTCCCTCCATATTCACAGGAGATTGATTCCAGGGCACCCTTTGATGCCAAAATCCACAGGCTGAAGTTCTTTACAGTCGGCCCTCCACATTCACTGATGTGGAACCCATGGCTAAGAAAGTCTGACTGTATGTTTAAGTTGTTTGCCACAGCTTGGGAAAGCCTTATCGGGAAGTTTTCCTTCATGAGTTGACTTTCAGGAGTGATTCTGAAAAACAAAAATAATATTGCTCCCTCCCTCATAGCTCCTGGGGGTCTGAAGTTTTCTCTCCACAATTGCCAAGGTTTTGTTTTCCCTTGTCCACCTCAAAATTTGTGTTTCCTATTCCAGAAATCATAACTTTATCTTTTTTGCAATCACTCTCTATTTTCATCCAGACTTTTTTTTTCCAGAAGAACTGAGTGCAAGCAGGACAGGATATTTTTATAAAACTGACAAAGTTCCACTCTGTCCTTCACTTTTGGTATGTGTGGGCTGCTATGCGGGACTTGGAGAGAAGTGTCATCAACAATATTATCATTATTCTTGTCATATAGGGTCATGTCAATCCAACAAGAGAATCTAGGTAGCTGAACCCAAATTAAGGTTGAATCACCGAGACCCTCTTTTGGCCAGGTTGCCACTCAGAAAGTTTACCAAACAGACTTATGTAACACTGCTATCAGGGAAAAGAAAGAACTCATGCCCAGGAGTGGTTAGGGAAAAATATCAAATTTTCAAATTAGGTCTATGTAATTCTCATAATTTTCATCCTGATAATAACCCAGAAAGTGACCTAGGAAGATTATCCTTTTCTGGAGACAGCCACATACAGTGACTAAACTACCTTACTAAGGAAGAGGTAAAGAAAGCAGGGTCAAAAATATTTTTAAGTTAATCTTTGAGGAGGGCCTTTCAATGCTCAGACTTACCAGACAACATTGGAAGATACAGACAATGCAGGTCCATCAGATTTGTTGAGTGGATCATCAGATGGCAATTGATTAAGAAAGCTGCAATCATGGCACAGATTAGGGTCAAGGGCCACAATAGTATGATTGATTGGACAGGAAGAGCAACACAGAGACCTGAAAAAATGATGAAGGCAGCGAAGCATCACTGATAGTCCACAAAAAGGGTGAAAGGTCCAATTTAGGCAATTTGCCAGGAATGAGTGGAGGCCATGTTCCATGTGATGTGGCCTCCCTCACCATAAGAAGACAGGTCAACTTTGCCAGACATCACAATATCCGACATGCATTGGTAACTTCCACATCAGAGACATGCAATCCTTTATCGTTTTACCAGCCTATAATGATGAATATGTTTCCATGTCTGGTAGAATGATGAATCCAGGCATCAATGGTGGAAATTTAGCAATTTGATTCTACTCAGTCTCATCAGAGAATGAGATCTTTCCAGGGACATGACTCACCCATACAGTTTGATGTGTAGCCGTGATTTATTTCTGTTGTTCACAGTTCTAAAATGGCGTTTATCAGTTTGTAGTTTTCTAGACCATTAGCAACAAGTGAGTGAAAATATAGCAAAGTGCATGGAAGAAAATAGTGACCAGAGCTCGGAGAATGGCATTGAAATCTGTCCACTGAGCGGAGCAACCACATCCATCATCGATTTTGCATAGCTGATGTTAAGTTGAGTGGTGACAGAAACCCAATGGACAACATCTGGTTTTGGGACAGCCGGGCCATCACTGAACCCTGCTCAGGCTTTTAGGGTACCTCTGTGATTCGAAAGCCCCTTGGAGCCAGTGGCTTACTTCACATGGAGGAGTGGAGGATAAAGTTTCTCACGGAGGAATTGCTGTCACTTTTCCCTGTAATGCCAAATTCCTCTGATGCCAACTGTGTTCTTGTTAGTTACTGAGTCTGAGTAACTGATATACACTCAAATGGAAATGGAGACAGAGGTATCGTCGCAGGGTCTCCTTGGGTCAGGAGTTCAGATTTGACAAGAGCCCAGTAGCCAGCTAACAGCTTGGGTCAGGAGTTCAGTTTTGACAAGAGCCCAGCAGCTTTTCAGAAAAGGTGGTAGCTGTGTCACAGAGGCGATAAGTCCTTAAAAGGGCTCTCCTGAGTGCAGGTTGCCTTCCTTTGACAGAGGCTCTAATTGGCAAAGTCATTAGACACAGAGACTTGCAACTCAAAGTGGTCGTTAGAGGAGGGGAGACCCAAATGCACAGAGTGGCCACAGCTTCCTGGACCACTTCCAACACAGCCTGTGGGTTTGGGCTCCTCTTAAACCAGGCTGACTTGTGTCTTAAGCAACATAAAGGACCAAGTAGAGTGCCCAGGGGAGACACATACTGTCCCTAATTCCCAAGCAGTCCAATAAGAAGTTGGACCTCATTTTGGTGGGGGGAGTTGGGGGACTGAAGTGACATTATTTCCTTGACGGCTGAGGGATTGACAATATGAATCTGCCTATATAGTGTCAAGAAACTTTACTTGGGACTCATAAAATGCCTTCTCCTTGTTCCAGTGGGAAACACTCAATCTTCCAAAGCTGCTTACTATACAAACATCCTTGAAACATAGCCCAGAAGAAAGGGCAGTCAGCGCCTCTGCTTGAAGGAAAGGCAGAAATGTGAGAACTCATGGAGGATTGCCTCTCAGTACTGTATACTAAAAAGGATGAAGTTTACTTTATATAAATCATACCTAATTTTTTAAAAAAGCTTTCATTCAAGAAACCAGGAGGATTGGAGTATGAGGTGAGCTGAAAATTCTTTCTTCTTTACTGTCCTCAAGAGATTTATTTCCTATGTGAGGTGTTTGTTTTTGTTTGTTTTGAGTGTATAATTGGATTGGAAACAAAACAAAAAAAACCCCCAGCAAAACCATACATGTTCTTAAGTGAAAGGACCTAATAGTATACTAAACACTGGAATGCCATTAGCACTAAATTTATTTAATTGAGTTCAGTCAGCTCTATGTTTCTTGAGAAATCTACTGAGATGAGTGAATACTTATCCACTGATTATTCTCAGAAAAGATAAAATGTATAATGATGTATTTGTTAACAGTTCATGGGGTTTTATATAATGAGGAAAAAATAAGTTGAAGAAGTCCATGAGAAGAATGGTAGTTCCTCTAATTTATTACTCTGAAACAATATTTTAGTAATATAAAAATAAGTTATTCTAGATCACTCCATAGACAGAGGATTTCTGGGTCTTTAGCCCATATCTATGGTTCTCAGCTCTAGCTGCATATGAGAATTACCTGGAGAGCTTTACAAATAATGATGCCAGACTTCATGCCTACAGATTCTGATTTAATTGGTCCAGGGTGGGGCTCATGCCTTGGTATCTTTTAACATTCCCCTAAGTTATCCCAGGGTTATAGCCAGAATTGAGAACCACTGGCCTGTGCAATAGAACATTATTGCTATGTAGTTTTCTTTAGCTCCTTGGTCTGTGAGAAAATTTCTTACAGAGACCCCTTCGTGTTATTTAACTATACAAAAAATAAAAGTACACAAAGCAATTGAACAATTTTATGGTTTTTGACTTTAACATTGAAAAATGAAAGGTAAGACTCAAAATATGTCATTAATTTATTTCAGCAGTTATTAATTTTGGGAGTAGAGGTGGCAAATCAGAACCATATGGGGTCATTTTTTTCAAATTAAAATAGCCATGTTCCCATGTTCTCTGTATGATTCTGACTTCCCACCATGGCTACCACCTCTCTATCTTTTGTGGAAAATGACTGGTTTATCTCTTTTGCTTCTGACTTGCCAAATAAGTTAGATATATGTTCCAAGGATCAGTGGTCAGCCCCAATTCTCTACCCTCTTGTTATGTGATCAGATTAATCATTTGGGAAGCTTCAAAATACAAATCTGAGAAGAGGAACACTATTAGTTGAGAAAGACACCACAATAAAAGCAATTTCAGCACAGAAGTAGCCAAAAGCTTTTCTATTCTAAAAAAATTAACTTATTCTAGGAACAATTACAAACTTGTGCTTATCCCTGGACATGTAAAATTCATACAATGAAAAGAAATATCATTTTAGTAAACTCAACTTATTCTGGAACCCAAATTTCTCAATAAATTTTCTAACTAACCCAGATAAAGCCACAAAAAATGTTCCATTTCTTTGAAACTTAAAAAGAAAATGAGTTTCAAAACTTCTTTCCATGGATACACTAACCTTGCACCTGGCTCAGATAGATAAGTAGGAGGTTAGCTCTGTACAGTCTTTTAACCCTTTTCTACTCAAAGTGTGGTCCATGGACCAGCAGCATCCTCTCACCTTGGGACTTGTTAGAAGTGCACACCTGTTCTTTCTATTTCCAATCAACACTAGATAATGCTATTTGTCCAGGCATTGAACATCACAGGCGAATGGGAGGACAGAGAACACACCAAACTTAAGTTGTGTCATCTTAAATAAATAAATGGCCTTTTATCCTCCAGAATAGAAATTCAATTCAAGCTAATTTCTAAAAGCAGCACAAATTTAAACAATGAGTAATAATAACAAAACAATAACAACAATAGCAAAAATATTTAAAAGCCTTATTCTTTCCTACTGGCACATCTGAACATTTCATTATATGAGCTTTCCCACTTTTATTCGCATCTTGTTTCCCCTTCAGTTTGTACTGTGACCTCCAGGTGAGAATGCTTTCATATAATTTTTCTTACCAAGTGAAGTAATGAATATCATTGTGAGGGTACTCTAGACTTGGTGTTACGATCTCTGCAGTAAGTAGTTTGAACTGGAGAGCATTATATCATGTGCATAATATTTTCACAAGCAGGCAGCAAGAAAGACTTTTTTTTTCTTTCCATAATGTATAAAACACTGAATTTAAAATTTTCCAGTTTTTATAATTTGGGTCTTTATGGATAATTATGCCACTAATAAACATGATGCCTGAGAGTAACACATAGAATATGTATTTAGTAAAACCCTTGGAAAGCTGTGCCCATTTGTGCACCATGTCTGATGTAAAGGGCCAAGCCCTAATAAAGACCATGCTTTATAAAGAATGCATTGTGGGTTGGCCTGAGAAACATAGAAACATGTCTGTGCTCTCAAAGTAACACCTTGTGCCAAAATTCATAATATGAGATGTTTGGCTCAATGCCACTGTAGTAGGTTATACCTATGGACTTTGTATTTCTTTGATGGCTTTAGGCCAACCTCCTAATCTCCATTAAAAGATGATTGAAAATTGCAAGCAATGAAAAGAGAAATTAGAATAACACATTTAATCTAATCGCTAGTTTACTTTGTTTGCTTGCTTTTTCCCCTATGATCACCTCCCTTTTTTTTTTTTTTATTTCATAGGGGCTCCTTTGTATTATAGGTTTAGAAGAGAAAAAACAGCGTGATTTTCATTATGCTTTAATTTAATGATTCTATTTTCCTGAGTCTGTTCTAGTCTGATTGTGATTTCATGCCTATATCAACGGTAGGAAAAATAGAAGTTTATGAAATGCTACTCTCTTGGGAAACGGTAGGGGACTGGGATGATTGTTATCATTGTGAAAGGAAATTTAAATAGAATTGGAATCTAGAAAGTTATTGGTCTGGAGTTAATGGTATAACAAAATTAGACCATTCAAAAAAAGATTGGTTCAAATCATAAGGTTTAGGCTGCAGTAAGAATAAAAACTTAGGAGAGACAATAAAAGAAAGTATTTCCAAGAGTTCCTAACACGACCTGTAACATCTATTATTTATTGATCAAATGAGTGAATGAATAAATAAGAATTACAGTGTTCCATCATTTTGCATTGGATTGAAAAGAACCAGTTAGTTGTCCTAGAAAAATATGTGTTAATTTATAACATATTTCAATTGTGCTGGCTAATGAAAATAAACTACAATCTGATGGAAATACCTTTGTTTTATTTTATGCTACTTTTTGGTATCTTTTGATGTAGGAGACCACACATTTCTTCCAATATTCTCCTCTTTTAGAATCTGTGATTCCATGGTCTCCTACTTTTTACTTTACTGACCATTCTCAATTCTTTTGGCAAACACCTACTCTTCTACGCTGTTACTAAATGGTGGAGGTCCTCTGAAAATATTCCAAATTTATATCTTCAGCCCATAGCTGTCTTCTGAACTTGAGTCTTATAGAGCCAAAAGCTGAACTGTGTTACTAACTTGGAATCTCATTGGCTAGTGATATTAAAATTCACATAACTGGAAGGACAATATAAATTCCATCTCTCAGTCACTTTCATCTCACATAATTGGAGTCATCATACACCCAACCCAGTTCTTCCAGCTAAAAAACCTAGGATGTATGCTTAATTTCTCTCTTTTCTATACCTGCCTCCCCAATATATTGATATATCTTGAATTAATATATCTTAAACCAAGTCTGTTTTTTCATCACTACCTTCAGTTCTAAGCTCTCATCTGCTTGCTGCTAGGTTACTGCAAAAACCACTCTAGGGCCATATGTCTATTCTTTTCCATTTCTAATCCGTTCTATCCACAGCAACCAGAGTGGTTATAATTATCACTAACTTGCTTAAAGCAGTGGAACTCAGCAAAAATAAACTCAGTTCCTGGACCTGTAGGGCCTTGCATACATAACCTATTGACTACTTCTCCAGTCCTGTCTCATGTCACTTTTCCCCTTGTTCCCCAGGCCATAGCCACACTGGCTTTCTTTCCTGTCACGTGTGCCAAAATATTTCTTTCTATAAGGTTTCTCATTTGTTTTTCTCTTTGTGATGTTCCTCTCTCTACTCTTACTCTGGGCATGATTAGCTCCTTCCTACACTTCAGGCCCCAAATTACATCCTTGCCTTCCCTGACTCATCTGTCTATAGCACAACCATGGCTTTTTAATAATCATGGTTCCTCTCTGTCACATTTCCTGCTGATTTCACAATATCTATTACAATCCATAGGTAACTCTTCTCTCCCTCCTTTCTCCCCCACCTTCCTTTTTCTTTTCCCCACTTAAATGTAAGCTTTATGAGGATAAGAAACTTGTCTGTCTTGTCTGCTGTCTTAAACCCTGCACATAACAAGTGTTCAATAAATAATTATTTCATAAATAAATGAGGCTATAAAATAGTAATTCTCAGTAGTACTTTATTTAAATTTCACAATCAAATAACAATAAAATCATCTCAAAAGGTAGCAGAACTGACAGCTTTCTTTTTCCTATTGTACCATGTCTAAAAATTACATTGCATAAACTTCTAAGGAACATATTATGTAAACTTCTCCTCTTTGGGGTAAATGGTTGTGCTGATGGTTGGGAATTATTACTTTAATTGTATAGTTCATATTGTTTAAATACAAAAGTATTTAAGTAAAAATGTTTACTGCTGATACGCCCTTAATTGTTGGATTCAGGTTGACCATACCACAAAGACCACTTGTACAGTAACAAATTATGGTATTGCAATTATTATTATTTGTGATTTGTTGAAATCAAGGAGGGAGGTTAGCTCTGTAGAGAACTATTCAGAATAACATAGGACTTGTTACAAAAAGCTATAGATGGTTCAGAGCTTGCATTTCTACCCCTCCCATATCTCCATTTTTTTCTTCATTTCCTTTTCTTTTCTTCACATCCTTGTAAGAGTATGATATTTTGAGCACTCTCAGTGCTCTCTTCAGCAGATGTTAGCATGCATATGCTAATTCAACACACTTCCTTCCTACTCATTCCTAAATTCTCAACATCTTCAGTGTTTTCTAAACAAAAACTCAAACTACCCAGATAAACAATACTGAGATATATATATATATATATATATATATATCTATATATATATATACACATAGCAAAACTTAACTGCCGGGAGTGAATTCTTTTTCCTGAAAAGTTTTGAATTTCCTGTAAAATTGCAGAAGGTCTGAGCTTCAGTTTTATCAGAGTTTTCATCCTCAGCATGGGTGTCAGGAAAGAATTTATATCTGATAAGAAAACAAAATGATATGTGTTTTTACATAATTATTTAAAGCTATTTCTTCATGTGGAGAATAGTTTATGTGATAAAGAATACAGCCAAGCAATGAATAAAACAATATGTGCCCTGAAAAAACATCCTTAAAACAGTTCTCAAAATTACCCATTTTTTTCAGAAGGCATTATTATCATTTCCCTTTCTGGAAACTGAATTTACATATTTGTTTATTTATTTATTTATTTGACATTGATTGAGTACCCACTCATTTTGTGCAATAAATGATATACTTTGTGAAGTACAAAGACCTAGGATCTCTCCTCAAGGAGCTTACAGTTTAGGTGAATAGATCATGCACATGCTTGACTGTAATTCAAAGTAAAACAATGAAGGCCATTAAGAGATGTAGAAATAAAATGACTTCAATTGGATCTTAAAGAATTAATAAAATCTGCTAGGTATTTGGCACTGAGACTCAGAAGGAACAGCCTGAGTAAAGTCAACAATAAAATAGCAAGAGAAACTGTGCTCAGAAATAAATAGAATAGTTTGCCTGGAAGTAGAATACAGAAAAGAGAATAATAACAATACAAGAATACAACTATATACTGAGGCCAACTTAAGGAAGACCATGAATGTCAGTATAACATATATACTTTATTTTATAGGAAATGAAGAACAGCTGATTGTTTAGTGAGAGAAATGCTTGATTATGTGTTTAGTGAGAGAAATGCTTGATTATGTGTTTTTATAGAATTAAAATGGCAAAATGGGCTATAGAGAAGTAATTTAAAGAGGAAGAGATCAAATAAGTTACAAAGTTTAACAGACACCTGAGATGGTAATTAAGAAGTCAACTGTTAAGTGAATAAAGGAGAATAGATGTGTTAAATATTATGGATGTAAAATGGATTTAGAAATGAATCTGACATATACATGAAGGAAATGGAGATTCTGAACTTGGATACATATGTGATGAGCTCCTATAAATGCTATTTGACAAGTGAAAAGAGATACAAGTATAAGGGTAAAGATAATAAAATCATTCAAGGCACGTTATGTATGTAAATATATCCAGTTTACAGATGGTAATGTTGGACTCAAACTGGAATGGTAATTGAGGGAATAGAAGGCTAGAAAAAAGAATTCTGTGAGTTCCTCTGAGCTCACTTTAGTTTCAGGAAGTGTTTTCTAATGATTTAAATTTTACAGAACTTTTTGATGTTCAAAGGGTTTGCCCCAACTGCTCAGGTACTTGTAAGTGTCACTTCATTTTTTATCTTTTGCACTGCCCTAGCCAATAAGAAACACTTTCTATATTATACTTACTATATGAAACTCATGAGTTAAGTATAATTATTACCATTATTTTATAATTGAGGAAATCAAGTCACAGAATAAGTAACTTGATCATGGTTATGCAGCTAGTAAAAGGCAGATCTAGAATTCCTAATCAAGGTCCTCAGCTTACTGTTACATCCCACCATAGATCTTGAGCCTCCCCTAACCAAGATTTTTCAGGAGTCATTCACAACCCGAAATTAGTCTCATGGCTCTAAACTTGTTATTAGGTGTATGGAGTGTGGCTCACTTGGTTTTCACATGTCTACTGAGCTTTAGTTTTCACCATTAGCCCTATATTTATTTTACTGAGTGAGTTTCAATTTACTTTGCTGGTTTGGGGGCCCTTCCCCATTCTCTTGGTTGGAATCTCACTTATCCTGGTATACATTTTGCTGGCTCCTTCCACAACAGATTGGATCTTGGTCTACATAATTCCATCCAAAGCCTGGGATTTCCTTCAACCCAGTTTAATTGTGCTAGAAGTACAGTTGTATAACTCATTTCACTTTGCCTAGAGATTCTCTACCCTGGTCACCAGAGATAATCCTATTAAAATAGATAACCAACAAGGAGTTACTGTATAGCACAGGGCACTCTGCTCAATATTCTATAAAAACCTAAATAGGAAAATAATTTGAAACAGAACAGATACATTTATGTGTATAACTGAATCACTTTGCTGTACAACTGAAACTAACACAACATTGTTAATCAACTATGCTCCAATATAAAATAAAAATTCTTTAAAAAGACAGCTGACTACAAAAGAGCTGAGTTGCCACCTCCTCCCTGGAGGCCAGATCTTAACTCTGAATAGCTTTATTAGTGCTTATTCATCAGTTCCCCAGGCCTACTGATGAGTACACTTCATCTTGCATTGTACTGGGCTTGACATAATAAAGCTGATACAGTCAGGAGGATGTTTAATGGTCTTATCCAAGAAATGCCATGATGGGCATGTTTCTGCCCAATGAGGGTAATATTTTTCAGCTCAGATACCAAATAATAAGTACATTTTTCTCTCAAAGAAGTGTTCTCATTAGTCTCTCACTGCTACAGCACAGGACAGAATGCAAAGATAGATGAGTGACAGAGCCATCGGATAGTGTGAGAAGATAATGTAGCTTAGTAGAAGAGCAGTGGACTTTGAAACTTGTTTTATGACCCTATGAAAGAGTATTTTACAGTCAGTTTACTTGAATGTAAAAGGAAAATAACAACTATTTTGTAGGTTTTTTGGTGAGACTTAACTGAGATGATTCTTATAAAATACCAATTATTGTTCCTAGAGCTTTGTGGAGTCTAAATAAATGGCAGACTTCATCATCATCACTTTCATTATTAAGCAGAGGTTCAGCTCATGAAAAGAGGTGCTATTTCTTAGTAATAAGAACAATCACCTGACAATTTCAAGACCATTTGGAAAGGAAACAACTTTCAATGTGAGATGATAATCATTAAATTTAAAGTTCACTTGAGCAATTCTAAATTCAGAGATGCAGAAAAAAAAGAAAAGAAAAAGGAAAAAAGTGACAAGCTGGCATAGAAAATATTTTTTCATTACAGAAAAAAATAACATGTGACACAGTGAAGAATTCCTGTATAACTTGAATAATGAAATGCTGAGAGAAATCTAGCCTGCAATAGTAAACACACACATTAAAAAAAAAAAAAAAACCCACAAGCTGTTTAGTGAGGAGAATTGAAACTTAATACCAGAACCTTAGTATACTATATTTTAGTTGATATTATTATGCTTTAGATGCATTTATCATTAGCTACATGCATTTTTCATTTTCTGGTGTGGATTGTTTTCTTTATTATTTGCAATAATTGTCTTCATGAAGTGTATAGGTTGTTGTATAGACAGTGTGGACTGTATTTGCTCATTCTAGTTAAGATTTTCATGCTCTGACTGAATAATCTAGATGGCTGTACCCTTGTAGAGTGGGAATGCTATTGTTAATTGTTAATCACGTGAGTCTTTGGAAGACACTTTCATGGTGTCCATAACATTGAGTCACCAGTTGCTGTTTTAAAAAAGAGTGATGAGACCTCTTTTAACTTATGAAAAGTATATCAGTAAATATAGGTTAGGTTAACCTGAAGTAACAAGCAAACCCCAAATTGTATTGGCATATGACTGCAAAAGTAGGTTCATTTCTTGCCTACATTACATGTTGCTTGAGAAGAAGCAATAGCTCTGCTCCATGTCATCTTCACTCTAAGATCCTAGCTAATATTACCTATCACCATAATAGATAAGGAAAAGGGATTTTAGTTAACCATGCACTGTTTTTTACATCTTTTCAGACTCTAACATTTCACTGACCAAAGTAAGTCATGTGACCTAGCCTGACATCGTTGGAAATAGGATGTATACTACAATGCTGATTTTTTAACAATAATACAGTGTATCACAGGAAGTCATGTTAACTTTTGTTCCACTGAGGTGTATATTTTAAAATTATTTTTCCAAGTTATACTCAGTCTCCTACTTTCTCATATTCCTATAAATGTGTAACATTTTAATTTGTTTTTCTTTTAGGTATATAGATGACAACCACAACCTAAAGTAAACATTATTTTTCATATTAAATGATGCAATTTGTGTCGATATTACTTGACTTTTTAGGAAGCCGAGAAGCACAGAAGTTGAAGAACAATGTCTAATTAATACTAGGTTTTCTGTACATCACAAGTCACATGTGGGCCATCTATGGGTCATATTTTTATTATTTTTAAAAACTTGATAATTTTACCATATAACTTTAGAAGGGTAACTGTCATAACTCATTAGAAGACAAGAAAGTAATTTCAAGAAAGTAAAAAAGAGATGGTGTTTCTGAGTCTTATTAAAAATAAAGTCACTAAATAAAAAGCACACACACAAGCAATTTAACAATGGAATTCAATGTTAAAATTAAGCAACAAAAGATGCTTACTTTTAGGAACTTAAATATTTTCCAGTATAACCGGACACTTTGATTAAGTCAGACTTAACTCCCTGACATGCCTCCTGGGTCTTATGTGGAAACTTCTCATTTTATAAGACATGTTCCTAGAGGTAATACCAGGAAAGAAAGAGGTAAAATATGGGAAATTATGTCACTAAGGAATAATATTAAATTGGACTTCCCTCTCAATCTTCTAAGTCTGCAGTTCATTTTGTATTTAGAGTGAGTTTTGGTGAGGGGTGTTTTGTACAGCATAGGGAAAGTATAATGGAGTAAGGAATTTGTGGGTCCATATAGTAAACTCCTCTTATTTCCCTACTTATTAGTGTCAAATAACTGAATCTTGCTCATCCATATAAACAAGTCTAAAATCAATGGGGATTGATTAATTGATTATAGGTCAAATGAGTTACTCAGGACACACACACACACACACACACACACACACACACACACACACAGCTCTTTTAAAAAAGATAGCATAGAGCAGTGCTCTTCAAACCATCCTTACAGGCCATTTGTTTTAGTATGGTACCAAACTAAGAATGATTTTTATATTTTTAATGGTTAAACAAGTTACAAAAGAAACATTTTTCATGGAATTTTGTGAAATTCGAATTTTGGTATCCACAAATAAAGTTTTATTACCACCACCACACTTCCTTCTCTCTGAACTGTCTATGGCTGCATTGACAAATACTGTAGAGCTCACAAAGTTTAAAATATTTACTTTGTGGCCCTTGACAGAAAAAAGGTTACTGATTTCTGTCTTAGATTATTCTGACATTAAAATTGCTAAAAACCATGCTCCAATAATCAAGGTATAAACCCTACAGTACAGAAACATTTTTAGTAAACAAAGTTTTCACTGTGTGTGTGCACATGTATGTGTGTGTGATTGGATGTGTGTGCTTGTGTCTGTATTTTAGGCAGTGCATATAATATGGACCAAGAAATATTTTATGTGGTTGACTCATCCCATGTAAAAGCCCATTAGATAGCATAGAAGAATCTGAAAACTTCACAACTTTTCTTTTTCTGCTTGCATTGCTATAATTTTTGGCCTGAAAGTGGTTCCATGATTGAGGTTGATTCTGAGACCTTAAGGTTATTTCACTGTAAGTGTGGTTTCCCAACTTCACTTTTAAGATTCTATTTCATTTATAGAATAAAATCACATTGTAGTGTTTCCTTCTAGTTTCACAACAGACCCCATGATTTTAATATTCTACTACTTTTAGAACTAATTTGGGAAGAGATTCCTCATTTTAAACATTTGGAAACAAGTGCGTTCTTTAAGATTTCACTTTAAAAAATACAACGTTATATAATCATTTGTAGTTAGTTTTCCTTGACTAATTGTGCCCTCTACCACTAAATGAGAAATGTTACTTAAGTTAATGATTAGGTTAGAAATCTTGGAACATGAACAATTTAAATGTTTGTTTTCTTATGTTTAAGGCAGATTCCTTATACCATTTATTTTGGAAAATTCCCCATTATTTTCTGAAATTCACCATGTTTAGTTATCATTACCTCCGTACTGACAGTTAATACATGGTGTTTGTATTGTCTTTTTCTTAATAGTTTCCCATTTTTTCTAGCACCATCTTTCTTCCATGAACATCAAGTGTCATAGTTTTGTGAAGAAGTTTCATATGTTCCTTCTTGAATCTGGTGTAATAAAATGTCAAGTTCCATGAATCTAAATAAAATTAGCATAGTATAATAGGGAGAAGATAAAGTAAGCTAATCAAATACATATGTATTTAACAGTTTTGCCTGTATTCCAGCATGCTATTATAGGGTTTCAGGGGAAGATGCCATAACATAATTATAGACATATATCCTTCTTGTTTATATATATTGGAGATATATACTTCATTCTAGCCTCTTCGCCCTTGGTTATCTGTAGCTTCCCAATCCAACAGTGAGAAACCTGTCCCCATCATCCAGTATTTACTTATTAGTTCAATTCCTGTATTCAGGTGAAGGGTGGCAACTTTATCAAGCAGAGTCCTCCTTTTAAGCTTTCTGCTATTAATTTTTAATTTAATTCCATGATTTCCACTCTTTTAAATTTCTGGAGGTGTGTTTTATACTCAGATTATGGTTTATTTTGGTGAATGTTTCATTGAGAAGAATGTTGTTGTCTGGAATGTTCTATAAATGTCAATTAGAACAAGCTGATTGATTTTGCTGCTCATATAAACTCCATCCTTACTGGTTTCCTGTCTGCTTGATCTATCAACTACTGAAAGAAGAGTGTTGGAATATCCAACTATAATAGTGCATTTGTCCATTTCCTTTTTCAGTTAGTTCTACCAGTTTTTGCTTCAAGTATTTTGATACTCTGTACACACACATTTAGGATTATGTCTTCTTAGAGAATTGGCTGCTTTATCATTAATGCCCCTCTTTATCCCCATAATTTCCCTTGTTCTGAAGTCTGCTTTGTCTGAAATGAATATAGCTACCTCAGCTTTCTTTTGATTAGAATTAGAAATATATATATTTCGTATTCTTTACTTTTAACCTCTCTGAATCTATATACTAAAACCAGGTTTTTTGTTAACCATATAATTGGTTCATGCTTTTTATGCATGCTAACAGTCTCTGTCTCTTAATTTGTATATTTACATCATTCATGTTTAAAATGATTATTCATATAGATGAATTAATGTTTTCCATTTTTGCAACTGTTTTCTATTTGTTGCATTTGTTCTCTTTCCCTCTCTATCTCTTTGCTTTCTTTGGCTTTAATTTCACATTTTGTAAAATTCTCTGCTATCTCCTCTCGGGATATGAATTATGTTTATTTTTAAATTTGAGTGGTTGTCCTAAAGCTGCAATATAATGTTTAATTTATATTAACCCACAAATAGTATACCAATTCATGTGTAATGCAGGTAACATCGATATAACAGAGTATTCCTAATTTTCCCTTCCCATCCTCTATGACATTGTGTCACTTGTTTCACTTAGCCATGTGCTGTAATCACTCAATATGTTGTTACTAATATAAACAGTTACCTTTTAGATAAATTGAAAATAATAAAAATAAAATATTTTACTTTAGCTTCATGTATTCCTTCTCTGAAACTCTTTCTTCTTTAAGTAGATAAGTATTCGTGAAGAATTTCTTTTAACATTTCTTGCATTGTGAATCTGCTGTATTGAATTCCCTTAGTTTTGATTTGTTAAAGACATTTTTTATCTTTCATTGTTAAAGAAAAAATTTTTTCTAAATATAGAATTCTAGGTTGTTATTTTTCCTTTCAGCACTGTAAGTATTTAACTCCACTGTCAGCTTGCTTACATTGTTTCTTATGAAAAGTCCACTGTAATTCTTATCCTTGTTTCTCCTAGAGAGTATTCTTTTTTCTCTTGGTTCTTTCTCTAGATTTTCTCTGTTTTTGGTTTTCTTTTTCTGTTTTGGTTTTCTGAATATGACATACTAAGGTGTAGTTTTTTTGCATTGATTCCACTTCTTGTTCTTTGAGCTTCCTGGAACTATGGCTTGGTGTATGCCATTAATTTGGAATTTTTTAGCCATTATTACTTAAAGCACTTTTTCTGTTCTTTTTTTTCTGCTCCTTGTATACTAATTACACATGTTACATGTTTTGAAATTGTCCCAAAGATCTTAAATGTTTTCTTCTGTTTTGTGTTTTGATATGTTTTTAAATAATTATTTTTGTTCTCTTTATTTTTCATTTGGGAAGTTTCTATTGATGTAAATTGAAGCAAACTGATTCTTTCCCAGGACATTTCTAATCTGATAAGACTATCAAAAGCAGTCTTCATCTGTGTTACAGTGCTTTTGATAACTAACATTTTAAAAATTCTTTATTAGATTTTTCTGTCTCTCTGCTTACATTACTTATGATTTCTTTCACTATGTCAACTTTTTGTTATTAGAGTCCTTAATTTATTAATCATAGTTATTTTAAATACCCTGTTTATTAATTCCAAAATCTATGCAATTCCTAGGCTGCTTCTATGGTTCCTTTGTATTTTCTGTTTTTTCCCCTTGCCTTTTGAAATCCCTTGTAATTTTGTTGTTGTTGAACATGTATTAAATAATAGGATATGAGATAAATAGGTACTTAGTGTGAGGATTAATTTTAGCCTAGTTGGGAGCAAACATGAAAGTTTTCTGTAGCTGTAAGTTCCAGAGGCTTCAGATTCATCTAGTGTTCTTATTTTTATCTCACTCTTGTTTTTGGTCTTCCTGAGTACCACTTCTTAGAGAGAATCTGCATCTTGCAGCTTTATCAGCTATAATCCATTGTATTACACTGGAATACTTTTGGTGTGAGGGACAGGTGTGTGGGGGTCTGATTATATGTAATTCTTTTAGAGGTTCTGTGTTTCTGGGCTGTGACTTTCATAAGTATTTCTTCAATTGGAAGGATTTTTCCTTCTTAGGTGAAATAGAAAGGCTAAAATGGGATATAGTGTGTGGAAAGACCTACCCTCAGTTGGGATAAGACTCTGGTAAAGTCTTCTTTCCTTGAGAGTAGACTTTTGATAAGGAATAATCTCTAACCATATTGTACAACAATTAGTCCTCTTCCCTTGCCAGAGGCAAGAGAATGTCTTTCTTGAATTTTCTCTGTGAGAATCTTGGGGGGTTTCTGGTGGTAAAATTGATAATAGTGTATCCCGCTCAACACTGTAGCCTCCAATCGTTTCTCATTCTCAAGCTAGTCCACACTCAGACTCCAGCAAATTGTCAAAATTATCATTTAAATGTTCATATTTTATGGTTCTAGTGACTTTGTTCCAGTTGGCCATGTATGGCTGCTATGTTCTTGATTTAAATCTCTCCAGATTTGAGTGTTTGTTTGCCTTGTAATCTCAGTTCTCTAATGGATCCAAGAAAAGTTGATTTTCAGTTTGTCCACCCTTTCTTGTTATGGTGGTTGTACAGAAAAGAGTGTAACTTACATGGTTTTTACACATCAATAGTAAAAAAAAAAAAAGTATCCTTGCTCCATTTGTGCCAGGTGGGGAAGGTATGGATACATCTTTCTTTCATAGATCTCAAGCTCAAATATCACATATTTAAAATTGTCTTTCTATATAAAATATACACCTTCTAAGATTATTCTGTAGAATATCACTTCATTTAACAATTAAAAACTTTTTAATTTGTAAGTTTAGTCTAATTGATAGGAACAGTCTGATCCTGATCCCCAAGATGATGTTTGAAATGACAAAGACTCAGAAAAGGCATTACCAGATATGGAATTTACATGATTAAGAAATAAACATTTATTGTATAAAGCTACTAATTTGTTTTAAAAAAGACAACTCCTGTATGCTTAAATATATATGGTCTACCCTTCTCAGAAACATCAACCTGCTTCTAACTGAGGGAATAGACTGCAATCCAATTCAAATAGATGATTTATAACATATGTTTTTGACTTAAATAGCTGTCAATAATATAATTAGTTTTCACCAAAAGAAGAGAATCAGGCATTTAATGGCTTTTGTTTGATGGATAATAGGAGAAAAAGAGACTAGATCTTAGCAAAATTTGGTCAACCTCGAGTCTACATGAGGGTAGATGTCAGATGTACAGAAGAGAAAAGGTGAGAAAGGACTTGTATAAATATGGTTGACCATTACCAATATCCTATGGAATCTATGTTGATTTGCTCTTTATAGTCCTATATCGTAAATGAAAAGATTTTTTAATATATGAACTTGTTTGTAGGTAGGATGAAAAATCAAAGATTAGCTGTATAACCCAGATAATGACTCCTAACTCTGTAATTATGGAAGTAATCAAAGATTAATATTTCCTTCATGAAAAATGGAGATGGAAAGAACATGTTGGTGTAAATCTTGTGTATAAACCAACAGGAGTTCAACAGTTTTATAAAGCAATTTAAAATAAAATATTTCTCAGCTTGGATTTACATTATATAGGCAGTGTAACTATAAAGTTGGCAGTTCTCTTATTACAAATGTAACTTTACCATGGTTCATTGAAACACTTTCCTACTTCTAAACCTGAACCTCATCTTAAAAATAAATTAACATCTTGGCTTGCAATACTGTATTTTAGATCTTGTACTTTAGAAGCACTGTAATATCTTTCTTTACTCCCCAAACACTATAGACAGCTAAATTTATGTTTATTATATTTCATTTAATCATTAATATAAGCTGCAGCAGCCAAAGACCTCATTTGGATTATCAGCAATTACCTTAAACACCATAGATGGGATAACAGAAACTTAAAGTTTTCCCTTTGTGACCCCTTTAAAATCAAAGTACCAGTGTTGACAGTCTGAGACTTGCCACTTCAAAAGACAACATAGACAATTAGAGTAAAATTACCCAAGTGCTCTGGCTTTCCACCACCTCTTTTGGAACAAATTTTGATGACAAATCTAGCACAGTGGTTAGGAACATGGATTTCAGGGTCAGCTAGAACTTGAGCTGAAACCCTGATCCTGCTATCCTCTTTTAACCTCAGTTTCTTTTTCCCTAATATAGAGACAGTAATAGTACTTACTTGACAAAAATATACTGAAAAAGATAATGTTATCACTGTGTTAGTATTCAGACTTGAACAGAGTAAGCATTCAAAAAATGTTACATTATTTGAAGGATATTCTTTTAGCCTGGAGCTCTAAAATCTGTGATTTTCTTGTACTCTGAGGTCATAGAAAAGCAAAATTGGATTGATTAAATTATTCAGGAAAATGTTACCTTGTAAGTTGATTACATTTTATTCTCTGACATTTTATCACCCTATTGGTATATGTACTTGTGTGTATGTATGTGGGTTTACATTTTGGGAGGGAGTAAAGGCTGTTAGTATGAATTAAATTTATGACTATATTATCTTACCAACTGGTGAGGTCTTTATTCTTCAAGGAAAAAAAAAAATGCATTGGGGCCTCCAAAGTGGCACAGTGGTTAAGAATCTGCCTGCCAATGCAGGGGACACGGGTTCAAGCCCTGGTCTGGGAAGATCCCACAAGCAGTGGAGCAACTAAGCCTGTGCACCACAATTACTGAGCCTGTGCTCTAGAGCCCGTGAGCCAAAACTACTGAGCCCGTGCACCACAACTACTGAAGCCCATGCGCCTAGAGCCCATGCTCCGAAACAAAGAGAAGCCACCACAATGAGAAGCTCGCACACAGCAACTAAGAAAGCCCCCGCTTGCTGCAACTAGAGAAAGCCTGTGTGCAGCAACGAAGACCCAACACAGCCAAAAATAAAATAAATATATTTATTTTTAAAAAAAAGAAAAAAATACAACTTCCTTAATTTGGCATTCAAGATCCTGTATTCTGAGCTTCATTGCCCATGATAAAAGAGTTAGTGGGAAAAGTTTTTACAGTTCCCATTGCTGCAGTTGGTCCCAAGGCAACAATAGATGTTCATCATCTCTCCTCTACTAAATATTCTGGATCCCCCTCACCCTGCCTTATATTTTTACTGATCTAGCTTGCTTTTCCCGTAAGTTTTAAAATAATTAACTTCCTACCAAGTGACTGGTTGGTCTCATTAAGGGATGGTACCCTATTAGGTACTCACTGTTGGCCTCTGCTACTTATCTGGTTTAGTGGAAGGGAATGCAAACAACTGAGTTTATGCGTAACCTCCATTCCTGTCACTGTGGATACTCTGTTCATGAGCCCTTTGTGCAAGCACCTCCACAGTTAAGGACAGAAACTTGCTTACATACACTGGTTGAATACTTTTATCCAGCGGTTGTCCAACATCTCTTCTGCAGTGGGCACTTTCTAGGGAGCATTGATGTAAGACTCAAAGATCTATACACTTAGTTCCCACTCATATAGGTTCCCATCTCTAAATATTCTATCGCCCTCTTCTGTACTCTGCCAATGTGATTCTGGCATGCTGAACTTACTTATTGTAGGCCATCTTTGTCTCTAAGCTTTAAGGAGTCATTACAGGTCCTTGTGAGAATACTGAATTCTGAATCACAGGAGGTTGCCCTATTTTTAATAAATCTCCCTTGTCTTGCCTTATATTCTGCACTGCTCTCAGTGGAACACTGTAGGAATAGTCTCATCAATACCCTGTCATTACATAATATAAGGGTTCTTCAGGTTTTTGGTGAATAATCCATACCAGAGACAGACTTTCTCCATTTATGCCAGGACAAGGCTTGATCCCAGTTATTGAATCTAGAATGACTGGGATAGGGCAGTAGGGCAAGTACAGAACTTGAGGAGGGCAAACATCCTCTGTCAGGCATTGACCTCACATGAGACCTTTGAACAGTGTCCAGGCAAGGGGAGCAATGTTTTCCTCTGGCAATGATGAGAGATATAGGGGTTGAAAATTCTCAGGCACATTTACCCATTCAATGGCTCATCCAGGGTCTTGATGTCCCATTCTTCCCTATAATAGCCCTGACTTTGGCATAGAAGATTTTCTGGGGCTGTGAATTGATATTTGTTTGTAGATACACCCCACTTGTGATCAAATGGTGGCCCTAATTGTCAGTACATTCTGCACTTCAGCTGCAGAAGAGAATCCCAAACACTGCTATGAAGGCTTTCTGCTTTTACAGTCCTGAGTTGATAGTTGGCTGACCTAAGACTGTCATTCTCTTTCTTCAAGACTTTTATTTCAGTTATAAAAAGTCAATATGCTCTGCAATTCTTTTTTTTTTCTTTTTTTTGCGGTACGTGGGCCTCTCACTGTTGTGGCCTCTCCCGTTGCAGAGCACAGGCTCTGGATGCACAGGCTCAGCGGCCATGGCTCATGGGTCCAGCCACTCCACGGCATGTGGGATCCTCCCAGACCGGGGCATGAACCCGTGTCCCCTGCATCAGCAGGCGGACTCTCAACCACTGCACCACAAGGGAAGCCCATGCTCTGCTATTCTTATATTTATCCCCATATCTTTAAAGTTCTAGAACATTGGCTCTTAAATTTTACACCACTTTAAAATCACTTGCAGAGCTTTTTGAAACACAGATTTTGGGACACCCCTGATCCCTGAGTTTCTGATTCAGTAAGTCTGGAAATTGGCACAAGAATTGGCATTTTTACCAAGTTTCCACATGATGTTAATGCTGGTGGTCCAGAGACCACTTTTTGGGAACCAGTGTGCTAGAGAGGTATTGAAAGCCAGAACTTCCTCTTCCATTTCACATCTCAATCCATCATAGATGAGAATCTATGTAATTGTGTTGCTGCATCATACCTGAATTATGACTTTCCAGTTTTAGTTTGGATTCACCCAAAAGCAGACTCTGCACAAAGATTTGGGTGCAAGTAGTTTATTTGGGAGATGTATAGGTCTGAGTCCAGTTAGGATACAGGACTCACACAGAAATTTAAATATGGAAGTCTTTATATAAAGAAGCATTAACTATAAAATGAGATTGGAGTAACAGAGATTAGCTAAACCTAAGGAGTAAAGAGAACTCTATAGAATGTAGAAATAGCAGCTATAAGGAACAACCACTATCCCAAGTGCTGAGATGGAGTGCCAAAGGAAGGTCCTCTAGTAGAGGGCCTCCACTTCTCCACCACATGTGCACACACATACACACACACCTCCATCTTCAGGGCTAAGATCCAGACCTGGTTGAAGAGGATGTACCTCTGGCTCAGTGAGTTTAACTGAGGCAGTGAAGACGCCTAAGGGGTTCTAAAGGGAGCCACCCACAGGAAGATGCTATGCAAATGCCACTTCACTTCAAAGCTGCTCTAGGTAATGCCATGAAAAATCATTTTTGGGAGGTACTGTGCTGGAGGAATTTTGCTGCCAAACCACCTGAGAGGTGTGCCAGGGGAAGCTGTTCATGGAGTGCTGACTGCCAGGTGCCCTTCATATGCTGTTGTAGCTAACGTAAAGGAGGACACTGAAATCAGGAGAAACTCCCTTCCTCTCCAGGATGTTTCTCCAGCATCCTCTACTGAAACAGCTTAATATTGTGCCAACTGGCAGAAGAGAAATTCTATAGAGCTTAACTCCATTATCCCAGAGCAGGAAACAAAGCGTAGATTTAAAGAAAATGAATTGATAACTGGCATAGGAAGCAAAATGTAGGAGTGAGGAAGTTAGACAGTAAAAAGAGAAGGTTCATAAAATTTTATTCATGAGCAGATTACTCTTTTAGGAAGCTAGAGTCCCTACCCACTAGGGATCATCTGATAGAATTTCTGGAACACAAATCAGAGTAATCCCATAGAAGGAGAAGCTGGGGTTCCCACTCACAAATTCCCCTTCTTCATTAGTTGGGGTAACTCCTAGGGTTGTTCCTTGGCTTGCACTTCTGGTCGACTCACACAAGCCAAGGTCAGACCTGACCTGAGGCAGAGAGAATCAGGAAGTGGTAGGTTTATGTGGAAACTTTGTGAGATCACTACTTGGCTAGGCCATTGGATGTACGTGGGCACAGCATGAACAGCATTCACTGTACTATCATAAAGTCCTAATAAACTAGGATCTAGTTCATGCACAGCTAGAATAAAGTGGAAAACAAAAGAAATATATCCCCAGAATTCATGTTAAATAAAATTGTCTAGACATTTCAAAAGGTTTGTATAAATTCTACTACTTCTGTCCAAGTTCTAAGACATTCTGATAATGATAGTTAACACTTATTCAATACTTACCATGTTCCAGGCATTGTCCCAACCGATTTTTTTAACTTTTTATTTTATATTGGAGTATAGTTGATTAACAATGTTGTGTTAGTTTCAGGTGTACAGCATCATTCCAACTGATTTGCTTACTTCGTCTCTTGTTCATGGTAAAAAGAAAAAGTTAGATACTATTATTATTATTAAGTTACAGCTAAGGAAACCTTCATATAGAATGTTTGACTTAATTGCCTAAGTCTTCAAATACAGAAATTGCTGAAGTCTTCTTACCTTTGGTTCTTAGATTCCTAATCCCACACTCCTAATCCCTGGACCATGCTGCATTTGTGTTGCTTTGTACATTGTACTTGCTCAGATAATGTTAATCAATAATGATGGCCTTCAAAACAAGAACTCTGGAATTCAGTTATCTAAGACATATCAAGCGACACTCTCAGGTACTATTAAAACCTGTCAAATTTGTCTCCTTGCTTCCCATCTCTTCAAATTCAAACCATTCTGTACACTGTCAACTTCTCAATATTTCTGAAATACTTGCTTCTTTATATCATCTCTCTGATACAAATCAATGTATTCTGACTAAATCTTGTTAATCTATTCTAATTCAAAATATCCCTTTCATCGAGCTAATCCTTATAGCACTCTTTTATTTCTAGCTAGTTACATACTTATTTATTGTTTTTTATATTAATGTTTTAGTGTTAATGCTATATTTTATGCTATGTCCCTTTTCATACACAAGATAATAAACTCAATGAAGTCAGGAGTTAGATATTATGAATCACTCATATTTGCTCCAGTGCCTACCATTGTTGAATCCATGTTAATTCAGTAAGGACTGTTTGAATAGGCATTGTTAAAAGTAGGAATAGCAACAACAATCCATGAGGTTTTTGTTCGTAAAGAGAATTAATGAGAAAAATCCCATTATCCTAATTCAGAGTGTTCCATTTAATCAAGGTTCTACTGTACTATTTTCCTTCTCTTTTCTGAGTAATTAAAGCCCTCCCAAGCAGATTAAGTACACAGAGATATGGCTTTCCTTAATTTTATTCTCCCTTTTAAAATCAACCAGCATTAAGAAGAGATGCTCTTATCTCCCAGTCAGAATTTGTTTCTTCCTCCTCCAAACAACTCTTGTAGCCTTTAGTTTATGGCTACATAAACTAAAGTTTAGTTTATGGCTCAGTGAATACCACAGAACATAGGTTACCTTGTATTAGTCATGCATGTACTTATTCATGTTTCTCACTGGGCTGTGAGATCCTGGAGTTCAGGGACCCTGTGATTTTAATTTTGAATCTACAAGCATACCTAGCAGAGGGAATTGCACATAGGGACACTCAATAACTATATGATGAGTACAGTTTGATTTACTGATATCTGGAAGTATATCTAACAAATAAAGGTAACTGTATATGGCAAGCAAATCTGTGGATATTTTCACATACCCTACTATTCTTAACTCCTCATCAGTGTAAGATGTAACTGTAAAACTTGTATTTTACAAATGGGGAAACAGTCTTACAGAGGGTGAAAGTGGGAATATTAAAGCTCCAAATACACATTGTGGCTTCCATCATATGTTTTATATAAGCATTCCATTTTTTACTAATTGCACCAAATGCTCAACACCATCCTGTAATTGAGTATTCTACTCCTATAAGGTGAATAAAATGAGGCTCAAGGAGGTTAAGGAATTTATCCAAGGTGAGACAACGCAGCTAGAACTGAAACTCAAGTGTTTCTGACTTCTAGGACCACGCTCATCCCATGGTGACACACTGCTGTGTCTAAGACACAAAGAAATAAAAGGCAAGATTCCTGACCTCAGGAAATTTACAGTTGTATTTATGAAAAGATTCTGAAGGCCAGTAGAGTTAGGAAGAGGCAGCTTAGGTGATTTTTTCTTTTTTTTTTCCTGTAAAACACTCCCTCATCCCAACGGTCATAATGATTTTTGAGTAAAGGTCTCAGGTCGTAGCATGCATAGTGATTACCCAAAGAGCTAATTAAAAAGGCAGATTCCTAAGCTGCATCCTCCTGGTTTCTACCACCCTGGTTGATAGTGATGCATCAGGATCTTGTAGAAAGGTTCTTTCAAAGAGACTTGAAATGGCCATCACTGAGCTCTGAATCGAATGCACAGCCAGAAAAATGAGTGGATAAATTGCTCCCCACCTCTCCAGACTCAGATAAGAAGCAGAAGGAACAGAGCTCTCAGAAAAAAAAAAAGAATAAACAAAAATAATAAAGACTGAAAATACACACATCTCCTTTGTACTAAGTAAGGCTCTTCTTTACCAAGTAAGTGGAGGTTTGACTTTGCAGCTCTTAGCAGGAAAGTAAGCACCATGAGGGCTTCTGAGAGCACTGCACTGCAGAAGAACTCATGAGCACAGAGGTAACAGCCTTAGTTAAAGGTAAAGGAGAAAAGCAGGGAGTGAAGCAGAGAGGTAAAGAGGAGGGATACAGGCAGCCCTGAAGGAAGGAGAAAGAAGGGCAAAGAAGAGACATTAAGAGTGTAAGAAATTGCAGTAACAGAAAAACAAGAATAGATTTGGAGAAAAGGGGAACAACACCGTGCTCCACTATTACAATCTGGACAGCCAGAGAGGGCAGTTCTACTGCATGCTTTATTAAACTGACTTCTGCATTTCTCCCCAGGCTCCCCATTTAAATGAACACCCAGGAGCCCAGCTTCAGTTTCCAGCAGATCACAACACCTTGCACATTGGATACACTACTATGACTCTAGAGAATGATGTTTTTTTAAACTTAAGTCAGCTTTCGTGGAACAGTTTTTATTCTTATGATTTTTTTCATTGTAAGTGAAGAACTACTCAATAGACAAAGACTGGGAAAAGTCATTATACTAAATAGTTCATAGAGAATTTTCTTTGTAAAAGATCAACAAGGCACTAATGCTCTAGGCCATTGGCCTGGGCTTAGAAATAATTTTTTCATTGTAAATTTTTTTCCAATATTTTTTCTAGTTAAAATATAATTTAACTCTGTAAATAAACGTCCATCCATTTACAACTCACTAATGAATATCAGTAATCCATACTCGAAATTTTAGAATCATTTTTAACTGCTCATATGTGACCCCACATCCAATAAATGTCTAAGTCTTTTCTCTACTGGGTCTTCTCTTATTCCTCTTGGGTCTTCCAACAGTATCCTTTCAGAGTATCAATCCCTGGCTCTCTCATGAATGTTGATGATCCTTTGTCTGAGACCTTCTCTTACTGTAAACTTCAGAGGTTAAGTTCTCCATTCTCATGACTTTAATTACCATTTTTATGTTGATAACTTCCACAATTATATTTCTAGTCCACAACACTCTCTTTAGATTTATTTGCATATTATCAACTGTCTTCTGGTTATTGTATATGGATGTAACACAAACTAATGTCCAAAGCTGAACTTTTTACACAATCCTCAAGGAACACTTTCATCTCCTTCTGTAATCCTTAACTCAGAGAATAGTATCACATTCATATAATTGGCCAGACCAGATGCTCTTTCCTCCATTATCCCTCATTTAAATTACCACCATCAGAGACACTTTATTAAAATGGCAAAGTGATGCCTTGCTAAAGCTGGGACTCAAATGCAGCCAGAGAGGAGACAGCAACTGTAATCACTGACTTGTTGAAGTGACCTCCTTCTAATCCCATCAGCATCAAAGATGGGAGTGTGTAGGCAAGGGAAGAATTCCTGTATGGAAGACATGAAGAATCTATTCTCTGAGCTTTTGTGAGAAAGCAGGAGAATTTTCAGAAAAGTCTGTAGAAATACTTTGGGAAGAGCAATACCTAGCAAGTAAATATGTAGGAGCTCACACCATCATTTATAAGTTATTCCAATGAAATGGGACTTTATTCTGGAGTCAAAAGCTGGATAAATGGATGATGCTATTACAATCAACACATACATTTTATTCTAGAAACAAAGAAATGTAAGCTGTGGAAATGGAAAAAATCCATAAATGGATGTAAATATGACATATACCTTTTCAAATTGCAGTTAATTTGATTTTAAGGAGAACTCTATTATTTTGGAGAAGTTTGAATACAAACTAAATAATTATAATAGTTGAATTTTTGTCACAGTGATATATGGAGATGGAATAATAGAAGTGATTACAATAAATTAGGATGTTTGTCAGTGTAGATTTGCTTTCAGAAATGGGTGAAGATACTGCCTAGCTAGTTACCCAGTAATATTTTGAGAGTAAAGAAAGGACTGAATCTAAGCAATGGAGAGCTGCTGGGAAGCCAACAGGAATGAGGAGAAATGGTGGCAGGCACTTGGCTTCCATGAAAAAGTCAAATATTTAGAAACCACTTACAGCCCTGGGAAATGAGGCACTCAGGATCCAGTCAGTAAGTTGGCTTCCTAATTAGCTGACTGACATACAGAACATGTTTCACCATCATACATCCTTTCCCGCATCACCAGAATCCTAGACAAGGGCCCAAAATACGCAGATGACTACAGAAGGGAAAAGAGGTACTTTTACCAGGTATTCAGGGAAGATGCTATCCATTATTGCCCCTGCATCAGGAAAGGTTTTAACACTTAAAAAAGAAACATCAACCATATTTTTGACACTGTAGTCCCTATTAGGTTGAAAATATTTAAGATTAAGCTACACTGGTTCTACCCAGGAGTAGGAAGGTTGTACAGGGTGAACTGCAAGGACTCTGTGATGACCAGCACATCTTATTTCAGTAGACATGCTTCAAATGGAATAGAATTTAAGGCAGACAAAATTTGCAAGCTATGTGAAGCTTATGTTAGTGGTCATGTGTGTGTCTGTGTGTGCGCACACGCACGTGCGTGTGTGTGTGTGTGTGTTTTCTTCTAGCTTAAGTGCATGAGTCATTTGCCTGAATCCAATCCAAGCAGTCCAAATCACCATTGATGTTAGAGTCACGGACTTCTAGTATGAACGACTTATTTGCAGCCTGTTTGTTACCTGTCAGAAAGGGAATGTTCATTGATTCTCCACAAGGGATCAGAGGAATTCAACTTTCCTGATAGTTTTTGCAACAAGAATTCACCTTACAGTCAAAATTTATGAAATAACAAAGAAATTTTATTACATATGTAATTTCTTTCCTTTTCTTTTTTGTTATAATTTCTGGTTCCATAAAGGATTTCCACAGTCATTACTTTCAGATCCTTTCCGTCTTCTTTATTTTAAAGACTTCTCTCTACCTAACAGACTTACAAAGTCTAATAGATATGGGAAAGTGTTCTGTCCAAAGGTTTTTTTTTTCTTTTTTTTCCATTACACAGTCATCAGCTATCAAACACTGTGAAATACCCAATATGCTTTTTACCTTTACATCTTTAGATTTTTCGGACTAGAAAATCATTTCTACAATTTTGGCCCTGGATGTTGCAGATGACAGCATTTCTTGGCTGTGACATCCACCTCTGACTGCCTATATTTCTCCCTTTCCTGAGCTTAATGGGAACCTTAGAGCCATAGTCAAAACACAATAAATGCTGGCCTTAGCCCTCCTTCCTGCCCAGTTGATACTTTTCCTGAGTATAATATATTTGTTTCTATTTCTTCTTTTATCCCTTTTCCTTTTGTTTTGTTTTTTTTTTTTTTTTTGGTGATTACCTTGAGAATTATTTCTCCCAGTTCCAGGAGAGCATCTGTAGCTGTAAAAGTCCACTGAATTTTATCCCTGTGACAAGGAATCTTATGCTGTCATAAAGATACCTTCAGCATCCCTCAGCGTCCTTAGGCACAGTGGAAAGGAATGCACCGGGGAGCACATAGTTGAAAACAGCCTGAATATTGCCAAATATCAGAGAACCTAGGTCTGACTAGTGGTCAGCCCAGGCTCTGGCATCCAGCCATGGAATTCTGGGAGACCTGGAGGGGATTTCAAGCTGTTAAAGACTCCAGCCAATGTATTTTTTGCAGTAAAATTAAAACGTTGATGTCTAGTCGACATCAACGTTACATTTCAGGGTTTATTTTCTTTCATAGAGCTTTTTGAAAGTCCACCAATCACAGTAATTTAGCAATTGGTAAGCTATATTATTTCTACAGGTCACCTGGGAAATGTGTGCTTACATCAATTAACACGGAAGCAATGTAAATGATCTGTATAATGTTTCCAAACCACCACCTCACTTTGTCAAAGTGGATTTGATGTAACATCGTATCATTTATTAAAATGCCAATAATGGTCTTCTGAATCCTGCATTAAAGTCTTCACCATCGCTACTTGTGATTGGCCTCAATCTGGGAACCAGCATGCTCAACAACATCCTCAAGTCCCCAAATAAATTGTTCCAGATGGTAGAAGATGCTAGGCACCTCCAGATTAAGACCCGTGCTCAGAATCAAGCTGCTACCTGACCAGCCTGGACTCAGTGCCCCAGCTCTGTCTGACAACAGAGTCTGGCTGACTCCCCAACCCCAGTCTAATTCTATGTGCCCTGTTTTTACAATTGAGCTTCATTCTTTTTTGAGTTCTGTTAATTGACTTACTAATCATTCCTTCTTTTTAGTCAGTGCTGTGGATGTTTTTTTTAGCATCTGAAATCTCATATGCTTATGGAAACTACCATTGTGTAAGTCTTGATGAAAGATGGGTCCCTGATGGGCAGCCAAAGGGGCAAAAATTATATTTTCTGTTTAAAAAATAGAACAAGCAGCTAACTGGAGTTTACATGTGATTTAAGTTTATCCCATTTGACTCCTCCTGCCAGGACATTTGAAATAAATGTCCAAAGAAACAGGAATGATTCAAAATTTATTTGGGCAGCAGTAGTGCAACATCCTTTGTAGAGCGATTGTGGCAGCAACAGCCCAGCTTCCTTGTTTCCATCCATTTTCTGAGCATGGCGCTCCAGGCTTAGTTGATTTCAGTTGACTGCAACCAAGAAAAAAACCAAGAAACCAAACCAAACAAAACAAGGACTTTGCTTTTGCAACCCTGACCCTGAAATCTAGCCAACAAGCCCAGATTTCTTGCTGTCAGCCACATAGATAACTAACCTTGAGTGCCATCCAAGCTAGGAGTCTTCCCGTCTGCCCAAACCAGCAACTATTTCATTATGGACTCCCATCATCAACTTATTTTACTCACATTGAATGCAACTTGTGTTTGATTTCATCTATGCACTCTGTGCTTGCTACCCTGGATTCATCTTTCCCTGGAAGCACCTGCAACTGCATCAACTCTTGAAGTTAATGCATCAACTCTTCCAGGACTGGTCCTGTTAAAGTGAGTGAGACTCGGTCAGAATCAGCCTTCTCTCAGTCTGATCCCATCCTGGGGAACAGGACACATTATCTGCAGAGAATTGATGGTGTGTAAGTGTTGTGATAAATGTGGGAGGATAGGTCTTTAAGAGACCTAAAAGAATCTGAGCTACTTTGAGTCCAGAGTGGAGTTGCTTCAAAATTCTTGAGGAATCATTGATCTTTATTATGGGTTTTCTCAGAGGGGAGGCATAAAAATTTATAAACATTTATAGAACTCTTCCCATAGAAAAATTTCCTAATGTTGAAAAATTTTAAATCACTGTATCTGCTCCTATTCATTCTTTCCCCATGTCCATCAGTCACACATACTTCCCCTTAGATCTACTCATCCAGCCAACAACTCCTCTGTAAGTGTGAGGCAAGAGCCCCTCCAGGAATCTCTCAACCCACTTGATCCACACCTCCTTTCCCATAAGTAATAGCCCCTGAGTGGTGCAGTCCTTTTCTCGCTTGGACATATCTGTTTATTTGTTTGGTTTTGCTAGGAGTAGTCCCTTAGAAACTCCAGTTCATCCTTAGAACAAATGTTTATTGATTGTCTATTATATGCAGGCATATATCCATTACACATTGAATTTACATAGAAATTGTAAGGGGATTTTTTTTTTAATGTACTCTTTTGTTTTGGTAGATTTGAATTTAAAAAAAAAAAAACCTTGTGTTTACTTGAGTGAAATTATGCATGATTTTCATTCTATCTTATTTTTCATGGTCATTGAATTAGGGATTTTGTAACAGAATCATCCCTTCTTATCTGAGAGGTATTGGTTCCAGGACTACCCCCTCTCCCACTTCCAGCATATAGCAAAATCCATAGATGTCTTTTAGTTGGACCTTCTTATCCAGGGGTTCCACATCTGCAAATTCAAACAATTCCTGATAGTCCACAATAGGAGGTTGATAGAGTCCAAGCATGGATGTGGAACCTCAAGACGTGGAGCTTGTGCAGACCGTACAAGCATGCCTGGGTGATGATGTGCATTTGGTTTTGATTTTGGCGAGCAAAAAGACCTTGGTCCTTGTCCTCTTTGAGGAAGGAATTCCACAAAGAGACCAAGACTGTAAAGCAGGCACAGAGTTTTTCAGAAGCATAGTACTTGTGGAAGAACACACAAAGAAGCCATTTATGTAGGGCAGAAGCAAAAGTTACACACTTGGAGAAGACTGTGAGCATCCTCGCAAGTGAGGAGTGTGCAATAGGGACCGCTTAGGTTGTTAATATGGAGTTAATCTCTCAGGGCTTAGGTAAGGGTGACTCCCCTTTCCCCTCCCCTACGAGCATGCCATCTGAAATCCCTTGTTTGGACTTCCCCCAAGCATCATTTTGAATCTTTCCTGTGAGCACCTAAGCAAAACCCACGGTGGGTAGGGGCCAAAGCTGCAATGCTAATGATATTGCAATGCAGCCAAGGTTACTAGAAGATGACTTGAGACTCCCTCTGTGCATGTGTTGGGCTGGGAAATCTTCTTGACCACAAAAATGAGGAGGCTGCAGTGGGCTGCTTTGTCTTTGACCCAATCATCAGCAACCAGTACATTTTTTATTTGCACATGTTCCATGGTTTTCAAGGTTAGAGTTCCTTGCTCAGATGTTACAAAGTGTCTGTTTTAGATGCCATTCCTCCATGAGTCATGGCCTCATTAAGTGCAAAACAAGGAGGTGGCTTTGCCTTCTGCTTAATGCGTATACATGAGGAGGCTGTCCTTGGGCCTCACCCTATCTTTCTTGCCTCAGTTTCAAACAGCAACAAAGTGAATATTGTAGTAAACAAGTTGCACAAATTTTTTGGGTTCCCAGTGTATATAAAAGTTACGTTTATACTATACTGTATTCTATTAAGTGTGCATAGGATTATGTCTATAAAATGCATATCTTAATTAGAAAATACTTTATTGCCAAAAAACACTATAGCTTGAGCCTTTAACAAGTGCTGATCTTTTTGCAATAGGAACATCAAAGATCACTGATCACAGGTTACCATAATAAATACAATAAAAAAAAAAAAACTTTGGAATTGAGAGCATTACCAAAATGTAACACAAAGACATGAAGTGACCAAATGCTGTTGGAAATAGACTTGCTCAATTCAGGGCTGCCAGAAACCTTCAATGTGTCAAAAACACCATATCTGTAAAGTGCAATAAAACAAAACACAATAAAACAAAGTATGCCTGTATAGGATTTTGACAACATCTAGAAGTAAGAAAAGTTTCCTGCATTTGGGGTTGGTTTAATTCTCCCCTTCTGTACTTTAATCAGAAATTTCTATAGTTTACACCATCAAATATAATATAATAAGTTATATATGAGGATTGAGAAGCAGGACTATGTAGCGAGCTCCTTGTTGATGAGATCATTTTAAATAATTGAGGGACTGAGGAATTTCTGGTCCTGGGAAATATCTAAAAGCTGTTGAAAGAAGAGAGGGATAAACAGAGACTTGGACACAGCACTTCAGTGGCTCTGAGAAAGAACAATCACAACAAGTTCTTTTGCCAACAAAATAGCCACACAGTTTCACAGCTTATCAATCTGTGTGTGTAAAACACATAAGAAGATCTATCATCTCACTGTTACTTTTCAGCCTTAGTTCCTGTTGTACAGGCACCCTTGGGACCCATCTGTTGGCAGAGCTCAGTTAAGGGAAACTATGGTGGCGTCAACCCACTAACGTAGGGGGAACTAATTCTGTGGGGCCTCGTGAGAACTCAGCAGAAGAAGAAGGAATTGCATTCGCCTAGTGTGTAGGAAAAGCCCAGAAAGAAGCACCTCTTTTTCCATCCCTACCTCAAGTACTTAGGGGCAGCTAAAGCTTCCCTGTCGTTGCCAAGATTGTCTGTTCTGTCTAAATCCTCAGGATTGGCCTATGCAAAAATAAAAAGGAAAACACATGGGTATTTTGCTCTAGGAATACAGAATTGTGCAAAAGTATAAACAGAAAGGGAAAAAGAAGGTAGGTTTCAGGGACTTGGTGATAGTTGGGGAAAAGATGAATTGGGAACAGGCTGAAAGAGAATCTGGAGAGAATGATTACAGACTTGTTTCTCAGTCTGTAATGAATAAAGGTCAAAATGGCACCACTATCTGTAAAGTAAACATCCCAGGGAATATTATTGAAAAATTATGTACCAGAAACTGCTTAGGAAAGGAAAACATATTCCAGAGGCTATTCTTAGAACAAAGGGATGCTAAGGTGGTGAGCTAAGATGTTAAAAAACTTGGTAACTAGTGAGTCAAGGACCACCAAGCATCCACTGGCATGGAGTGAACAGCGTGTCTTGGTAATTATGCCCTTCTGAAACATCCCTAAAAGTGGGAAACATTCTAGCAAATTGGTTTTGAATGACCAAGTGTGCTTCCTGAAGAAACTGTTAATCTCACTATACAAAAATCTTCCCAAAGAATATCAAGCTTATAGAGCCCCAAGACTATTCCTGATACTGGAGACGGAATGATACAGCTGAGAGAATGGATCTGCTCTCATTAGCACGAGTCTTAAACTATGTACATCTTAGTATAATTTCTTTTTTTAAAATTCCCTCCTTGTTACAAGAAAGTTCTTTTATGTACTTATTTATGGAATTTTTAATTTATTTGAAAAACAAATTTCCCAAATGGCAAGACATTTGTATCAAGATTGTAACCCAAACTTAGTATTGCCTGACTTTGGCAATGTTGTGTAACTTCTCTGGGGCTCAATTGTCTTATCTATAAAATTTGGAAATACAGTATCTGCCTCATAGGATTCAATGAGAAAATCCATATAAAGTTTTAACTGTGTCTGATACAGTATGAACTCAATAAAATGTTATTGCTGTAAAAATTTATCAAGATTCTTATCATCCCAATTATTTGACTAGAAATACTAAATGCAACCAAGTAATCATATGTTTCTTCTCTTATTTCATCACAAGACCTGAAGAGTGTGGAGATCAGGAAGTGGTGATGATGGGCAAATATACTTTGACATATTTGCCTTTTGTAGAGAGTGTGATGTAAAGATGACAGTCAGTGATTTATGATCACCATTACCAAATACTGATACTCAACTAGTTCAAGTCATGGAATCTGAGGCAAAAGGAAAAATAAAATGAAGGAAGGAAGGGGAGGCAGAGAGGGAGGGAGGAAGGAAGATAAGATAAAGGAGGAAGGAAGAAAGGAAGGAAGGAAAGAGGGCAGGAAGAGGTCGTGTTTTTATATTTCAGGTTACTGGAGGAATTGAGGGAAATGTAACTGATTATTCATATGTTGGAACCTATAGAGAAGATTGGGATTATCTTACATAATAGGATAGCAATTTGCTGTCGTCAGAATGTGTCTGCCCAAATCCTAACTGCCAAAGGTAATAGTATTAGTTGGTGGGGCCTTTGGAAGGTATTATAATTAGGCCACAAGGGTGGAACCCTCATGCATGGGGTTCTCTTATAAGAGATTCCACCGAGCAACCTAGGTCCCTCTGCCACCTGAGGGTAAAACAGAAAGTGTGGGACCTGGAAGAGGTCCCTCACTGGATCCTGCTGGCACCCTGATGTCACACTTCTAGCCTCCAGAACTGTAAGAAATCAATTTCTGTTGTTTATAAACTATTCAGCCTGCAGGATTTTGTTTTAGCAGTTTGAACAGGCTAAAATACCATTTCTTTGGGAAACTGGAGATACACAGAGCTGATAATGCCATTGGTCGTTCCTCCAAATTTGCTTTGTTGACAATTGGAATAGGCTCTTCTGCATTCTGAGTTTGCTCCCAGACTCCATGGGCTGGCGGCTGTAGAGGAAGAAGTGAATAGAGCTAAGAGCACTTCAAAGTAGTTATTTTAGGAGACAGCTGCAGGGCCACAGAGTTTTATGGGGCCCTCACCTCATAAAAGTCAAGAAAAAATAAAAGGAAAGATAAATGTGAAATTCATGTTTTAAGGAGACAAAAATCTGAAGTCAAGAAAAGTCAAATTTGGGTGGCAATAGAATAACAGACTAAGGGGGAAAATTGCAGCCTGAGATCTAGAGCACTCTGCAAATAGCTGGTTTGTCTTGTTGAGGGAGAGAGAATGAATAGACTATGAGTGAAGCCAGAGAATCATCCATTCAGCCATTATCACTTAAAATGCATTTTATGCTCTTAACACTGGCTTGAGTTAAAGTGAGAATTTGTAGCAATAATTTCTTCAGGGGAAAAAATCCAAACAAAAGCAAAGCAAAACACAGAAATATGCTGATCCCACCAGCTGCATCAACAACAGAGAGCAACATTTTTTTTTTCAAGTCTTCAGATGTTAAGAATTTTATTAAAACATCTATCCAGAAACCATGTATAATTTCCTAATGTTGCCCAGAAGTGATTGCCAGACAGATCTCAGAAACCAATGTGAGAAAGAGGGCTGAGCCAACTCCAGTAGGGTTTAGACAGACACACTCTAGAATACAGAGTTCAGTAGACATTAGATGAGCACCTATTATATGCTGGGCACTGCACAAGGAGAAAAGAAAGATGATCTCACAATGAATTTACAAATGTGGCAAATGGCCCTAAGATAACCTAAAGTGGCTAATGAAATCTGAGGGTCATTGTCTCAATTTACACAATGCTATGGAATCAAAAGTTGTTGTCAAGATGTGAACTTTGTTTCTTAGCCACAGCTTCATTTTGGCAGATGTAGGCATTCTCATTATTCCCTAGAAACTCAAGGCTGCTCAGGTGTGAATTTTAGATAATCTCAGTAAAGAGAACCTATATTTTATCACATATAAATGTTCCTGATTGTAAGATGAAACGGTATTTAATGTTAAACTAAATCAGAGACAGAGAGAGGGAAGAGTGGAAGAGGTATACACTGTGGGATTCTAATAGCTGATTTCTACAAAAGCCATCTTAAATCCTCACTGCAGGTACAAATAAAAATTAAACTCAAAATTCAGGAAAAGATAGTTAAGGAAACTTGCAAGTTTCAATATTGACACTGGATGCAGGAAGGGGGAAAAATATCCCCCGTGAAAATTTGAACTACACTCTACCACTCCTGCACATTTGCAGCCTGAATTCACAGCATTAGTATGGTCCAAAACTCCTCAGTAGAGGATTTAATTTGAAATGGTCTCGGCTTAATAGTGTCCTCGGGTGACTGGCAAGAACAAATATAAAAGCTTCCGGGGAGACGAGAAATGAGAGTGAGTTCAATGCAGGCCAGTTGATGTGGTAAGATGCTTCAAATGTGAGGAGCATCCTAATTTCAGACGGATGCAAATGTGAATAAGGTGCATCATAACCTGAGGGAATCAGGCAGCTTGTGTGAGATGCTGCTTGGTCAAGCACAGTGGTTTTCATACATGCTCAGTTCCACAAAGACCATGTGGATGATTTTGACTTTGCTGGTTCTGATCTGGGGGAATTTCTTTGTTCCTAGGTGGTGTCCTGATTTTGGTCATCCTGGAACTTTGACCTAAGACATCCTCATTTGCTTTGATTTCATCCTACTCTTTGCTTCTTATCTTTGGTTTTATTATACTTTCCTGGGTTTCCCCGTTTTTTTTTTTGTTTTTTTTTTTGGTTGTTGTTGTTAATTCATTCATTTAAGAATACTTATTCAGGGCTTCCCTGGTGGCGCAGTGGTTGAGAGTCCGCCTGCCAATGCAGGGGATGTGGTTCGTGCCCTGGTCCGGGAGGATCCCACATGCCACGGAGCAGCTGGTCCCGTGAGCCATGGCCGCTGAGCCTGCGCATCCGGAACCTGTGCTCTGCAATGGGAGAGGCCACAACAGTGAGAGGCCCACGTACCACAAAAAAAAAAAAAAAAAAAAGAATACCTATTCAGATAACTCAGAACTTCATGAGGTAAATTCTTGACTTCTTGGTGTTGAAATAACTACCTAGGGATTTTCAGACTTAAGTAAATGTCAAGTTTACCTAAGAATCCTATTAAGAATAAAGGTATTCGTTCCTCTTTTGGAGACTGATTCAGAAAGTCAAAGATTGGTCGTCACTGATGCCTACTAAACTTTGAGAACTCTGGGCTAGCCCACTGCCTTTTGTGTTCCCATCTCACCTCCAAAATCCCAGAGTTGACTCTGCTTTATTTCTGCAAATCACTACTACTCATAGTCCTGGGTCTAAAGAAATCATTATAATTAAAATTTGTCCATGACAATTCATTAAGGCAGTTTTGACTCAAGCCAACAGAATCAAATAATTTTATAATTAGTTGGATTTGATCAACATCATGGGCTCAGCCATGTAATTCTAGTGCACCGTTTGATTCAACAGCACCTGAATTGCCTGGAAAATTCCCGCAATTTCCACTATGGAGGACACAACCCCATAACAGGGCTGTGCTTTCTGGGATTCCTATTATGTGATGAGTTCTCTATAGATGTTTTTTGAAGTGAATGAATTGGTGTCCTCAGAAAATTCTTAAGTCCCTTTTGAATAACCAGGAAAAAAGTTCTATTAGAAAATGAGGTATTCTGTTGATAGCAGAGAATTCTAATTCTATGTAGTGAATTGTACTGTTTTTTGTTTTTTTTTTTGCGGTACGCGGACCTCTCACTGTTGTGGCCTCTCCCGTTGCAGAGCACAGGCTCCGGACGCACAGGCTCACGGGCCATGGCTCACAGGCCCAGCCACTCCGTGGCATGTGGGATCTTCCCAGACCAGGGCACGAACCCGGGTACCCTGCATCGGCAGATGGACTCTCAACCACTGCGCCACCAAGGAAGCCCGGTGAATTGTACTGTTATTCCCTAGGGACACATGACTGTTAGTGTGTATAGAAAAATCAGAAGGTCTGATTTTATAATCATGTCGGACATCAGACACTTTTCTGTTTTGCTTGTTACAAGCAAATTTGCAAAGCATGACATGTTAAACACCCAGATCATTTTCCAGCTTGATTATTGAAGTAGAAAGGGAAAGAGAATGAACAAGGTTTCAGAGTTCTAGTCCTGGCTCTGTCAGAAACGATCTTTATAACTTGGGCTTCCATAAATACACTGTAAAATGATGAGCTTCACTTACATGTAGTCTAAACTCTCAGGCTTACTGGAAAATTGCTATAAATCAACATGTGATAAACATAAAAGGCAAGGTAGAGTTTTCATTAATAATAATGTCATTAGAATGAAGGAACCAGCTCTTGTAATTTGGTTACTTTCAAGAACAGAGATTTACAAAATAATTGGGAACATATTACAGTGCATTCCCTTCATTCACTTAGCCCTTCTGTATGCTTTCAGTTTAGGAAGGGAACAATGGTGCAACTTTTGATTTGGCATCACTCCACACCTTTCAATCAAGATTGTCATGTAGCAGGCTATTTTAAAAAGACACACAATCCACGTTTTTGGTGCCATCTTCTCCAGTCTTTATTTTCACTGTGAACTGTTCAACACACCATGCAGGTGGCTGCCTTCCGAAAAATGAACCAGGGAAAGTTGATTGTCAGGCTGTGTCGCTCTGCTCTGAGGACACAGCAGCCTTTCTGAACGCACCATTTATTTTCTTCTGTGTGATATTATACAGACAGGAAAGGTGTGAGTAGGTCCTCAAGGTGCCTAACTTTGTAATGGCAGATCAGTTGTTCCCTAAGAGCACTCTTAATGACCTTATGTTCTATGGCAGGAAGGAGAGGGCATAAGTCAGCATTTTGCCACCACGTTCAAAGTTTCAAATTCTACTTCCCTCAAAACCTAAATCATTTTCCTTTCTGCCACTACGGGCCTTAAAGATAAATTTTGAAAACGGTTATGTGCTTTACTATTTGGTTTAAGTCTTACAATTACGTCTCTTATTGTTATTATTATTATTTTAAATAACAGTTCCTCTCTCCTAATCAATAAGGAAACCCCATATCTGGATGTTATACAAACTATACCCACAGGGGCACTGTTGACTGGGAGAAGGGAAAAGCATATTTCACTGCAGTGCTTATTCAAGGATTTTCCCAATATTTTTTTTTTCCTAAAAAGGGGCATCCCATCTTGTGCTGGGGAAATTGGAAGCCTGGAACCACAATCCCATAGGGATTGAAATGGTCATCCATAAATCTGCACAGTCTGTCTGATTCTGCCCCATCGAGCAACTGTAATAGGAATTCTACAGACACAGCAGGAGCTGAATCAAAACTATGGAGGTAGAGAAAGCTGTGTCAATGCTGTATACGCATTAAAGACGGTAGACGGTGGGGTGTGCATCCTGGAACCGTACAGTTTCCCAATGAGCTCAGTCCTGGATTCTAAAACCATTTGTCTTTAGTTACCAATACCTTGCTATTTTATTTGTTAAGTTTGTCACTAAACCCTGTTTTGCATACACTTGTACTTGCTCGTGCATGCTTTATGAATATAGAAATTAGCATCTCATTAAATTGATAATTAGGCCAATGATAAATAGCTGTTTGGGTGCCATGTAGGGCAAGATTTCTATCCAAGTTACTTATCTACCATACACAATAACAGTGCAATTATTTGTCACACAATCAATTATAGACAGACAATAAGAAATAAACTTTTCTTTTACACATTTGCTTTCACTGTAATTTAGATTCAAATTCATTCTCTGATTTTGGAAAAACAATAATGCAGTGTTGTCTAACAATTCTTGATAATGTACATTTTCAGCTTGGCTTTCATATTGCGCATGCAGCTCAAATATCTCACATTGTGCGTTTTGTTACAAATGACTACTTCCAAGATGTCCTCTTTTTTTCTTTAACTCTCTTGTTTCCATTTCATGATGTTGAGAACATGGTGTACTTTGACATTCAGAATTTCTCAAGTTGTTCTGTTTTGCTCTAGTTTCTATTTCCCCCTCTGAGATGAACCTATACTTTGACCTTCTCTTGCTTATAATAAATAGGTCTTGTCCTGAGAGAAATCATCTAAGAGATGTTAGGAGTACAATGAAAGCTATGAAAATGTTTTCTCAATTATTTAAGCATAGTTCATTCCACATTTATTTCCAAAAATAAGAAAAAAGAAAAGAAAAAGAAAAGCAATACATTTCCCTTTAATCCACATGGATTTCAAACTGGAGATGTAATTTAAAAAAAACAAAACAAGAAACCTGTCTTTCCAACTAATAAAAAAGGAACTCGGTGCTGTGCTCACAGCAAAGTCGTGGAAGATAATTTGAAACCACAGTTAACTTCCTGGAGAGAAAAATAACAGCCACCAAACTAATGGGTAATCAATGGCCAATTGCTTCAGAAAGGAAGCACCCCACAGAATTCCCTGGGAATTAATGTGCTACGTAGGAGGCATTGGGAAGTGTCTTAAGACTATCCAAGTGAGCTCACCTTTCTTAACAAATAAGTAGGGTCTAGGGGTGCTATTTTTGCTAATCAAGACCTGGAGATGAAATGCTGTCTTCATTTAAATTTCCCTGTGCTGTTCTCTGAACAACTATATTAAAAACAATCTTCCCCCATGATTTCTGGTGCTGGAGTGGAGTATAGTTTATGTGAAAGTAAATCTGGAAAGATTACCTTTCAAAACTGCCAGATGCTTTGCATTTTCTGGTAGAAATCTGGATTCCAGGTCTGTAATGATATTTCCTGCTGTGCTCAACACTCAATCAGAACGTATGCTTCTTGGAGGGCAATATAAGGATTCCAAGGCTAACTTGGCTGTTTGGCTTTTATATTTTTCCAGTCCAGCTAGGGGGTATAAATTTAAATTCTGGGCCCCCCAAGCTAAACTTCAGAAGGGGTCTTTGTTAATTTTAGATCTTCTGCAGTTGAAACCCGCTCCTTCCTAAACTTTCCCGTGCAATGCAGTTTATGATTATATTTATACCAATGAATAAAACATACCCTTTTTAAAAGGAAAATTAAATTATTGCATTAATGATACAAGCATGCATGGGTTCTCATTGCCCCTGGCTCTCCCATTTTAGATTCCAGTTCCTTCCTCGACCCAGTTTGAATTACATTAATGTCCCCTTCCCTCTCTTCCTTCATCCATCTTGTACATTCCATAATATGGTGTGGTGGTTACCAGCACATACTCTGGAGTCTATGAGACCAAGGTTGAAATCTTAGCTCTTTCATTTTAAAGCTGCTGCACCTTGGGATTATCCTGATCTGTGTTTTACTCATCTATAAAAAGGGGCTAGTACAGCATCCACTTCTTAGGGTTATTCTGAGGATTAAGTGAAATCATGTCTATAGAGTATTTAGCACAGTGCTGCACATAGCATACATATCAGGTAATGTTAGCTGCTTTCCTTAACTGGGGGACAGTCTCATGGAGAGGGAACATGGAGCGGGGGGCAGGGATTCCTGCTACCTTGATTCAAATCCCAACTCCAGTGTGAGCTTACGCAGCGATCAACATTCAACATCTCTGTGTTTGTTTTCTCATCTCGAAAATGGGAAATAATAGTAGCACCTCCCTCATGAAGCTATTGTGAAGATTAAATGAAATTAATGATTGGTAAAGAGTGAGTTCTATATATTTTTTTTACTAAGTTAACCTATAAAACACTTGGCCTAATCCTCTCCCCTCTCCCACCATTTCAAGTTGATCCAAACTTCTCCCCTCACCTCACTGTAATCCACACCATTTCTCACAGTGCTTCCCTTGGAACTGTGGGGAAACACCCAAACCAGCTTGTCCTGTGTGGTGCAGCATAAGATGGTGTCACCTGAGTCAGTGGTGTCCGGTGAGGCAAACTGGTCATTTAAGACAAGTAGGCTAGCCTAGCCGTCATGCAGTCATGCAGTTCAGGCTGATAGGAGCTGCTCAGCTCTGAGAGTCCTTCTTTTCTGACTCCCCTTATTCACCCAGAGAACGTCCTTGTTTTCTAGCCTCTAACCCTCTAAAGTGCTGCATATTGAAGGTATGGATGGGTCCCTTCCTTCTGGGATGCTCCTTATGGTACTTCTAGCCATGACACACTGGGCCTCAGCAGACCTCCAATAAGGCAAGTCTGGAGCATAGGGTGTGCTCTGCCATTTCCCTGATTATAAGTTTCACTCAGTTAAGCCTGGTCTGTATTTGTATTATGGTGCTGGTATCTCTGTCATCTTTGTAGATTGGTCGTATCATGATTTCCTCAAAGTACATGTATTATTTTCCTAGCTAGCTGGAAACTTCCTCAGGAATATCTGACATTATGCATGACCTCAAAGCCTGGCACTATACTTAGCCTATCACACACTCAGTACACTTTTGTGTTTGGATGATTTTGATAAAAATAGTTAGGGTTGAATTTAGTTGCAAGTATCAGAAAAAAAATCCCAAATCTTTATGATTTAGCCAAGATTTTATATTTCCTTCTTACCTTCAAAATGATGGATTCTAGGGTTGATGTGTCCACAGCAGAGGGATCTAGGTTTATTCTCTCTCTCTGCTCTGACTTCAGATCTTGACTTTAGATATTGAGGTCTTCACGTGGTCCAAGAAACTGTCAGAGCTCCAGCCATCATCTACCCATTGCAGACAACAGAAAGACAAAAGGAGTGAACAACTCACTTGAAGAAAACTTGCTGGTATTTGAGCACCAGGCACATGCTAACATTCCATTGGCTAATTGACCACGTGTAGCTGCACGGAAGACTAGAAAATGTGGTCGTTGTTCTCAGTGGTGATGAGCCCTGTTAAAAGTCACAATCTGATGAATAAAGAAAGATGGGAGAATAGACACTGGGAATGCCCAGCCTGCTCTGCACTAACAGCCAAGGCTCTTTAGTTCCTTGTTCTAGGTCCTTCCCACTTCCCTTGATTTTTATTTTTTGTTTGCACACAGAAATATTAGATTTTTGTCATTAAATGTAAATAAAGTAGCTTACTACTATGAATGGTAAGTGGCAAATTCATGTAATCATGGACAATTTACCTTAGGTTTATTGATTTCCAGTATTAGCAACATAACTCCTAGCTCACTTGCTTGTGTTTGCTACACAGAGTTGTTGTAAAAGGTAAAACAAAATAATAATACCTAATATTTGTCAAATGTGTGCTATATACTAGAGACTAGAGGTATCTCTTTTAATCTTCACAAAAATTCTATGAAGCAGATTTTATTACTCACATGCAAGTACTTAGAAAAATATCAAAGATGAAGAGGCTAAAAGTGTGCCCCAGTCATACCATTAGTAAGAAGCATAGCTGGGTTTTGAGTTGAAGGCCTTCTGATGCCTACATCCACTTTATAACCCCTATGCAATGCTCTATAAAAATCAACTCTTGGGGCTTCCCTGGTGGCGCAGTGGTTGAGAGTCCGCCTGCCGATGCAAGGGACACGGGTTCGTGCCCCGGTCTGGGAGGATCCCACATGCCGCGGAGCGGCTGGCCCTGTGAGCCTTGGCCGCTGAGCCTGCGCATCCAGAGGCCCGCGTATAGGAAAAAAAAAAAATCAACTCTTGGAATACATTGTAAATCATATAGGTACTGTTCTGTATCCTACACACTTTAATTGTATGTGTTTCTTGTTCTTGATGATTATTTTAACTATTCTCTTTAAAACAGAGCATCATATGGAAACTTGACATGGTAAGAGACGCCTTAGGAAAGAAGGCATAATAAATCAACTCAACATTTCTCACCATTTTGTATCTCTTATCATTTAGAACATTCTTTATTTAAAGCTTATGTCTCATAGATCCCATAGTGAATTAGAGGCATTATTTCCCTCTCTCTTGGTTTTTGGGCTGTACGCTAGCAAGGTTAGGAGGAGCCAGAACAGAGCTATGACCTTTAAGTATTCTCGAAAGAACAAGAGTTCACCATAAGGTATAACTAAATTACCATAGCTGTTCACCGAGTACCGCCTCAACTGCAAACTCTTTGCAAAAATTTTCCCTGTATCACTCTTTGTTTGGTGTAGCCATATGAAAAACAAAAACCAAAGTAGTGTTCCAGAAGGGGGAAAAGGGCTCTAGTTGCAAAATAAAGGGATACAGAATATTCCTGTCTATAGTAACATCTTTCCCACGGCAATGAAAAATAAAATGTAGAGACAATCTCTAGGCTCAACGCAGTCCCCATTCTTTCAGAACTGCTTGTCACATGTCAACCCCATACCCTAGATCTGAGAACAGTGTTTGTCACTTACGACCATGCAACCCTGACCTTAGGTGACTGGACTGATGGGGGAGGTGTTCCTCACTAAGACCATTCAGATTACTTCTTCCTCAGGAATTTGTAATCAGGGCTGAGAGGCAGCCAGTCATTTTAGGTTCAGAAATGACAATTTTTCTCCCCCTTATGCGAAGAGATGAAGAAAGTTGAACTGTAGAGAGTCAAAAGCGAAGCACATGTGATAAGAGGACCAAAGATATAAGATGGAGAGGCTGAGTGCTCTTCACTCCCTAAGGCTTTTCACTCCTGCCTGCCTCATTTCTTTCCTCTTTACTCGTATTGGCTCAATTTGATTTCTGTTATTAAATGTAACCCAAAGAACCTTAACTAATTCAGGAGGGAAACAGAATATTAAGAGAGGCAAAGTGGGAGAAAATCTTCTAAAACCATTTGCTAACTGCACAGTAATGAGGCAGAAAAACCAGGACCCCTAGAGAGACAAAGCAGCCTTGTTGGTCATACTCCTCCCACCTGTCCCAGCTCAGAGTGGAGAACAGTTTTCTCACTTGTCAGGCCACTCATGACAGTATCTAATCACAGAAATCTCTTCCAGAAGGGTGTTCCAAGATCTTTGCCCTGCAAAATATTTGAAACTGAACTGTACAAGCTTGTAAACAGACTCCCACTATCCACAGTGTAATGGAAACAACAGGACTCCCTGTGCGTATTTTTGGGCAGGGAATCTCCTAGAAGCTATGAAGCTTGAAACCAAAGATGCTTGGAATATAATGCATGAAGATGATCTTCTTTTTCTTGGCACTCTTCCACAAGCCTTCAGTCACTCCATGAACTAAATTTATTTCCATATGTTTTTCATTCATTTACATTTAAGATAAAAATTATTGGCTCTGAGAGCCATTTGTTGAGTGGCAGTTCAACGATTCTTTTCATTGTGTTCTCAGCTCAGTGATGATGCATATCATCCACATGATGTTCCAAGAAAGTGGGATCGTTACTGATGCCATCTGAAGTCATCCCTTAGTAATAATAGACTTGCATGGTTTCTTTTACTCGCCAGCAAAGAAGTTTGGAATAGGATCAATATCTGTTTTGTAACTCTATTTTGAATTCATACCTTTTGAATCCATTTACTGAAAAACTAACATTCTAACTGGGACAAAGATCCCTTGTTTAATTTTGAGGAATCATATGTATATCTTATCTTGGTTGTTCCTTCTAAGAACACATTAAGTCACAATTCAAATCTCTAAAGCTAATTTGGGGACCTCTTGCTTTAGTTTACATTCTAGAAACAAATGGTTATTTGATTTATTTTTCATTCTGAGAAACAATGAAAAACTTTTATTATGGTCACATTTACGCTAAAATGAGCTGTTTGACTTGCAATTACTTCAGTTCTTCTCCTGACATTGCCAATGTGTATCATATTAACATTAAAAATATAAACATAAAGAAAACTAAACAAAGCAGCCACTAACGTAAAATATTTGACACATTCACTCTAATACCTGCCTGTCCATATCCTATCTTTGATGAAATGTAATTTCTATCTTACCTTCTCTGAAGCTGTGTCTGTCTACCTGATGCCAAAATATCAAGTAATTTTGACAAGACAGTCCAAAATCAATGAAAAACATACATTTACCAAGTTCTATAGTAACATATAGCTTTATGTTTTTTCTTCATTGGAATTCTATATAGGGGAGTTTGCCTAGATGTAAAGATAAAATAGTTATGGTCTTGGAGAAACTATTTTCATCATTAAAAAAAATATATATATATATATATATATATAAATATATATAAAAAAATATATTTTTTTTTATTATAGAACTCGGTAAATGTATGTTTTTCATTGT
>NW_021703774.1:108716893-108820703 GCF_005190385.1 Monodon monoceros
TGGAGTTCATAAAAAATGAAACTCTTATCACGTTACTGCAACTGTCCCACTTGGGTTTTTAGAATGACAAAAGGCATATTTTGCCTCATTTGCCTGTGAAAATATGTCCTTTTGAGAGGATGGAAAAAACTATATTATTTGAAGTGTAACTTGATAAGAGTTTCATTTTTTATGAACTCCAGGAAAAGAAATTTATTCTATTTTTACAAATAGTAAAGATTTTTTTATATACTTAGAACCATCTTTATTCACTAGAAATTGGTTTCACATACTGAATATTTCCTATGTAGATGTAGAATTATTCATAAAAGATTGCAGAATACAAGTTTTCCTATGACAGTTATTAGAGTTAACATTGAGGTTCTAATAAGTGTTGAGTGTTTTGTGCAAATATTATCTCATTTAATCTTTCATAACTCTAAATACCCAATTATTATCCCAGTTTACAAGTGAGAAAATGATATTGTAAATAGTTTAAGTTATTTGCTTGTAGTCACATAGCTAATAAAAGGAAGAGCTGAGATTCAAACCCAAGTTTCATCAAATCTCAAAAGCTCAAGGTCATCATTGTAGGAAAGTACATCCATTATAAGTTTTGAAAATCACCATTAAGAAGATGAGATGCCAGGAGCTAGGTTTGGCCCTGCATTTACTTATAAAGTGGGCTTGAGAAAGGCACCTACTTCTTCTGCATTTATATACATATTTTTTCCTTTCTGTAACACCAGGATAATAATACCTTATGCCTGAGAGGGTCAAAGGAGATAGTTTGTGTGAAAGTACTTTGAATCTATGTGTTCTTCATAGATAAGATAGAACTATTAAGCTCATCTGAATCTAAAATCCTAGAACTTGACAGTTTGTGTTTGCTCTTTGAGGTCACACATGAGAACCAATGCTTTCTGGGGAGCAGGGCTGTACATTCTTTCTGAGTGAGGAGTGATGGGTACTGATTGCTCCAGCTTTTCACTTCATCTGTAGAAATAGAAAATATTGTGTTTTATCTGAGGAAACAAGACACTGTTTCCGAGTACTCACATTCTCATCAATTTCTCTTGAAGAACATATAATTACACAATGGATAAATCTGAATCCTGAGACTGCAGAGTAAGAGATGGAATTGTGGGATGCTGGAAGATGTAAGGAACACAGTGGAAGATGCATATTTGCATCCACTTCCTTCTCAAAAATTATGACTTCATTTTCTGAAAGAGAAATGGTAATGATAACTTATAGGAGAAATAGACTCTTCCCTGAAACATCTCGAAGAATATTTTCAGGATGAAAATGTGGTTTCAGAACTGATCACAGACCCTAATTTTTGGAAACTTTAGTGTTTAGAAAAGTTCATGGGTGGGGAGATAAATTAGGAGTTTGAGATTAACATATAAACATTACTATATATAAAATAGGTAAACAACAAGGATCTACTGTATAGTACAGGGAACTATACTCAATATCTTGTAATAACCTATAATGGAAAAGTATCTGAAAAAGAATATATATATATATATATATTCTTTGCTATACACTTGAAACTAACACAACATTGTAAATTAACTATACTTCAATTAAAAAAAAGAAAATTTCTTCAGATGAGCTACTTTTGGTATTGCTTTATCTCTCTCTCCTGATGTATATGTATATGTACATGTATATGTATATGTATATGTATACATATGAGAGAAAAGGCAGCATTAGTATTTGGATAGCTGCCTCTTAATGAACACATTATGTACCAGGCAAGGGCTTTCTTTTACCTCCTAATGATGTTATGAGTGCTATTACCAGATGAAAAGCAGAGGTTTGGATAGGTTGGTGACCTCCACTCCTTAACTCTGTTAATAACCATAATTGAGAACCTACTATGTGTCTGACATTTTACATACATTATCTTCAGCCCTCACAATAACACTGAAAGACAACTAACATTGTTCTTATATTGCCATTGCAGACACTAATTTTCAGAAGACTTGAAAGAAACAAAAGTCATACAACTAGTAAGTCACCAGCTAAGAATCCATGCCATGCTAGACCATCCTCAAAGCACAAATCCATGCATCATGGTACAGATTATGAATGGTCAATAAATTCACTGGCTGTAGGCAGAATTTAGTTCCTCTAGGCATCACCTCACCTTCCCTGTCATATAGTGTTCTCTAGGACACAGCCATTTGCCGCTCTAAGACTAGCAAATGAGCATCTCTCTTTAGTATGCTAAAACAGTCGTAGAGAACATAACATAATCAGTGGAATGACAAACCATCACCTTTGGCATATAAGGTAACCTTATCAAAGAGTGATATCTCATCATCTTTGTTATATTCTTTTGGATAGAAACAAGACACAATTTTCACTGCACTCAAAGAGAAGAGATTATACAAGGGTATGACTCATTGGGGGTCACTTTACAGTATGTCTGCCAGAGCTAATATACTAAATAATTCTACCCAGATTAGAATTATCATACTATCTAAACCCTATGATTCTGTGTTGTATTGTATTATGTCAATTTACAAGTACTTGAGAGCTCAAAAAACATTAAATTTTCTATATAAAATTACATAGCAAACATACTCTATCTTAATGTTTTCATTGGCACTATTTCCCCACATATCTAGATCTTGATAATCATTTTATCCATGAAAATAAGTGCTCACAGCATCACTAATTATTACAGTATTTGATTCTTTCAATGATTCTTTCAACATTTACACTTCAATTGACTGATACAATTTACCATATAAAGTTCAGGAGATTTTCTTTCAAGTTATATTTAAAATGTTTGCCTATATTTGAAAGTATTTGTTTATTAACAGTAAATTCAAATGATATACCTTGTTCTTATTAACATAGTTACAGTGATTATTTATGAAAGGAAACTATGCAATCACATAGGCATAGATAATGCAGAATTCAGGGACGTCAGCTATAATGTTGAAGTAAGCAATAGGCTATTCAGCTTCCAAAATGCTGACTTTGAAGTTGAACCCAATACCAAAGTGGAAGCTATTGCTGTTGTTTCTGCTGATTTTCCCTCATGGTAGCTTTAGAAACGCTATTGTAGCTGACCCATTTTTCACTCCTATTTTTATATACTTGTATCTTCTATCATTTTCTCTTGATTAATTTCACCAAAGTTTTGTCTGTTGGTTTTGCTGAAGAATTCCCTTTGGATTTTGTTATTAACCTTCTCTATTCCTTGGATTATTTTCCTATAAAAATGAAGATGATAATGGTTCTCTTTAAAATTTATTTTCTATTTCCATTAATTTCTGTTCTTATTTTTTTCTGTTATGCTTGGGTTCCTTTTTTACCTTAAGTTAGATCTTCAGCTTTTAATTTTCAACCTTTTTCTTTTTTAATATAGCATTTCAAACTATAAATTTTCCTCTAGCTACTTTTTTAGCTATATTGTACACATTTTGACACATTGTAATTTCATTATCTTTCAAACCTAAATGTTTAAAAATTTTAGTACTATTTATTTTCTGACCTAAGAGTTATTTATAAGTCTGATTTCTTATTTAACAGATGCCTTGCTTTAATTGATCTTTTTATTGATTTCCATTATAATTGCACTTAGGTCAGAGAAAATGATCTGACACTTCTTTTTCTGAAATTCATTCAGACTTCCTTTATGGACTGGATGGGGTCAATTTTGCAAGTGGCCTGAACATTTTAAGATTAAATGTTCTTTAACTGCCTTTATTTGATAAACCACAAACATATTAGTGAATTTACATTAAAAAAAATTATTTCTCACTCAGGTGAAAGTCCAGGAAAAAATGTTGGTGGTCACTTCAAGCAGTGATTCAGGACTCAGTGTGCTTCCACCTTGTAGCTCTAAGCATATTTGAAATGTTGACTCCTAAGGTCATCTTGGAGATTATCCCCATTCTAAGTAGCCATGAGGAGAAAAAGTCATGGAGACCATCTTAGTCATATGGCCACAAATGACTGCAAGAGGAGTTGAGAAATGTACCAAGAAGAAGAGGCAATGGATTTTGTTGGCTAGCTACAATACTACCTCAGTTCTGATTTTTTTTTTTTTTTGCGGTATGCGGGCCTCTCACTGTTGTGGCATCTCCCGTTGCGGAGCACAGGCTCCGGACGCACAGGCTCAGCGGCCATGGCTTACGGGCCCAGCCGCTCTGCAGCATGTGGGATCTTCCCGGACCAGGGCACGAACCCACGTCCCCTGCATCGGCAGGCCGACTCTCAACCACTGCGCCACCAGGGAAGCCCTGATATTTTTTAACTCTACAAATTAAACATCTTCACTCTATTTTGTTGTTCTTTTAAATAGAGTTACAAATCATGTTTGTTTGGGTTTCTATATGTTTATTAATATCTTTGCTCATTTTCTTAATTTTGGCTTTTTTGTATTAGCCAGAATAGGCAGGTTAAGCTGAAGCAGCAAATTAACCCTGAAATCTTAGTGGGTTAACTGTCAAACATGTATTTCTCACTCATGCCAAATGTCAAATGAAGGTGAGTGGAGCCATTTCTCCTTAACATAAGTCAGAGACTTAAGCCAATGAAGACCTCATCATATTGTGCTGCTGCTCTGGATTACATGTCCCTCCCTTTTATGGCTCATTAGTCAGAACCTACAGTGTGACCTCCAGCTGAGGGCAGTCACCACACAGCGGAAAGAGGCTGGTGAACACACAGGGCTGTCTGCCACACATCTCTTCTGGTTTCATTTCCTTCTTTGTTTAGAAATATCCTCTTATGAGCTTCTGTGGGTTGTAAACACTCTTATTTTTCTCTGAATATATACTTATTTACCTTCATTATTTAAAGATAGTTTTGTTGGAGTTGCAGTTTAAGTTAATGATTATTTTCTCTTATGAACACTTTGAAAATAGTATTCCATTATCTTCTGGCTTACATTGGGTTTATGGAGGTTAGAAGACATTTTACCCTTTTTTTTCTGTAACTTTGTAGTTTATAAATTTTTACAGCAATATGTTTTTGTGTCATGTTAATTATGCCTGGAACTCAACAGTCCTTTCTGAAATTTCAAGTTTTTTTCTCCAGTTCAGTGAACGGTATTCTATTATTTCTTTGTTCATTATTTTTCATCTGTTCCCTTTGTCCCCTAGTAATTATATTATTCATACATTAGGTATCTCAGATTTCTCTTCCATATCTCATATTATTTTGCTCACATTTTCCATTGCTTTGTAAATTTGTTCTGCATTGGTGTTATTTCTTCAATTTGATCTTCTAAGATAGCCATTATGCAATATAACTATTTCCTACCATGTTATCTTTCTTTAAAACTATCATATCCCTTCCCTCTTTTTTTCACTAAGGGCAACTCACCATACTTCTCAGAGTACAAAAGGTATCAGAGAGATCTTTTTCATCTTCCTAGTACAAAATCGATTTGTAAGTAACCCTGCTTCACCTGCTTTTTTTTTTTCCTTTTATCCCTATTGCAGTAGTCAAATATTCTATTTGTTCTATAAATCTTTATACCTCCCATATTGTTAATCCTTTCTCTATTTTTCCACTTATTTTACCATACAAACATGTTATGGTAGCAGGAAATACAACATGGCAGTTCTGGAGTCAAAAAATGGGGATTCAAAACTTAACTCTGCCAATTTCTAGTCTTCTACCCTGAACAATTTAATTAGATTTGCTATAAATCTCTTTTCTCATCTAATAAGTGGGCAAATACTAGTACTTAGCTCTTGGTATTATTAAGAGTAAATAATTTATTAATTTGAAACAATTGGCATAGTGTCTCACCCATAGAAGTCAATAAATAAACTTTAATATCTTTGTCTTAAAAAATGAAGGCAATCTCACTTGATGCTATAGGATGTCCTGATCTGCTCCCTTTCACATCAAAACTATCTTCACAATGTGTCTATACTCTCCCTTTGACTCATCTCATCCATTCCTTGAATTGAAATACCATCAACGTGCTGGTAACTCCTGAATTTGTATCTCTACCCACTTATCTCCTTTGCATCCTAGACTCATATCTGTTCATTCAGTATCTCCGTTTCAATGTCTGATTTGCATCTCAGCCTTAACATGTCAAGACTGAATTCTTTTTTATTGGAGTATAATTGCTTTACAATGGTGTATTAGTTTCTGCTTTATAACAAAGTGAATCAGTTATACATATACATATGTTCCCATATCTCTTCCCTCTTGCGTCTCCCTCCCTCCCACCCTCCCTACCTCACCCCTCTACATGGTCACAAAGCACCGAGCTGGTTTTCCTGTGCTATGTAGCTGCTTCCCACTAGCTATTGGTTTTATATTTGGTAGTGTATATATGTCCATGCCATTCTCTCACTTTGTCCCAGCTTACCATTTCCCCTCCCCATGTCCTCAAGTCCATTCTCTAGTAGGTCTGTGTCCTTATTCCCGTCATGCCCCTAGGTTCTTCATAGCCATATATATATATATATATATATATATATATATATATATATATATTAGAGTCCATAAATATGTGTTAGCATACAGTATTTGTTTTTCTCTTTCTCACTTACTTCACTCTGTATGACAGACTCTAGACCCATCCACCTCACTACAAATAACTCAATTTCGTTTTCTTTTATGGCTGAGTAATATTCCATTGTATATATGTACCACATCTTCTTTATCCATTCATCTGTCGATGGACACTTAGGTTGCTTCCATGTCCTGGCTATTGTAAATAGAGCTGCATTGAACATTGTGGTACATGACTCTTTTTGAATTATGGTTTTCTCTGGGTATATGCCCAGTAGGGGGATTGCTGGGTCATATTGTAGTTCTATTTTTAGTTTTGTAAGGAACTTCCATACTCTTCTCCATAGTGGCTGTATCAATTTACATTCCCACCAACAGGGCAAGAGGGTTCCCTTCTCTCCATGCCCTCTCCAGCATTTATTGTTTCTAGATTTTTTGATGATGGCCATTCTGACTGGTGTGAGGTGATAGCTCAATGTAGTTTTGATTTGCATTTCTCTAATGATTAGTGATGTTGAGCATTTTTTCATGTGTTTGTTGGCAACCTGTATATCTTCTTTGGAGAAATGTCTATTTAGGTCTTCTGTCCATTTTTGGATTGAGTTGTTTGTTTTTTAGACATTGAACTGCATGAGCTGCTTGCAAATTTTGGACATTAATCCTATGTCAGTTGTTTCATTTGCAAATATTTTCCCCCATTCTAAGGGTTGTCTTTTGGTCTTGTTTATGGTTTCCTTTGCTGTGCAAAAGCTTTTAAGTTTCATTAGGTCCCACTTGTTTATCTGTGTTTTTATTTCCCTTTCTCTAGAAGGTGGGTCAAAAAGGATCTTGCTGTGATTTATGTCATACAGTGTTCTGCCTATGTTTTCCTCTAAGAGTTTGAGAGTGTCTGGCTGTACATTTAGGTCTTTAATCCACTTTGTGTTTATTTTTGTGTATGGTGTATCCATTAATTTCATTCTTTTACATGTAGCTGTCCAGTTTTCCCAGCACCACTTATTGAAGAGGCTGTCTTTCTCCATTGTATATTCTTGCCACCTTTATAAAAGATAAGGTGACCATATGTGTGTGGGTTTCTCTCTGGGCTTTCTATCCTGTTCCATTGACCTAAATTTCTGTTTTTGTGCCAGTACCATACTGTCTTGATTACTGTAGCTTTGTAGTATAGTCTGAAGTCAGGGAGCCTGATGCCTCCAGCTCTGTTTTTCTTTCTCAAGATTGCCTTGGCTATTCGGGGTCTTTTGTGTTTCCATACAAATTGTGAAACTTTTTATTCTGGTTCTGTGAAAAATGCCACTGCTAGTTTGTAGAGATTGCATTGAATCTGTAGATTGTTTTGGTAGTATAGTCATATTCACAATGTTGATTCTTCCAATCCAAGAACATGGTATATCTCTCCATCTATTTGTATCATCTTTAATTTATTTCATCAGTGTCATAATTTTCTGCATACAGGTCTTCTGTCTCCTTAGGTAGCTTTATTCCTAGGTATTTTATTCTTTTAGTTGAAACGGTAAATGGTAGTGTTTCGTTAATTTCTCTTTCATATTTTACATCATTAGTGTATAGGAATGCCAGAGATTTCTGTGCATTAATTTTGTATCCTGCTACTTTACCAAGTTCATTGATTTGTTCTAGTAGTTTTCTGGTAGCATCTTTAGGATTCCCTATGTATAGTATCATGTCATCTGCAAACAGTGACAGTTTTACTTCTTCTTTTTCAATTTGTATTCCTTTTATTTCCTTTTCTTCTCTGATTGCTGGGGCTAAAACTTCCAAAACTATGTTGAATAAGAGTGGTGAGAGTGGGTAACCTTGTCTTGTTCCTGATCTTAGTGGAAATGGTTTCAGTTTTTCACCATTGAGGACGATGTTGGCTGTGGGTTTGCCATATATGGCCTTTATTATGTTGAGGTAAGTTCCCTCTATGCCTACTTTCTGGAGGTTTTTTTATCATAAATGGGTGTTGAATTTTGTCAAAAGCTTTCTCTGCATCTATTGAGATAATCATATGTTTTTTCCCCTTCTATTTGTTAATATGGTGTATCACATTGATTGATTTGCCTATAATGAAGAATCCTTACATTCCTGGTATAAACCCCACTTGATCATGGTGTATGATCCTTTTAATGTGCTGTTGGATTCTGTTTGGTAGTATTTTGTTGAGGATTTTTGCATCTATGTTCATCAGTGATATTGGCCTGTAGGTTTCTTTCTTTGTGTCCTCTTTGTCTTGTTTTGGTATCAGGGTGATGGTGGACTCGTTGAATGAGTTTGGGAGTGTTCCTCCCTCTACTATATTTTGGAAGAGTTTGAGAAGTACAGGTGTTAGCTGTTACCTAATATTTGATAGAATTCGCCTGTGAAGCCATCTGGTCCTGGGCTTTTCTTTGTTGGAATATTTTTAATCACAGTTTCAATTTCAGTGCTTTTGATTGTTCTGTTCATATTTTCTATTTCTTCCTGGTTCAGTCTCAGAAGGTTATATCTTTCTAAGAATTTGTCCATTTCTTCCAGGTTGTCCATTTTATTGGCATACAGTTGCTTGTAGTAATCTCTCATGATCCTTTGTATATCTGCAGTTTCAATTTTTACTTCTCCTTTTTCATTTCTAATTCTATTGATTTGAGTCTTCTCCCTTTTTTCCTTGTTGAGTCTGGCTAATGGTTTATCCATTTTGTTTATCTTCTCAAAGAACCAGCTTTTAGTTTTATTGATCTTTGCTGTAATTTCCTTCATTTCTTTTTCATTTATTTCTGATCTGATCTTTATGATTTCTTTCCTTCTGCTACTTTTGGGGTTGTTTTGTTCTTCTTCTCTAAATGTTTTAGGTGTAAGGTTAGGTTGTTTATTTGAGATGTTTCTTGTTTCTTAAGGTAGGATTGTATTACTATAAACTTCCCTCTTAGAACTGCTTTTGCTGCATCCCATAGGTTCTGGATCATGATGATTTCATGTCATTTGTTTCTAAGTATTTTTTGATTTTGTCTATGATTTCTTCAGTGATTTCTTGGCTATTAAGTAGTGTATTGTTTAGGCTACATGTGTTTGTATTTTTAGATTTTTTCCTGTAATTGATATCTAGTCTCATAGCATTGTGTTCAGAAAAGATACTTGGTATGATTACCATTTTCTTAAATTTACCAAGCTTGATTTGTGACCCAAGATATGATCTATCCTGGAGAATGTTCCATGAGCACTTGAGAAAAATGTGTATTCTGTTGTTTTTGGATGGAATTTCCTATAAATATCAATTAAGTCTATCTTTTTTAATGTATCAATTAAAGCTTGTGTTTCCTTATTTATTTTCATTTTGGATGATCTGTCCATTAGCGAAAGTGGGGTGTTAAATTCCCCTAGTATGATTGCGTTACTGTCAATGTCCCATTTTATGGCTAATAGTATTTGCCTTATGTATTGAGGTGCTCCTATGTTGGGCACATAAATATTTACAATTGTTATATCTTCTTCTTGGATTCATCCCTTGATCATTATGTAGTGTCCTTCTTTGTCTGTTGCAATAGCCTTTGTTTTAAAGTCTATTTTGTCTGATATGAGAATTGCTACTCTAGCTTTCTTTTGATTTCCACTTGCATGGAATATCTTTTTCCATCCCCTCACTTTCAGTCTGTATATGTCCCTAGGTCTGAAGTGGGTCTCTTGTAGACAGCATTTATATGGGTCTTGTTTTTGTATCCATTCAACCAGTCTATGTATTTTGGTTGGAGCATTTAATCCATTTACATTTAAGGTAATTATCAATATGTATGTTCCTATTACCATTTTCTTAATTGTTTTGGGTTTGTTATTGTAGGTCTTTCCCTTCTCTTGTTTTCTGCCTAGAGAAGTTCCTTTAGCAGTTGTAAAGCTGGTTTGGTGGTGCTGAATTCTCTTAGCTTTTGCTTTTCTGTAAAGGTTTTAATTTCTCCATCAAATCTGAATGAGATCCTTGCTGGGTAATGTTGGTTGTAGGTTTTTCCCTTTCAGTACTTTAAATATGTCCTGCCACTCCCTTCTGGCTTGCAGAGTTTCTGCTGAGAGATCAGCTGTTAACCTTATGGGGATTCCCTTTTATGTTATTTGTTGTTTTTCACTTGCTGCTTTTAATATTTTTTCTTTGTATTTAATTTTTGATAGTTTTATTAAAATATGTCTTGGCATGTTTCTCCTTGGATTTATTCTGTATGGGACTCTCTGTGCTTCCTGGACTTGATTACCTATTTCCTTTCCCATATTAGGGAAGTTTTCAACTATAATCTCTTCAAATATTTTCTCAGTCCCTTTCTTTTTCTCTTCTTTTTCTGGTACCCCTATAATTCGAATTTTGTACATTTAATGTTGTCCCAGAGGTCTCTGAGACTCTCCTCAATACTTTTGATTCTTTTTTTCTTTATTATGCTCTGCAGTAGTTATTTCCACTCTTTTATCTTCCAGGTCACTCATCCATTCTTCTTCCTCAGTTATTCTGTTATTGATCCCTTCTAAAGAATTTTTAATTTCATTTATTGTGTTGTTCATCATTGTTTGTTTGCTCTTTAGTTCTTCTAGGTCCTTGTTAAACATTTCTTGTATTTTCTCCATTCTATTTCCAAGATTTTGGATCATCTTTAGTATCATTATTCTGAATTCTTTTTCAGGTAGACTGCCTATTTCCTCCTCATTTGTTAGGTCTGGTGGGTTTTTTCCTTGCTCCTTCATCTTCTGTGTGTTTCTCTGTCTTCTCATTTTGCTTAACTTACTGTGTTTGGGGTCTCCTTTTTGCAGGCTGCAGGTTCGTATTTCCCGTTGTTTTTGGTGTCTGCCCCCAGTGGCTAAGGTTGGTTCATTGGGTTGTGCAGGTTTCCTGGTGGAGGGGACTAGTGCCTGTGTTCTGGTGGATGAGGCTGGGTCTTGTCTTTCTGGTGGGCAGGTCCACATCTGGTGGTGTGTTTTGGGGTTTCTGTGATCTTATTATGATTTTAGGCAGCCTCTCTGCTAATGGGTCAGGTTGTGTTCCTGTCTTGCTAGTTGTTTGGCATAGGATGTCCAGCACTGTAGCTTTCTGGTCATTGACTGGAGCTGGTTCTTGACATTGAGATGGAGATCTCTGTGAGATTTTCATCGTTTGATATTACGTGGAGCTGGGAGGTCTCTAGTGGACCAATGTCCTGAAATTGGCTCTCCCACCTCAGGAGCAAAGCCCTGATGGCTAACTGGAGCACCAAAAGCCTGTCATCCACACAGCTAGAATAAAAGGAGAAGAAAAAAAAGAAACAAAGACAAAATAAAATAAAATAATGTAAAGTTATTAAAATAAAAATAATTATTAATAAAAAGTTAAAAGTAATAAAATAAAAAAGAAAGAAAGATATAAGAGAGCAACCAAGCCAAAAACCAAATCCATCAATGATAGTAAGCACTAAAAACTATACTAAAAGAAAGAAAAAAAAGAAAAAAAAAAACTGACAGAACCCTAAGACAAATGTTAAAAGCAAAGCTATACAGACAAAATCACACACAGAAGCATACACATACACACTCACAAAAAGAGATAAAGGAAAAAATATATATATATCATTGCTCCCAAAATACACCTCCTCAATTTGGGATGATCCATTGTCTATTCAGGTATTCCATTGATGCAGCGTGCATCAAGTTGATTGTGGAGATTTAATCTGCTGCTCCTGAGGCTGCTGGGAGAAATTTCCTTTCCCTTCTTTGTTCGCACAGCTCCCGGGGTTCAGCTTTGGATTTGGCCCCGCCTCTGTGTGTAGGTCGACTGAGGACATCTGTTCTTCACTCAAACAGGACGGGGTTAAAGGAGCAGCTGATTTGGGGTCTCTGGCTCACTCAGGGCAGGGGGAGGGAGGGGTACGGAGTACAGGGCGAGCCTACAGTGGCAGAGGCTAGTGTGACATTGCAACACCCTGAGGCGTGCCGTGTGTTCTTCTGGGGAAGTTGTCTCTGGATCACGGGACCCTGGCAGCGGCGGGTTGCACAGGCTTCCAGGAGGGGGGGTGTGGAGAGTGACCTGTGCTTGCACACACGTTTCTTGGTTGCTGCAGTAGCAGCCTTAGCATCCCATGCCCGTCTCTGGGGTCCGTGTTCATAGCCACGGCTCATGCCCATCTCTGGAACTCCTTTAAGCAGCACTCTTCTCTCTCTGGGATCCGACTGAAGCCAGAGCCTCAGCTCCTAGCTCCTGCCCACCCCAGCGGGTGAGCAGACAAGCCTCTTGGGATGATCCTCTATGCAGGAATCTCTCTGCTTTGCCCTCCACACCCCTGTTGCTGCGCTCTCCTCCACGGCTCCGAAGCTTCCCCCCCCGCCGCCACCCCTCCACCCGCAGTCTCCACCAGCGAAGGGGCTTCCTAGTGGATGGAAACTTTTCCTAGTTCACAGCTCCCTCCCACTGGTGCAAGTCCCATCCCTATTCTTTTGTCTCTGTTTTTTTGTTTTTTTTCTTTTACCCTACCCATGTACGTGGGGAGTATTTTGCCTTTTGGGAGGTCTGATGTCTTCTGCCAGTGTTCAGTCGGTGTTCTGTAGGAGTTGTTCCACACATAGATGTATTTCTGATGTATTTCTGGGGAGTAAGGTGATCTCCACATCTTACTCTTCTGCCATCTTGAAGCTCCTTCCCAGGACTGAATTCTTGATCTTGCCCCTTCCCCACCAAATATTTTCTTTTTCCAGTCTTTCTGATCTCATTAAATGTTACCACCACATAGCCAATTTCTTAAACCAAACTCCTAAGAATCACCTTTGATTTCTGTACTTCCCTCAGCAACCACATCAGCATATATAATTGGTTTTACCTCCAAAATATATCTTAAATTTTTCCTCCTATTACTATCTCCATGGTCACAGTTTTGTTCAATCCAACATCATCATACACACATTGCATTATGCCACAGTTTCCTAATTACCCTGCCCATTTCTGTTCATGTACCAATAGCCCCTTCACCTATATTCCAGATAGCTGCTGGAATTACCTTTTCATAATCAAAATATTATCATGTTGTCATCCAACATAAGATTCCTACCTTTTTTGTAGCCTAAAAGTTGCACTCATACAAAACTTATAGATCCCTGACTATCTCTCCTCCTTTATCTTCATCACTCTCCTTACATTCACTGTGTTCTAACCTCACTGGCCCACTGAGAGTTTATAGGTCATTTGAGATCCTTCCTGTGTCAGGTCTTTCAGGCATAGTTTCTCGTGACTGAAATAATACTCATTTGCCAATTTCTTCTTACTCTTCAGGACTGTGCTAACCCTTCCATAGAAAGGATTTACCTACAACTCTATATAAAGTAGTCCATGCTCCCCCTTCTCCTTTGTTTCCTATTTTAGCACTCTTCTAATTGTCTTCTTGGCACTTCATACAACTTATCATTCTCATATTGTTGTCTCTTGTTTGCTTCCTGTCTCTCTCACTTAAATATAAGTTCCTAAAGGACAGGACCATCTGTCTTGTATCCTGTTAAATATGCTGTGCCTAATACACAGTAGACTCTAAATGATTTATGTATTGAACACATAAGTAAATAAATGAAGACTAAATTGTTTCTGAACTATATTATTTTGTTAACTTCTCATTTAAATTTTAAAATAAAATGTCTTATTTCCTTCCAGAAATACATTTTTCACCCTTAATCATATCTCTTCAAAATATTTCATTATAGTTGTACTCAATTTTCTTTTCTTTTTTCCTCTCTTTTCTCCTTCCTCTTTATTTTATTTATTGGTTATTCCACTAGTTCTCTTGCACAGAACCACCAAACTGTTTCATTGACTTTGTTTCCCTCTTGTGATCTAGTTGCATCAACTTAAACTGATTGTGATGGTCCCTTGGCTGGTCACGCTTGGATTGGCCCATGGTGATGCCTCTCAAGCAGTGATGGAATGGAAGTCAATGAAGATAAATAAGTGAATTTGTTTTTCAGTGAGTCAAATGAACTGTAAATCAAATGAATTGTAAATCAGGGAACTCTCTTTTAAGTCGTGTGGAGAAAGCTCCCTGTTTTTCAGGTGCAAGTGTATACAGGCTGTCCTCAGCCCAACACTACAGAAAGTGCTTGTGCTGCCTCTACTATCCAGAACAATAATATTAGTTTTTTTCTAAAACTAAGCTCCATGCATTGACCAGAGCAGTCCCCTACCCGTGTTGAGAGGATACTCCTAGGTTTGCGTTCTCTGTCACACTCATTGGCCTACCCCTAGACTTGAAAGAAAGGCAGAGTATATTTCCAAATTGTCTAGTTCTTAATCTTCTCTACTATCTTGTTTAATCACACTGTTTAAGCAATTATACACCCTTCAGGTACCTTCTAAGTTAAGCCTGGATATCCAGATATTCCAGGGCTTCTTCCATGAATAACAACAACAATCTCAGCAGGAAATTGGGAGAAAAAGGGTCAATAACAGATTTTTAAGCCTCCATTTCCCATCTGTGCTTTATTTTGAAAGCCTGGATTGAATCAATAAAAGAGTAAAGGTCCCTATATGATGAGAAGCCCAAGCAAAGATCAAGAAAACAGCATAAAATTTGACTCAGGTGTGGAAAAAAATCTAGGTGTGGGCTGGGGGTGAGGGTAGTTGAGAGGGGTTAGCATGAAGAATTAGCTAGAAAATTTAATCACTTTCCAGATGTTTTTGACAGTGAAAAAAAAATAGTTCAAAATTATGTAAATTAATTTCAAATTCAAACAAGGTTTAAAATTTTTAAATTTGTTGCAATGCTTCTTATAATGTATTATAATGTATAATGTATTATAATGCATAATGTATATGAGATTAATATGCTATAACTATGTTGTGATCAAACATTTTGGTATTGGCTATATTGACTGGCTATATTGTATGCCTCAGATGGTCACCTTAAGCAGATAATATCAGTAAAAATATCTTGGAGAATTTATAGAGAACTCACCAACTGTGATTTATACTGGACCTCAGAGAACTAGTCTGATGTTTATCTTGATGTTTGTTCAGTGGCAGTAGCTATCAATAGCTGTACCATAACACAATTTATACATTTTAAAAATGTGGTTAAAGGAACTAGCACAGTTCAACTTATACTTCCCTGCCATTTTTTTGGTGTGATTACTTCCTGCTTGATCTACTGCAATTTTAATACTTAGTACAAAACATGGGACATAGAAAGCACTCAATGAGTAGTTGTTGAATGATTGAGCTATGTTCTAGAATGGAGAATTTAGTGTTTGGGTTGATCCTTTTTGTGTCATATTTATTCATGATAAAATGTAGCAGTCAGAAACAAAACTATAATAATGTTCAAAAATAGTTTTCTAAAATGTTTTATAAAAGTATATAAAATATATAGTAAAAGAATTACTGGGAAGAGCAACAGAAATATAGTCAAAAATAAAAATCCCAAGGGTTAGAAAGGCACCTGAAAGAATAAAACTCAGGAGAAAGAAAATATATTTTAAAAAGGAAAGTGTGAGCAATAGAAGTGTTAGGATATTTTCCCCTTCTGTACAAAATGTCTTCCTATGCAGTACTTCTCATTAAACAAAACGAATCAAAGGAATGTATCCTGGTAATATAACTTGGTATGAGTTGCCACAGTCTGAGAGACCATTGTTCTCCTTTTTCTCTTACTGTTAAACTAACCCAGAAATAATTTAAAAGAAACTAGGAGGCCTGTCTAGACAGGGACTTTAAATTTTTCTGAAGCTTGATTACTATTAGAACAAGTTCCTTTTTGGATATGCTTCTTAAGAACAAAAAAGTTGTCTCTGGGAGCACTGGCAAGTCCACCCTTTTTGTATACTGATAAGTGCTTTTACTGACTCTTGAACTTTATAACACAACTCACCAATAAATTTTGATGACGGGGTACAGACTACATGGGTGGCAAAGGATGACACATTCATCTCCAGTTTGTTTCTTTTTAGAGAAGATGATTTTTGTTGGCTGAATTTCTGCTGAGTAGAGTAATTTCTGGCCTAAAATGCAATGCTTTAGAAGTTTTTCAAGCATTTGGAAAGGGCTCAAAACCTGGTATGTTATCTTAAATGCTATTTTGATGGCATAATGGTATTTAGATTGATGTGAAAATGCCTCCTCCTATACCCTTTGTAGGAAGACACTACGAGAATGTGTATTTGGAATCATCTCGTGATCTTTTGCACGCTTATAGTGATAGGGTGCTTTAAGGTGATGAACTCAATTGAATTTTAATTAATCTGAGAAAGTAGAAACCCCCCTACCTGGAAATGGACACAATCAAATATGTTTTAGACATGGAGTCTAAGCCAGAGAATTCCAGAACAGAAGAGTTAATAAACTGAGACTTCCAGATATTGGCATATATGTGGTTGGAAACGTTTAACTCTTGCTAAGGCAAAGAAACAAATATATTGTTCCTTATGGTGTCACCAGGTAAAAGATGGCTGGATTTAAAAAGAAAATCTAAATGACAATCATAATAACTGCGGTGTGTTGAATACTTATTAACATGCCCAGCCAGCGCCGTGGTCGGCACTTCACAAACAATAGGTCATTTAATTGTCTCCAAAAACTAATGAGCCAGAAACTATATTATCCCTACTTTAAAGTTGAGAAAGCTGAAGCTCAGAGAGTTTTAACGGCTTATCCAAGATGACATAGATATAGAAATAATGGAGCTGGGATTTGATCCCATGACTCTCTGACTCTAACATGCTTACTCTTTATTGTCTCAATAATATGGATGCATTAATTTGTATAAGATCCAAACATCTGCCTATTCTTCTAAACTGAATTGTCTTCTGATGTCTACAAAGAACAGCACTTTTGAATCTAGAACAAAAAGCTGCCTTTTCATTTGGGTTGTAAAATTTTAATTACCTTTTGTTTAGAAAGTGCTATAGAACCTGAACTTGTAATCAGTGCTGGAAGTAAGCACACCAAGGGGTTGTTGATTTCCCTAGTGAATTTGAGTATCATTTATGGAAATGTAATTACAGTGGAATCCTGTTGTAATGATCAATTTGAGCAAGCCCCATTTGATCATTACATCCAAATGATCACCACATACAGACCATAAAACAGTGAGCCTCTCAAACCAGACAGGCTCAACTGTAAAATATCCATCTTACAAAAACAGTATTATTATCACTATGTACTTCAGAACCAGCGCAGTTCAGTCGAATTATTGGCTCTAATTAGCCCTTCTAAAGCCTATACCATTCTTTAGCTAAATCGTAATGGCTCATATGAAAGGTTCGAAATTCATCTAAGTCAACAAGTATTTATTATTTACCTGCTGTGTACTCTGAATGGGGCCAGGCACTGAGGAGAATATAAAATACATAGGAAGGCAGTTGCCTTCTTTTTGAAGCTCGCTATCCACTTTAGGAAACAAGTTGCATAAACTGCTTGAACAACCCTGCCTAAAATGAGAGCCCCCAATCCCCCATATTATAATATTGGTCAGTTTCAGAGGTGAAAACTTTGGCTCCAGTAAAAAATAGGTTAGGAGCATATTCTTTTGTCTCAAAACTGACTGCAAAAGAAAACGGGATAGGAAATGAAAATAAATAGTTCCTTCCTGCAGAGGCAGCACCTGAAGTCACAGACAGCAAAAGCGGTTCATCTCACATTCCAATTTCAATGAATTGGTTCTTAAGTCAGGGAGAGCGATGAGATTTTTCTCTCTCATATTAATATCAAAAAATTGTTAATGGCTGACTGCATTGCCGGGCTGAAAAGGATTTTTAGACCAAATTGAGACTCAAGGGAAAGAGTGATATTGCTGGTGAGTTAACTCTTGGCAGGGGGTGGAAGCAACAGGTGAAATACTGAGGCAGTGTTCTCTCTTGGACTTCTTTAATTTCAAGATCTCTGAATTGGGACGCCTACCTTCTAACTACACTCCTAGAATCATAGCACAGAAAATACTTTGTGGATGATGCACACAGTAGGCTGTGATCTTTCCTGACCATTCTACTTCCCTTTCCCTTTTCACTCTCTTATACCCTCACACTCTACTTAATATTAACAGAACCCAAATTGTTACTTTGTCCAAATCAATAATCCCCATCTGACCATTCTTGTTTCGTACTCAAACCAGATACTGTAATCAAACACTTTAACGTTGCTCTAACACCCTCCATTCTAAACCCCTGACATTCAACATTTTTCTCGAAGTATGTTGTTCAAGCCAGTACACAACTGGAGCCAAGCAGAAAACCTCACCTTTCTGCTCAGGCAGATATGTTCTCCTTTGACTTCAAGGAAGTCACAATTTATGCAAGCAATGGTATCTGTCTATTTAAACTGTTATCTAACCCAGTAACTACATGTTTCTAAACACCAACTATTCCTTAGGGCAGAAGGCAGTTGCCTTGTATTTTGATTGTCTCCAATACCCTCTTTATGTATTTATTTTTTTCTCTCCAGAGAATCCACAGAATGTTCCCTGCTGATTCTCCAATATAGTATATTCCTGTACTTTAGCCCAAATTCACATACATCATATTTTATCACATAAGATACATTCTGTGAAGCGTTTTCTGACCTCTCAATCCTTTGTATAATATAACCATTATGTTTTGAAATGTGCTAATATGGCATCAGTACAAAATATTATAGTATCTTTTCGAGTCTATCTTTCTCATATAGCTCTGGGCCATGTCTTTTCATTTCTGGGAGCTTATCACCTGGCAAAGTTCCAGACACATAGTAATTTTCCCAAGATACTTTTCTCAAGCTCTTTGGGAATTTTAAGAAAGCAGCCATAGCCAAACAGATTCTTGGGTGTCATCGTTTCTGTGGGTTTTTTTAACACATACTTTTGAGAAAAGAAATATGGTGCAGAAAAAAAAAATCATGGATTAAACTAATATCTCCTATTGAGAGTGCTTACCTTGAAAAGCCAAGCACTGACATATGACTTGCGTATCAGTTCTCTCCATTTCTACAATGATCAGGGATAGTAGATTCCCACCTCCCCCACTCCACCTCCCTGCCCAGAACTCTTTGAAAAGGATTAAGTCATACATGAGGACTAATTTTGAACTGAACCACAATGGAACAATAGTAATGACTACATTTATCCCAGCAATTTTCAGTGTTATAATGTTTCCTGATCATAGTCTTAGTGTTTTCAGAATTTGGGGGCCGTTCTATTCAGACCCACAGCTCTGTAGAGTAAAACTCATAAATGTAGCATGTAGTAGAGAATTGTTCTGAGGGCAGGGAGGTAGTAAGGCAGGATTTAAAATGAAGAAAAAGCTTGTTAACATTAACGGGGAGGGAGACAGCCATTTTTAAAAATAAATTGTCAGTGAAAAAGAGATCGGTAAATTTCAGACAGACGAGAACAGAGGAGACAAAGATTGCAGCAGTGAAGATAAACATGTATCATCTTGGCAGCCCTGTAGGTTGGGAGGGACAGCTCAGATAGCCTGAACCAAAACTAGCATTTAAAAAAGTGCATTTTGTGATTGCACTTCTTCTCTTAGAAGCCTTAAGACAGAAAAAAAAAGAAAAAAGAAATAGAGAGAGAGAGAGAGGGAGAGAGATAGACAAGGAAATGGGGATCAGTTGAAATGAAGACTTCTTCCAATGCTAATAGTAACTACAGTAAAAACAACAGATTCCGTTTTTGCCTATGATTTTTCCCATATATGCTTTTTGGAAACACAGAAAGGTTTTTGGTTTTTTTTTCCATTTTTACAGATCCTGGAATGCAAATTAATCCTTGGGGTTCCTTCATTTTTGCCGATTTTCTATTAGTGATTAGACCTGAGGGATAAGGATGCAAACTTCTTGAATGGTGACTTTGGTCCTGAACAATTAAAAGGAGCACCACGATGTGGGCACATTTAGGAAAGGAACTGCTTTGAGCTCAGTTTCAAGGGGACAAGAGAAAGACCCTGTCAGCTTCCCCATCATCTAGCCCATCGCTGTGGTAGGACAGCCAGCTTGAGACAGAACCCAGTCAAGAATAAGTGCTGGGCAATTGATTGACATATCCTCCCTGTTGTACTTGCTAACAACCTAAGAACAGCAGTTGGAGGTTGTCTCATCTATTGCACACCTGGAAAACATTTGATTCTAACATGATTTCCCAGTTCAGTGATTAGTGAGTGAATTTTCAGAATTAAACGGACCTAGAAATAGAAGCCACAAGTTGGGTCAGGTTGGTAGAAGTTGAAATGATCAAGTGACAGGAAAGGTTTGCTTTAGGAGAATAGGCAGGAAAATAGGATGGCCGTGTTGGGGGGATTTCTTGAGCACATGTTTTGCCTTCCACTGCATATTCCCTGCCTACCATATACAGCAAAAACCAGGTTGAATGAGACACCTCAAATGGGAATCATGGATTTGCCATGACTTCTGACCTTGGCCAATTTTTTAACTTCTGAATAATAAATATGTGTCCACTAGTACTTTCCTAACAGAGTTGTGAGGACTGAATAAGATGGTGTATGCAGTATGCCCAGGACAGAGCCTGGCATATATGGAGCCATCCACCCATGCTGTTTTCTTCCTTCTCTTCATTTTCCCCCATTTTTATAAAGTTATGTAGAATTAATCTTGAATCTACTTGTGAGTTTGGTTCAAGTTCCCAGAGCTTTTAAGTCAGGGATCAAGAAATCCTGGGGGGCCAGGATCTTTTCCCTTGCCACCATTTGCATTGCAGGGCTTGATCCTTTCAGTCTATCTCCCAGTGCAGTATGTTTCCAAAGTAGGTTGTTTATTTCCTTCTCTGGGTTTTCATTAGAGCCAGAAGATAAGACCCTTAATTTGTGGAAGCATCTGTGAAATGAAGGCCAGGCATGTGATTTCTACAGGCGGTGGCTCCTCCTTGAGTGAACCAACTTAGCTTTAAGCAGAGCTATTATGTGTGTCATTTGGTGCCATTACTATGCCCAAGATGAATATGAGATATCAACCTCAGTTTGTGAAGTGCAGACACTGATGGATGACAAAGATTAATTCAATTACAATTAGGACAAAACAAACATGTTTTTGAAATGGAATACATAGTGGGAAGGGAGAGGGGAAACTTCTATCCTGTTGTACTGATAGGTTTCCTTTTCTAAATGAGCATGGCAGCAGACAGGTTATACAGAAATGCCTCTGGCAGTAGAGATGACAGAGACATTAGCAGCATTTGGGAAAGAAAACAAATTGGCATCATCAAAGTACAGCATGCACCTTGTAAATTTATTCCTTTATTCTTTCTTTTACAACTTGCATAGCATACATATGTATCTGTAATAGCTGCTGAGTGCAGCAATAGTAACATATGGCATCTTCAAAACCGCATATAGGTGTATAGTTCAGTGCACTAATTATGGCATTAAGAATTGCCTTTTAAAGTAGAGAGTTTGCCATGGTGAAAATCAATAAAGAGAAGAGGTAGTATGAATTTTAGAGTGACTCCGACCTGGGATCAAATTCTGCCTCTACTTCACAGTAAGTGTGTCTTTTCCAAGTTTCAATTTCCTCATTGGAAATGAGAGTATTAATATCTACCATGAAATATAGTTACCCTTAAAGAACTCTAGTGAACACTGGAAGTCTTGTTTGCTCCTAGTTACTTGCTACTCTCTTTATAGACTGAGATGGGATCCTGATCATCCTTCCCTAAGCCCACCAGGGAATTCAGTACCCCTTAATAAGAGAAGTTTTCCAGAACTACTCTGAATTATAAATACCTCTTGATCTTGCCATCTCCCCCAACTAGACTAGGAATTTTTTGAGAGAAGGACCCAATCTATCTTTCCTATAAATATAAATCAGTGCATAAATACCTTAAGTAAACTGTCAAAAATGAGGGACCTCTCACTCCCGATCAAACATTACCAATTCCCTGACATTCCGTTATAAGAGATAACTGACATATTATCTTCCAAATCACTTCTCCAGTGAGCCGTCAGGGAGAATCATCACCAGTATAACTTTAGTTGACCTTCATGCTTAATTCACCCTCAGATAGATGGACCTAATATGAAATAGGTTATCATGTTTATTTCGAATATAGAAACAAGATTAGAATCCCGAACTGGAGAGTTCCAGCATTTTCATAAATAACTGCTTTTTTCCCAAAATTATGTTAGTCATATTTACATATAAATATTAGTATACCTTTATGCATAAAATATCTATATAAAGGCAAGTGTGATGTATTGAGATTAGAAAAAGACAAATAATTTTTCATTTTAAAATTTTTCTCCGAAGACCTATAGAAAACTAGATCCATAAACATAAAATGTAGGAAAAGAATCCAAAAGGAGTTATACACTCTGAGGCAGGGAATAAACAAGTGACCAGATGGCTGTTAGCAAAATTTGACTTGGGCCTGAAGGCAAAGGTCACTGAAAAATTTCAAGCTTATAAAGACACTAAAAGATTGTATATGTGTGTATGTATATATACATATACATTAAATATATGTGTATGTATATACAATATATAGATTATATGCATAGATTTTAATGCTAATCTATATTATGTTTATAATATATATGATATAATGTGTGTCTGAATACACAGACACACACATACACACATATACACATATGGTAGGGTTCTAAAATTTGTAACCAGGCAGTTATCGTCCCAGGAGATCATATTCCATTCATGACACAAATCTCTTCCCTAGTAACAACAGTACAGTATATAAAAGTAGACAGTGGGAACAGAGGTGCTTTTTTTCAATGAAATTACATTTTTTCCTAGCTTAGATTATTTTCAAAGGGCTGATGAAGATGTATTCTTAGGAAAACAAAAGAGGATAAACCAAAAAAAGATCATAAAATTTCAGGACAAAAAATGCTGCTCAAAATAGCTTTTCTCACCAAACTCTGCACCACTTAGCGGTGTTTTGTCCCACATGACTAGTAGTTTTCCACTCTCGGCCTCCCCTACATCTTAGAGAATTCAGAGGCTAAGAGGACAGTGTGCAAAGGTTGTTCTTGTCCCTGCTGACTGCCCTTTTGGTGGCCCCCTGTATCAGTACCCACTGTGCCGAGAATGAATGGCACCAATTACATTGTGCATCCCATTTTTTTCTTCTTAGACTTGTGTTGTTCAGATGCACTGAACCCCTAAAATGTCATGAGGTAAAAGCTACTCTCCTGACCTGTAAAAATAAATGTTACTCTCTGAGATACTGGGGAAGGGTTGTGCCCAGGAGAATGTGCTGCCCTCCCTCCCTGCAGTGCATGTATCACTGTGATGCTCACAAAGTAACGATGCTTTCTCTTCCTAAAGAAGAATATGTGAAGCAGTCATTTTACTCACAACACGGTCAGAGAACAAAGCACTCTGAAACCAAATGAGGAAATTGGGGTGTGAAGATAATGATTTTGGAATATATCTAGAAATATGTTAACCAGTCAAGATAGCATTTATTTTAAAGTGTGGCATTATAATTGGTATGGGAATTTTTTCTGAGTATTTTTTGTCACTTTCTGAGAGATCTATTATGATATGTAGTGCTGAAGGGAACATGTTGACATGTCTGAGAGCTAAAACAAATGTGAAGGATGAAGGTGAAAATAGCCGGTAGTGAAGAAAGCATTAAAAAGCGCTGGGTGGCACTCAACGTTTTACATCTAGAATTCAGAGGTTTGTAAGGAGAAGGCAATAACGTGGCACTGGTAGCCAACTTTCCTGAGAAGGAATTAAGAAAGACACACCGTTTGCTACTACAGACTAAGCGATCTACACATGTGTGCTCCTCCAGTGCCGATAGGGATACACATGAGAAAGATGCAGCTGCACCTCCCTTTGCATAGTGCATTCCTGAAAAGCTCTGTGCAAATCAAATCCCCTCATAAAACCAGAAATGATTCATCTTTTCTGACTGATCTTCAATAGGAATGGCTCTTCACATTTAACCTTTAAGATCCTCTGTCTGAACCACAGGGGCTTCAACTTCCTTTCTGATGCTCGTGATTCCTAAATATTAGTTCTTAATGAAGTTTTCACCAAGCTGTGGTGAAATCAGAAAAGCAAAGAAAAAGAAGCCAATTTTTGGAAGAAAAAATTATTCAAATTACATGGCTCTGTTTTATTCTGAGATTATGTTTTTCCTTCCTGTTTGATATTTAAAACACAAGACTTTTTAATGAAATAGTGCTGATAATAGATGTTCATTTTAGTGTGTTGCTTACAATTTTACTAGTTTGTGAAATTTAAAACTACTGGGGTCACAGTATACAACCACCCAAACCATCTCAATTTGTCATCAAAAGTTGATGCATTTTTTAAACACTTAAATAAATGTAAAACTTTCTTTATAAAGACAATATGCCATGCCTCATCTTGTAAGCCATAGAGGTGTCTTCTAGCATTCCTGGTTTTCAGCCGGGGATACTACATATTCCTTTTCCTTTTAGCAAACTCATCAGACTGGTGATATGAACAATAATAAGATCTGTACACTTGAAACATAGTAATTCCACCATCTAGAAGTTCACATTTTATAGGTTTTATTAGTCAATGCTCTTAGCAACAAGAAACAGAATTAAGTATTCCCTACCCTTTAAGATTGTTTATGAAAATTAAGTAAATAATGCATGTAAAACACCTAGTCAAGATGAAAAATGCTTTGTGATACTACTTCCCTGAAGAGTTATTTGGTGGTGAAAAATGTTGGTTATCTTAGTACAGCCATACAGATTGCAAGCAAAACTATAGTAGACTTCTAAAAAAACAATGTATGGGGTAGCTTTGTACTCTGATTTGCTGTGCTGAGTCTGAGCTGGCAGAGCTCTGACACAGGCTGTTGAGTGCTTTTGTTCTCAATCATTCCCATTTCTCCAGCTCCCCACCAAAGGAGAGATCCTATTCAACACCCTATACCATAATGCACATTTTAGTTGGAATGGCAGATATTAATCAGTCACTGAAATATATCATTGTAAACACTGACAAATACCATGGCAGGAAAAGTGCATGGTAAAATAGGAATGTGTTACCAAGGGCCCTGGTGTGGGCCAGCAATTTCCCTGAGGAAGTGTCATTTGAACTCAGATTAATAGGACAATGATAAGTTAATGAATTATTCCTTGTGAGGGAAATGGTCGGGATCGGGAGCCAGGAGGGAGTAGGGTGAATTAAAGTGAGTTAGAATATGGAGGACAGTGTCATGGCAAAGAAAAAGGCATTGTCTCCAGCAATATGGTGGGACAAACTGATCTGAACAGACCCCGCTCACCCAAAAAATATATAAATGCCCAACATTTAATAAAAGGTGATTTTAACTATATTACCAATTTCAAAAGGAAGCAAAAGAAATTTCCATAAGTCAGAATGAAAGAGAAAAAGGAAAGCTAGGGTGGTTAAGTCTTACACTGCAGGGATCCATCAGGGTTACAGACTAGATGTTGACCATCTGGGTGGGAGCTAATGTTCTAAAGCTCATGTACAGACAAGACACATGCCCGTGGGCTGCGTGAGGTGTGAGATAGGACCACACTGTCTGCAGGAGGCCCAGAGGCTCAATGTTTTCTCATCCTCAAAGATTTGACATATACCCACTCACTGATCTATAGAAGTATCTATCAAACTTTCCACTTAAATCAGGCTCCATGTGGAAAAATAAAAACTGCAGACCTGCTCCAGGTCAAGATGTGAGATAGCTGTGAACACTACCTAAGCGATGTGGAAATATTAAGCAAAGAAAGGAAAACAAGAAGTTCTTCAGTGGACAATAGACAACCCTGAGGCTTCCAGCAGAAGAATACTGCATCACGCTGTGTAAGAAAATATTAACAATCTAGGGTGTATGAATACCTCAAAATTTTTTTAAAATTAAAATTACACTGAAGATGAATTCCCAGTTAAAAATGAAAAGTTGTATCATAAAATAAACCACCATGGGGGAAAGTCAGAAGAAACAGCTTTTCCATGAAGTGAAAGAAGCTTAAGTTTCAAGGCTCCTTAGTTGCATAAACCTCTTCAAAGTTTGTGGGAGAAGCCTTGGTAATATGTTCTCATGACTATATTTGTCTTCATAAAATTTTAAAATAAGATTTCTTGGGAACTCCCTGGTGGTCCAGTGGTTGGGATTCCACAGTCCCACTGCAGGGGGCACAGGTTTGATCCCTGGTTGGAGTACTAAGATCCTGCAAGCAGCATGGCCAAAAAAATAAAATAAAAATAAAGTATGCTTTCTTAAGGACAATCAATTTATACTATTGTCTATTTTCACTTCAGTTTCTCTGTCATCACAGTTCTTCTTGTATTGAATGGTGGTAGAATGACCTGAATACTTTTTGTATTCACCTAAGAGAAGCTTACATTTACTGGGATATCCTCATGTGGTTCCCAGTCACTTTCTTGTCTAGGTAAGTTATTACTAACTGACTCAATGTAAGAATGGTTTCCAGACATACTCCTATAGCCCACTGGACCAACTCACTTCTTGTTGTGACTTTAAGGTGCTAGAACAGAGCTTGTATTGCAGAGTTTGTCTTTCTGTGCAAGCAGGCACCACAGGTATGTGGGTAGCAGAAGAGAAAAGGGGGTTGTGGAGCAAGGTGTTAACAATTGACAAGACTGAGTTCATTGTACTCTTCTTGCAACATATTCTAGGAAATAAAAATACAAACTTAGGAAAAGATACAAACTTGGGAAATACAGAATGAAAAAAGAAAAATATATAATTTGTTGTTTATCATTTTTTAAAAATTTTCACTTTTATATCTAAATTTGTATTAGTAATTTTGTATTTTTAACTTATAGAAGGCCTTAAAAATTATACAAATGTCAAGTCCCACCAAACCTAGATCAACCACTGGTCAGAGCAAATAAAAAGATTTTAAAGCCAAAGGAATAGAAATAACCCTCTACATACTCAAGAAAAAAAGAATAATTTGAAGGATATAAAATAGGCATGTTTAACATGATTAAAGATATTTTTAAGAAAATTAAATTTTAAAGAGAAAATATACTATATGAAAAGCTGTAAGATATGTTGTAAAAAAAGCAAGCAGACATTCTGAAAATAAGAAAATATACTCATGGACATTTAAAAGCAAATCGTCAGGCATACAGACATCTTTGAATATAAAATTAATTAACAAAAAAGTAAATATTAGAATATAACACAGAAACTAACACAGAGAAATGAAGAAGTAAAAAGTTTGAACAGGATATAAAGATACATATATCATTGAATGAAAGGTCAAAATATGTATTTAATAAAGTTCCATTCCAGAAGAGGATAATAAAGAAAATGAAGAGAAAGACTATTCAAAGAAGGAATAGTTAAGGATTTTTTAGAATTTTTTAGAATTGAAAATGTGTCTTCAAATTGAATTCAATGAAAAGTCAGATATATCATGCTAAAATAGCAGAAGCTTGTGAACACAGAGATTATATTAAAAATTACTAGAGAGAAAAATGGTTTATTGCCAAAATAATAAGAATTAGACTGATGGCAGACTTCTCATCAGCAATAATACATGCCACATGACAGCCAGAATAAATGAACCAATAGCATAGAATTCTATAAAGAAATCTTTAAATTGAGAGGAAATGAAGATTTTTGCAAGAAAAAAAACCTAAATTTTTTTACTCTTCACAGGTCCTTAATGAAAAACTACTCTAGTAGAAATGTGCTGCATACAAGAAATAATGATGAGCATTAGAAAACATATACATATTAATGAATCTAAATAAACACTCTATAAACTCATAATCATAATTAAAAGTTTGGGAAAGGTATAACAGAAGGTGGAAATAAATTGCTAATATATGAGGAAGAGCTTTTTACTATTTGTAAGGATAGAGATATTCATTTAGTTTTCATTAACCTAGGTAAAAATGCTAATTTTAAAAGTAAATCTTAAATAATGAGTTTAAAACTTCAAACCAAATAGAAGAAAAATTGAGGTGAGTGATTAAGAGAATTTTATTTTCCTAGTAGAAGACAGGAAAGGAGGGGACAAAAAGGAAAAAATAAATAAATAGAAAATACAAATTAAAATGACAGTAATACTTCTAAATATATCAAGAATTACAACAATAGAAATGATTGTATGTACCTATCTAAAAAATAGGGATTCTATAATTGGATGAACAAACTAAATACAATTTATAAGAAACACATAAAATGTAAGAATACAGAAATGTTGACTAGCCTCTTAGATAGCCTCATCCAGCAGAGGGTAGGCAGCAAAAGCAAGAAGAACTACAGTCCTGCAGCCTGTGGAACAAAAACCACATTCACAGAAAGATAGACAAGATGAAAAGGCAGAGGGCTATGTACCAGATGAAGGAACAAAATAAAACCCCAGAAAAACAACTAAATCAAGTGGAGATAGGCAACCTTCCAGAAAAAGAATTCAGAATAATGATAGTGAAGATGATCCAGGACCTTGGAAAAAGAATGGAGGTAAAGATCAAGAAGATGCAAGAAATGTTTAACAAACACCTAGAAGAATTAAAGAACAAAAAAACAGAGATGAACAATGCAATAACTTAAAGGAAAACTACACCAGAAGGAATAAATAGCAGAATAACTGAGGCAGAAGAATGGGAAAATGACGTGGAAGACAGAATTGTGGAATTCACTGCTGCAGAACAGAATAAAGAAAAAAGAATGAAAAGAAATGAAAACAGCTTAAGAGACCTCTGGGACAACATTAAACACAACAACATTCATATGATAGGGGTCCCAGAGGGGAAGAGAGAGAGAAAGGACCTGAGAAAATATTTGAAGAGATTATAGTCAAAAACTTCTCTAACATGGGAAAGGAAATAGCCACCCAAGTCCAGGAAGTACAGAGAGTCCCATACAGGATAAACCCAAAGAGAAACACACCAAGACACATAGTAATCAAATTGGCAAAAATTAAAAGACAAAGAAAAATTATTGAAAGCAGCAAGGGAAAAATGACAAATAACATACAAGGGAACTCCCATAAGGTTAACAGCTGATTTTGCAGAAGTAACTCTACAAGCCAGAGTGAAGTGGCATGACATATTTAAAGTGATGAAATGGGAGAAGCTACAACCAAGGTTACTCTACCCAGCAAGGATCTCATTCAGATTTGATGGAGAAATCAAAAGCTTTACAAACAAGCAAAAGCTAAGAGAATTCAGCACCAGCAAACCAGCTCTACAACAAATGCTAAAGGAAATTCTCTAAGTGGGAAACACAAGAGAAGAAAAGGACCTACAAAAACAAACCCAAAACAATTAAGAAAATGACCATAGGAACATACATCTTGGTTAATTACCTTAAACGTGAATGGATTCAATGCTTCAACCAAAAGACACAGGCTTGCTGAATGGATACAAAAACAAGACCCATATATATGCTGTCTACAAGAGACCCAATTCAGACCCAGGGACACATACAGACTGAAAGTGAGGGGATGGAAAAAGACATTCCATGAAAATGGAAATCAAAAGAAAGCTGGAGTAGTAATACTCATCTTAGATAAAATAGACTTTAAAATGAAGAATGTGCAAGAGACAAGGAAGGACACTACATAATCACCAAGGGATCAATCCAAGAAGAAGATATAACAATTATAAATATATATGCACCCAACATAGGAGCACCTCAACACATAAGGCAACTGCTAACAGCCATAAAACAGGAAATTGACAGTAACACAAAAATACTGGGGGAATTTAACACCTCATTTACAACAATGGACAAATCATCAAGGCAGGAAATTAATAAGGGAACACAAGCTTTAAATGACACAATAGACCAGATAGATTTAATTGATATTTATAGGACATTCCATCCAAAAACAGCAGGTTACACTTTCTTCTCAAGTGCACACGGAACATTTTCCAGGATAGATCACGTCCTGAGTCAGAAATCAAGCCTCAGTAAATTTAAGAAAATTGAAATCATCTCAAGTCTCTTTTCTGACCACAATGCTATGAGATTAGAAACCAATAACAGGAAAAAAAAAAAAAAAAAAGTAAAAAAACACAAACACATGGAGGCTAAACAATACATCACTAAATAAACAAGAGACAGTGAAGAAAGCAAAGAGGAAATCAAAAAATACCTAGAGACAAATGACAATGAAAACATGACAATTCAAAACCTATGGGATGCAGCAAAAGCAGTTCTAAGATGGAAGTTTATAACTATACAAGCCTACCTCAAGAAACAAGAAAAATCTCAAATTAACAATCTAACCTTATACCTAAAGGAACTAGAGAAAGAACAAACAAAACCCAAAGTTAGCAGAAGGAGAGAAATCATAAAGATCAGAGCAGAAATAAATGAAATAGAAACAAAGAAAACAATAGCAAAGCTCAATAAAATTAAAAGCTGACTCTTTGAGAAGATAAACAAAATTGATAAACCATTAGCCAGACTCATCAAGAAAAAGAGGCAGAGGACTCAAATCAATAAAATTAGAAATGAAAAAGGAGCAGTTACAACAGACAACACAGAAATACAAAGCATCCTAAGAGACTACTGCAAGCAACTCTGTGCCAATAAAATGGACAACTTGGAAGAAATGGACAAATTCTTAGAAAGGTATCACCATCTAAGATTGAACTAGGAAGAAATAGAAAATATGAACAGACCAACCAGAAGTAATGAAATTGAAAATGTGATTAAAAATTGTCCAACAAACAAAATTCCAGGACCAGATGGCTTCACAGGTGAATTCTATCAAATAATTAGAGAAGAGCTAACACTCATCCTTCTCAAACTCTTCCAAAAAACTGCAAGAAAGGAACACTCCCAAACTCATTCTATGAGGCCACCATCACCCTGATACCAAAACCAGACAAAGATACTGCAAAAAAAGAAAACTACAGACCAATATCACTCATGAACATAGATGTAAAAATCCTCAACAAAATACTAGCAAATAGAATCCAACAGCACATTAAAAGGATCATACATCATGATCAAGTGTGATTTATCCCAGGGATGCACAGATTCTTCTATATACGCAAATCGATCAATGTGATATACCATATTAACAAATTGAAGAAGAAAAACCATATGATCATCTCAATAGATGCAGAAAAAAACTTTTGACAAAATTCAACACCCATTTATGATTAAAAACTCTCCAGAAAGTAAGCATAGAGGGAACCTACTGCAACATAATAAATGTCATATATGACAAACCCACAGCAAACATCATTCTCAATGGTGAAAAACTGAAAGCTTTTCCTCTAAGATCAGGAACAAGACAAGGATGTCCACTCTCACCACTCTTATTCAACATAGAGTTGTAAGTCGTAGCCACAGCAATCAGAGAAGAAAAATAAATAAAAGGAATACAAATTGGAAAAGAAGAAGTAAAACTGTCACTGTGTGCAGATGACATAATACTATACACAGAGAATTCTACAGACATCACCAGAATATTAGAGCTAATAAATGAATTTGGCAAAGTTGCAGGATACAAAATTAATGTGCAGAAATCTCTTGCATTCATATACACTATTGTTGAAAAATCTGAAATAGAAATTAAGGAAACACTCCCATTTACCACTGCAGCAAAAATCATAAAATACCTAGGAATAAACCTACCCAGGGAGACAAAAGACCTGTATGCAGAAAACTATAAGACACTGATGAAAGAAATTGAAGATGATACAAACAGATAGAGAGATATACCATGTTCTTGGCTTGGAAGAATCAATATTGTGAAAATGACTATACTACCCAAAGCAATCAATCTACAGATTCAATGCAATCCCAATCAAACTATCAGTGGCATTTTTTACAGAACTAGAACAAAAAATCTTAAAATTTGTATAGAGACAGAAAGGACCCTGAATAGCCAAAGTGGTTTTGAGGGGAAAAAACAGAGCTGGAGGAATCAGATTTCCTGACTTCAGACTATACTACAAATCTACAGTAATCAAGACAATATGGTACTGGCACAAAAACAGAAATATAGATCAATGGAACAGGATAGAAAGCCCAGAGATAAAGCCACGCACATATGGTCACCTTATCTTTGATAAAGGAGACAGGAATGTACCGTGGAGAAAGGACAGCCTCTTCAATAAGTGGTGCTGGGAAAACTGGACATGTACATGTAAAAGTATGAGATTAGATCACTCCCTAACACCATACACAAAAATAAGCTCAAAATGGATTAAAGACCTAAATGTAAGACTGGACACTGTAAATCTCTTAGAGGAAAACATAGGAAGAACAATCTTCGACATAAGTCCAGCAAGATCTTTTTTGATCCACCTCCTAGAGTAATGGAAATAAAAACAAAAATAAACAAACGGGACCTAATGAAACTTAAAAGTTTTTTCACAGCAAAGGAAACTACAAACAAGACAAAAAGACAACCTTCAGAATGTGAGAAAATATTTGCAAACGAATCAATGGACAATTAATCTCCAATATATATAAACAGCTCATGCAGCTCAATATTAAAAAAAAAAAAAAACAACCCAATCCAAAAATGGGCAGAAGACCTAGACGTTTCTCCAAAGAAGACATAGAGATGGCCAAGAAGCACATGAAAGGCTGCTCAACATCACTAATTATTAGAGAAATGAAAATCAAAACTACAATGAGGTATCACCTCACACCAGTTAGAATGGACATCATCAGAAAATCTATAAACAACAAATGCTGTAGAGGGTGTGGAGAAAAGGGAAACCTCTTGCACTGTTGGTGGGAATGTAAATTGATACAGTCATTATGGAGAACAGTATGGAGCTTCCTTTAAAAACTAAAAATAGAGTTACCATATGAGCCAGCAATCCCACTACTGGGCATATACACAGAGAAAACCATAATTCAAAAAGACACATGCACCCCAATGTTCATTGCAGCACTGTGGACAATAGCCAGGTTGTGGAAACAACCTAAATGCCCATCGTCAGACGAATGGATAAAGAACATATGGTACATATATACAATGGAATATTACTCAGCCATAAAAAGAAACAAAATTGGGTCATTTGTAGAGACGTGGATGGATCTAGAGACTGTCATACAGAGTGAAGTAAGTCAGAAAGAGAAAAACAAATACCGTATATTAACACATATATGTGGAACCTAGAAAAATGGTACAGATGAAACAGTTTGCAGGGCAGAAATTGAGACACAGATGTAAAGAACAGACGTATGGACACCAAGGGGGGAAAGTGGCGTGGGGGAGAGGGGGGTGGTGTGACGAATTGGGAGTTTGGGATTGACATATATACACTAATATGTATAAAATGTGTAACTAATAAGAACCTGCTGTATAAAAAAATAAATAAAATAAAATTCAAAAATTCCAAAAAAAAAGAAATGTTGACAGTAAAGGGAAGAATAAAACATGAGTCAAATAATAATTGAAAGAAAGGTTACATAGTAACATATATTAAACTAATAAATAGTAAATTAACAGTATAGTGGGAAAATGACAGAATGATACAGTAGTTATGACCCTGCCTCTCAATATATAAATTAAAATTTTAGCAGAATTACAAGGAAAAATTTAAATATACATTATCATAATTGGACATTTTAACACATCTTTTTCCTGAAACATCAATTTGGTCAAAAATTATTAAGAATAGAAATTTGAATAGAATAAATAATCAACATGCTTGATAGATAGGCATATACCCCTATACCTGTAATTTAGGTGATATATTTTTTTCAAAGGACAATTTACAAACATGAACAATTTTTATAAATGTTTCTTTGAAAAAATGTGTATATATGAACATATAAAATGTATTTCATTGAACTTATACTTTTGAAAATAATTGACAAACAATTCAAGAGAAAAATTAGCAAAAGATATTACCAGGCAGTTTTAAGGAGACAATGTCTCTGGTCAATAAACATGTGAAAAGTTGTTCATTCATTAGAAATGTGCAAATTTAAATAAGGTGAAATTCCCTGTCCACCAGGTTGGCAAAAATTATATTACTATTCAATTTGCTGGTGAGAAGAAAAAAGAACTGGGAAATTTATATAATATCAAAAGGGAATACTGGAGCAAACGCTTTGAAAGAAATTGTTAATATCTATAAGAGTTTAAAATATACAATGGCCTAGTGATTCTGACTTATAAACTCTAGAAAAGTATATATATATATGTGTGTGTGTGTGTGTGTGTGTGTGTATGTGAAAATATATAGATATATATCTAGAAAATATATATGTTCACATTGCAAATCAGAACACACACGTGCATACTTATGCACATAACTGAAATAATTTCACAATATAATACATATACTTTTACATGCCTATTTGATAGAATTGTATTCTCTTCTACTCTATTCTATTCTATTCTATTCTATTCCATTCTATTCCATTCCATTCTATCCCATCCATTTTACTCTCCACTTTACTTCAATCCAATCCATCCCATCTGGTCACAAGCCATTCAGTTGATTTTAAAATACCAATTGATCATGCCCCTTAATTTGAAAATCACCCTGCTAGAAAAATTCCCACACATGCTTAGAATCGCCCAAAGGTATGTGCAATAATGAAACGTGTGATCAGTCTAAATGTTATTAAGTCAAAGAATGGATAGATAAATAATTATACAATCATACAGAGGAATTCTCTGGAGCAGCTGGACTCCTAATTTATCTGGGACAGTCCCTATTTCCTCCTATTATCTCTTTATTCCACCTGGTTGGTTCTCCCTTCCACTTTCAAATGTGTCAAAGTTTGGAATGATAAAGTCAGGGCCAGCTTCATGGGCATGTTACCAGAACAGTCACCGAAGATGTCACTTTCAGATGGGCTGCATTCTTGGAGTTTAATGCTGTGCAGTGACTGTCTTGAAATTCTTAATTATATTATCGTTGAATTAGTATTTTCAAAATGAAGTTGAGGTAACAATGGAATATGTGTGGGGTAGAGAGGTTTGGAGACTTGGATCCTATATGGTCCTACCTCATGCCCCCTCCTCACCTTCCTGGGTATAACTTGGCTCCCTGTTTCTCTACCTGCTGGTGTCATGGGTCCCACCTGGCCCTCTACTCTCTGCTACTGTTCATTTTTAAAAAATTTTTATACAATTTTTAAAGGTTATACTCCATTTTCAGTTATTACACAATATTGGCTATATTCTCCATGTTGTACAATACATCCTTGATCCTATCATATACCCAATAGTTTGCACCTCCCACTCCATCACCCCTATATTGCCCACCCTCCTCACTAGTAACTCTATATCTGGGAGTTTGCTTCTTTTTGTTGTTGTTGTAGTCATTAGTTTGCTGTATTTTTTAGATTCCACTTATAAGTGTGTAAGTGATATCATATAGTATTTGTTTTTGTCTGACTTGTTTCACTTAGCATAATGCCCTCCAAGTCCATCCATGTTGCTGCAAATGGCAAAATTTTGTTTGTTTTATGGTTGAGTGGTATTCCATTATATATATATATATATATATATATCACATCTTCTTTATCCATTCATCTGTTGATAAACACTTAGGTTGCTTCCATATCTTGGCAATTGTAAATAATGCCATTGTGAACATTGGGGTTCATGTATCTATTCGAATTAGTGTTTCTGTTTTTTTCAGATACATTCCCAAGAGTGGAATTGCTGCGTCATATGGTAGTTCTATTTTCTGTTTTTGAGAAATCTCCATACTGTTTTCCACAGTAGCTGCACCAATTTACATTCCCACCAACAGTGTACAAGGGTTCCCTTTTCTCCACTTTCTTGGCAACATTTGTTATTTGTGTTCTTTTTGAAGATAGCCATTCTGACATGTGTGAGGTGATAGCTCACTGTGGTTTTGATTTGCATTTCCCTGATGATTAGCTATGCTGAGCATTTTTTTATGTGCCTGTTGGCCATCTGAAGATGCTCAGCCTGCCATTGTCCATTAACTGCTGCCACACTCTGTCCGAGGTCCAGGGATGATTGGGGTCAGCTGAGTGCTCTGTGATGTTCTGGGCTTGGATATGGCACAGCACAACTCCTGAGCTTCTTGTCCAACCCTGATCCATGTAGGAGCACAGAGGCTGAAATCCTGTAGGAGTTGCCTGTCGGCTGTGGGTTGCGGCATCAGGCCTATGAGAAGGAGAGATGCCTGAGAAGGGAAATAACTCCATTCCTGAAGAAAAACAGCATTAAATAGCAAATATAATACACCATGGCAGATAAGAAAAAAATGTAGAAGAAAGACCAATTTTACATTTTAGCATCCTTTATGGCCCCTCCCCTCTTTTTTTCCCCGCTTTTTGAATAAGGTCCCAACAGATTTTGTAACTAGGCCTGGGTAAATTATATGATCACCTTAATAATATTTTATTCTTTCACAGATCAGTGAGAAGCCATTCAACTGTTTTCATCAAGGAATGGTATGATCAGATTTACATCCTAGAAGGTTGACCCTATAACTTCTGTTCCTGCTGTGAGTTCTAGTGTCTGTCAACCTCACCTGAATGCTGTGTGCTAATATAATCACGCTTAAGCATTGGTTTTCAATTATTATGTACATATTGTAATCGTATTATAAATTTGAATCACTAGAAGTCAAAAAAGGAAAGAAAAAGAGCAATCTTCTGCCACTTGTCCTGTCTTCTTCCTAATCTGTGTCCACCCCCCTCAGGTGTTTCTCTCCACCTCTGATTGTCATCCATTTGAGCCCTTCTTGTGTGGGTGAAGGATCCTTTTACAGCACTGCATGTGGCACACTTAGTGTACATTCAGATGATTACTTTTGTTGATTAGTTTTGTCAACTCCTCTCATCCTTTCAGCAAATTTAGTTGGATCACCTTGAGGGTACTTCAGTTTTAATTTAAATACATTTTTTAACTTGCTTGTACCCTTTGACAGCAGCTATCATTCAATTTGCTCCATGAGATATTCTGCATGTTTATTCTCCCTTTTTTTCCCCCTAAGATATATTGAGTTCAAAAAGAAAATCATAAAATAGGACTGAAAGGTGGCTTCCCGAGGTTATTATATGCCTTCCCTCTTCAGAAGGACTGCAAGGAAACCACCTCTGAGGGAGGAAGCCTTATACTATTTCCAGAGATTTCTGGAAAAAGGCAAATTCACAGGCTCCCTCCATACTCCTTTCAGGGTTAAGAGGCCTGTCAGGGAATTTTTCTTATATCTAAACTAAATCTAGCTTAATGTTCCGTTTAGGGCAGGCAAAGTACACAGTGTTCATTTAATAGTCGAACTAAGGCTTTCTTTTTGCTCTGACATGCCCCAAGGTGTTTTAGGACAGTGGTTGGATATGTCAGAGAGAAAATAGGTTTTATGTTATTTGGTCTGAATTTCCATTAGGTTCCTATTTGTCTGGACAAACAGGCAGGAGTGCCCATCTTTAAATAATGAGCTCAGAGTTACCTGGGGAATTACTTACCAATGAGTGTTACCTTCAGGATGAGAAAAAATAGCTAATAAAATCATTCCTGAGGGTTATAAAACCTCAGTGTGTAGTATGTGCAGCTTCAGCCTGGATAAATCATGCCTCTCTAATCTATTTGGAAATGTTGAAAGAGTTAACAAAATAGTGAAGTGTAGAGAAATAGTAGGTATTAAATATTTAGACATTCAAAAGGCTTTTGATCAGGCACCTACCCAGAGACATTTAGGATCAATTTCAGCCTTATGTAGGGCCCAAGAGGTGAGAAGTAAACTTTTTTCTTATAAAAACTTGGAGTTAAAAAATAAATGGATAACAATGAAAATGAAAAGTAGAAATAAATGATGCTATTAGCCTGAAGGAAGGTTAACAAGAAGGTAACCCAGGGAATGGTACTGGAACTGGATTTCTTACATATGTTAATGTCAATCAATCTGGAAAGCCTTCTGAATAATGAGGTTGCAAAATATATGGGTAACAGTGAACTATTAGCTTAATCAGGAATAGGGAACCATTTGAGGAACTCCAGAAGAACCCAACAAAAAATAGGTAGTAAAATATCTTTTTTCAGATAAAATTGAGCCAAGACAAGAGAATGGCACTTCATGTTATAAAGAATAACTTAAGCTACTGATGCACTCTGGTGGATTTTGAATTAACTATAACCTTTCAGGAGAAAGGTCTAACAGTCATTATGAATATCTCAGTAAACGTATCTGCTCACAGCAGAAAAACTAGGAAAAGTCTACAGAAGTGCAAGTGAAATGATTAGATGCATGCGAGAAATGATGGAAAAGGCCAGGATTATTTCATTTGGCAAGGAGAGAAAGAGGAAATTTGCTAGAAGAGGGTAAAAAGTGAAATGTTAAAAGAAAAAGTCTAGTTGAGTACTCTTCCTTACTCTTTCTTGTAATACTAAGCATTCAAGTGAACTTAGATAACACAAAATCTAAATGAGAAGGAGGGAGGATGCTTATGTAATTCATAGTTAACAGTAACAGCTCCCTGCATGGAATGTCATTGAGCCAGATACCAACTACTGAGCAAGGTATCACCTGGGTTACACATTCACAGGGGTGAGCTGAGATTAAACTTTCTCCATGAGATCCTATTAGAGACTGTGTGTGAATGTGTATTCTAAGTGGCTTTTCAGTTGCTCTCATATTTGAATTAATTTATGTCTGTCTCTCTCATTAGGCTATGTATTCCTAGAAAGCAGGGATTTTTGTCTTACACACCCGTGTGTCCTTCCCCCTTTCCCCTTTTGTGTCTAGTAATATGTTTTCCTTCTGCGGGGCACTCAGTAGGTACTTACGTGTGGCTTGGGGGAGTGGGAGAGTTGAACAAAGGAAGCAATGATTTTCTTCCTAGAGTCTACCTTGCCCACACCACTCCCACCAAATGTCTATTTAACTCCAACTACACCCATCCAGCAGCAATGAAACTTGAAGAGAAGACCTCAGAGAAAGGAAGGGAAGCAGGGAAGAAGGGTTGGGAGGTTTTAATCATTATTAACAAACTATCGTGTACCAGGAACTTTGCTATGCATATTGTCGTGTCTTTTTATCAATACCTTAAAAAGCAGTTATTTTAGGGACTAGTCACCATTGTTTGGCAGAGGAAATGTGGTTTCTAAATTCCTTCCCTGCTCTGCCCCTGGTCCACTCCCGAGAATACAAAAGGGCTCAAGGAGCTGAGCTTTACTGTATTTCTTGGAAGCTCTCTACCTGAGAAAAACATAATATAGAACCAATAGGATGTATAACACAGAATATGTATATATACAAAGTAGAATATATATATATACATATGTGTGTGTGTACATGTATATATATATATATAGAGAGAGAGAGAGAGAGAGAGACAGAGACAGAGAATGAGAGCGAGACAGAGAGAGAGAGAGAGAGAGAGGGAAAGATTTTAAGGAATTGGAACATGTGACTGTGGAGGCGGCTGGAGAGGAGACCCAGGAAAGAGTTGCAGTTTGAATCCAAAGACCATCTGCTGGCAGAATTCCCTCTTCCTCCAGGGCAGTCAGTCTTGTTTTTTTTTTTTTTTTTTCTAGTAAGGCTTTTTGGATGCACCCACCCACATTTTGGAGAGTAGTCTGCTTTACTCAAAGACTACTGATTTAAATGTTGGTCTCATCTGAAAAAAGAATACCTTCACAGAAACACCTAGAATAATGTTTAACCAAATATCTGTTTAAGTTGACACACAAAATTGCCCATCACAGTATGGCTATCATACCCAGTCATTGGTGGGGAGCAGCTGACAGGAGGTGTAGCCCGGGCGTGAAGGCAGTAGGGGATAGAGACAGTGCAGCGGCAGCTGGGGCCTCCGTCAGTTATGGTCTCGGCAGCAGATCTGAGCAGCATCACACGCACTAAAGCAGTGATCAAGGCAGCACCAGAAGAGCTGTCTAGTATGTAACTGTAAGCAGGTGCCACAGATTTGAACAAAAGCAACAGACAGGCGAATGAGACCAAGAGAGCACGTCTGAGACGAGAGCCAAACAAGTAGCCACGAATGAGGCAAAACGCTGGAGCCGAAAGGAGAGTAGAAAATCAAGGAGTGGCAGGATGAACAAAAACCATTGTAAAACAGGCATCATGCAAGGTGTTTCAAATGTAGAGTTTCGTCTACTCTCTAAAATGTAATTAAGCATAAATTAGTATCATTGTGAAAAGAAGACACTGAAGCTCAGAGAGACTATGTAACTTGGACAAATTCATCTGGCTATCAGTAAAGAAGCCAGATTTAGAATTTCTCTTCCTGATCTTAAATCTCATCTCTTTCTACTCTATGATACTAACTTTCTTATCTGTCTCAGGACCATGAAAACTAACTATTGAATGAAGAACCAGGGAAGGGGCAGCAGAAGCAAAGCATCTTTGGTATGAAGCAAACCATCTGCCTCTGCTGAAAAGCATCTTAATATATTTCCTACTGAGGCAACTTCCAGTCCCCAGCGGAAGTCCAGGCTCAGGTCTACATGTGAAAGCAAGAAAGTAGTAGATTCAGTCGGGGAAGCAGTGGGTATGAGGGCAGAGGCATGAGCTGATCCCAACACATCTTTGTGAAATGGGAATGAACTATCAGAAACAGAAGGCAGTTTTCCTTTGAAAGTCTGTCACATTCACAGTGAGGGTGATAAAAGACTTTGCTTCCTTGCCTTTTAGGTGACTTCAATATGGCCAGACTTTTAAATCTAATACTGTACTGAATTTTGTATTGAATGTGGTGGTGCAATATTGAACTATAAAAGAAGGGGCTGGAACAGTACTTTTCAAATACTTGCTGCTCATAATCTCTCTGACTTTTTCCACTTACAGGTATGATCTTATCTGTTGATATTTTCTGTCTGAAAGGGCCCTCTGTCTATTCTATCAGGTTGCCCTATTTTTCATTGCGTAATAGGCTGCATTTTGAAAATGAACAGCCCAAACAACTTCGATATATTGCTATTACAGTGCTGTTCTTTTGAAGAAATTCTTCACTTGGCATTTGCACTTTAATCAGACTTCAGGCTGCTGCGACAGCAGCGCCCTTCCGTTGCCAGACCCTACCACAACACAGGCACTGGCTCCTTTGTACATCTCAATGATTTCTGTCATCCTTCACGCCTTGAGTGTCCCTCCTCTATCCTGAGCTGGTAAGGCGCAGCTGGAGGCTTTCTTCTGACCTCTTTCCAGCCATGCCCTTTGCTACCACTCTGCAGCAATCAGCAGACACACTGGGTGGCTGCCTTTATTCTTCTCCTTGTTCTCCTCTCGATGTCCACTTGAAGTGCTCCTGTATCACATGTGCAGGTCCTCATGGGCACTAAATCTAAAGTGAACATGACAGAAGGAGCTATTGGGCGGCCAAGAATCTGTGAAAAGCTATTTGTGTTCCCAGAGCAGGTGCTGGAGAGTCAGCCCCCTTGTGTAAACACCAAGCACTGAGATGGTGGTATTTTAGCTGCATTTTGGAGAATTGCTAAATGAAACTAGTCTGGGGACAGAATGTAATTGTACAGCTATGAGGAGCATCAACAAGCTACAGTCCAAGTTATAAAAGAAACAAAGGGAATGATATTGTGCGTTGAGTGTCTCCTTGGCTGTGATGGTTGATGACACAGACCGAGGCTCCCAGCACCCTGAATACTTAAGGACGATGCTGGCAAAATGAGCACTCAGTCAGTGCGTATTTAATGGAAGTAAATTTAAAAGCAAGGGAAACTGTAGTTCTTAAGCTACTTGTGCAGGACGTATTGTAGAGTTTTGGATGGTTGGGTGAAAATTAAGAACCCTCCCTGCAGAGACATGCACATACAAAAACTTATATTATTTTAAGTGGTCCTGTTACCCACCTAAGTTGCTGTCATGATCCTCATTTGAGATTTTCACATACTCGAGATTCTAAAGTAAAAAAAAAAAATCAGAAGAAGAACAATGGAGTATCAACAACCAGGGTTACATCCTCTGTGGCAAAAGGTTGATCATCTCACATTTAGATACAACCCCGACATTTACTGTTTATGTGCAAACATTTCTTAACCTCCCTAAAGTTCATCTGCTAAATAAGGATGAAGCATGATTTTTCTTCTCTGTGCTGTTGTGGCATTTAACGTGATAATTTATGTGAAATAGTTTATGCAACCTTTCCAGAGAGCATAGTATCAATGTTATTATTATTGAGGAAATCTAAGCTGGTTAGTTTATTTTTTTGTTTGCTTGTTTCTTCCTTTTCTTCTTCCTTTTCTTCTTCTCCTTTTTCTTCTGCTTCTTGCTTGATATTTGGTAAAGAAATAAAATGTTGTTAGTATTTTAGTGGTTGTTCTGTATGCATGAAGTGTCACCAGCAGCAAAAATACTCAGATGTCCCATTAACGTCTAGGGGGTTGTAGGAGTATGTGTTCCTTAGGTCACATTGTTTGAACAAAAAGCTTGGCGTCAGAGCTTTCAAGACTGAGATTTGAATACTGCTTCCATTTATTTTAGGAAGGTGACACAAACTCTTGTACAACTGTACTTTCTAAAGTTTACCCATTTGGAAAGTAGGGGTAATAACCTAACAGGATTATTTGCGAATTCAAGAGACACTGTACTTAATAAGTTGAAAATTGTAAAGCACTCTGCAAGAATTAGCGACCATTAGAAAATAAAGATGAGGGACTGCTAGTCCCACTGTGCCTTCACTGCCTGGATACTGTGAGGCTGAAATGAGCATTTATTTTGTCTGCTCACCCCTCTAATGGAGTCTGAATTGCTCTTCAGATTCCACATTGACCACCACATGTGGGAATGAGAACTCTTACATTCTCTTCTGTCAGGCACAGTGACTGGTCTGGGTTGGGTCAATCAGAGACTTTGCCTAAAATTTTCCAAGTTATAATTTATGCAACAGGAGCTTTTCCTCTCAAGAAGCCAAGCTAGAAAATTGTTAGTCTGGAGCTTCAAGTGGCCATAGTTCAGCCTCAGGTGGAAAGCTGTTTTGAGAGAATGAAGCTAACATACAGCAAGAAGCATGGAGAATAGGACACAGAGAATCCGGAAGTGATTTAAACCCTAAAGTCTCAGAAGTTGCCCCAACCCCTGCTTTCTCAAGGCTTGGTTGTTCTAATGTTTCTTTAATTCTGTAATATGTTCCCCTTATCTCATTTTCTAAAGGTTCTTTGAGGTGGGTTTCTATCACTGGTACACAGTAAAATGCTGACTTACACAGATCCTGCAGGTGCCTTTAGAGAAGGGAGGGGGGACAACTGTCAAAATGATGTCTCCACACACCTAAAGAAAAAAAAAAAAATCCCTCAATCCCCACTCTGGTCCTAGCCCAACCAAATTCAAGTTTTGTTGCCCATGAAAGCAATATGATTGGTATCATTTGCCTAAGAAGCCAAGAAGATGTTTCTCCACAATTTACAGAATAACCTGTTTCTAAGTCCAGAGCTTGTGTGGGAAAGCCCTGGGCTCCTTGCACATTCACTGTGCCTCTTGAAGCCAGAATATCTTTAAGAAGGCCAGCGGAGGGAAATGACATGAATAGAGCAATTTGGGTTGACTGGAGAGCAGACAAGTGCAAGTAACAGACAACAGCAGGAAAGAAAAGATTTCTGAGCAAGAGTAGCCTGCTGCTGTAGGCTGCTCTTTTAGCTCATGGAACCCAATAATACTTTTCCCCAAGTTTCATATTTCCTGCCAGTTGAGTCCTATAATTACATGTGTAGGGAGGTCTGAATTACTTTGCTTGTCAAAGAGGAGTGTCGTTTATAAGCCAAAAGCTAACATACTACTTGGTCCTCAAGTCAAGAGAAGATGGATCTATCTGAATAGAAATAAGGGAATACCTAAAAACTCACAGTTAATGCCAAGATAATCTGGAATTTTTAATTTCTCCAAAATCTGATCATAATGTTTTATTTATCATAAGGCCTCACAAGAATTAATCCTGTCACACTTTAAAATTTGAACTGTGACAAAGAAATATTTCAGCTAAAAAACATCCATCTTGAAAACCAAAACAGTAATGTAAACCTACTACAGAATGTGTCACCCTTAAAACACAACAGATACAGAGACTAGGAATAAATATAAAAATGGGCTTGATAATTTTCCCTAAAGCTTGGGAACTTTCTCAACATACCACAGAGTATACTACTATTTTATTTCTCAGGGCTATTTAGTAAAAATCTTCTATAAGAATTCCTAAAAGTGGTGGTCTTTCATCTCCTCCATCAGTATCCACTCCTGATGCCTACCCTCTTCTGTTGATACTTTTTTGTTAACAATTGTATTTGCGTTTTCTATATTTGATATTTCAGAACTTTCTCCATGCTTTATAAGGAAGTTGCCTAGTCTAAGGGTTTTTGTTTGTTTGTTTCTGTCTCTAGGTATTTAAAAAATCAGTTTGTTATGTTAGTCCCTTCTTAGTTTCAAGGATGTCTGAAATTAAATACATTTGTAGAAATGGTTGTTAACTCCTTACTGTTGAACTCATTTTTTCTAGGTACTATTGAATATATGTCTGGAATTAATCTTTAAGGTAATTAATTTTATCATTTGCACATGTCACACCTCATATCCTCACATACTCATTTAAAAAAAACTTATATTTTAATACTTAATTTTTAACTTTATTTTATAGAAAGTTATTTTTTCCTTTAATTAATTCAAAGGAAACATTTTCTAATTTTCTACTAATATTTATATATACACTTTCCTGGTAACCCTATTCTACTAAACATAGATTTATAAATGTCAGAACAAACAACTCCTTATATGTGTCATTTAATAGATTTTTATTTTCTACTTCAATTTTCCCTAGATCCACTCAATTTTCTTTAAACAATTAGATATTAAACTTTATCCTTCAAACTATATTGATCTAAATGTGATTCATGTTGTCAATTGAGTTTTTAAAAGTGTATCAGCCTGTATTCACACATAATTCAAGACGTGTGTAGTTTCCTAGTCTTCTGCCCTTTTGCCCTGCATAATGTATAGTCAATCCATAAGTATACGTAGCATATGTCAGAGTGAATTATTGAACTAAAAATTTAATATATGATCTGAAGAAAATATGACATTTTCACAGAAGGCAAACCATGAATCTCTTTGGGGCAATTTAATTTGACTCCTAGACTCTTATTTCAAGTATTTTTTCAAAGCATGCTGTTCTATATCTTTTACTTATAAATATATATTATTTGGCAGTTAATAAAAGTAAAAGTATTATATAAATGTTAAAGAAGGCCTTCATTTTTCTGCAGAAACTTTAAAATGTACTGGTGTGCAAATGTATGACAACTAGTAGAGTGCTTATATTGGCTAGTATTTGATTTGCTTTGATGTTTTCCAAATCTTTCTCCCACAATATACTTTTTTTTTATATCAGTAATACACAAGCACATATCTAAATTAAAATAAAATGGAAGCATGTAAGAAAAAAGTGAATATTCCCTTTTATTCATTATGGCCCCATCTCACACATGTACACACTTGTACACACACACCATTATACTGTGTTTAGTAGTTTGATTTTTTTGTTGTGGTTTGTTTAGATTCTACCTATAAGTGATACCATACACTACTTGTCTATCTCTCTTATTTCAGTTAATGTAATACCCTCCAGGTTCATTCATGTTGTCACAAAAGGCAGAATCTCCTTTTTTAATGGCTGAATAATATTCCATTGTGTATGTGTCTGTGTGTGTGTATTACACTTGCTCTATCCATTCATCCATTGATGGACAGTTAAATTTTTTATATGTCTTGGCTATTGTAAATAATGCAGCAGTGAACATGGGAGAGCAACTATTACTTTGAGATACTGATTTAGTTTCCTTCAGATGTACAACCAGAAGTGGGACTGCTAGATCATATGGTAGTTTGATTTTAAAATTTTTGAGAGACTTCCATATTGTTTTCCATCATAGCTATACCAATTTACATTCCACTAACAGTCCACAAAGGTTTTCTTTTCTCTACATCCTTACCAGCACTATCTCTTGTCATTTTGTTAGTAGCCATCCTAACAGGTGTGATGTGATATCTCATTGTGGTTTAAATTTGAATTTCCTTGATTATTAATGATATTGAGAACCTTTTTGTGAATCTGTTGGCCATTTGTATATCTTCTATGGTAAAATGTCCAGTCAGTTCCCTTTACATTTTTTAATCTGGTTTTTTGGGTTTTTGCTATTGAGTTGTGAGCTTCTTATATATTTTAGTTATTAATCACTCATCAGATATATGGTTTGTAAATATTTTCTTCATTCCATAGATTGCCTTTTCATTGTGTTGGTTGTTTCTTTTGCTGTGCAGAAGCTTTTTAGTTTGATGTAGTCTCACTTGCTTTTGTTGTTGTTGCTTATGCTTTTGGTGTCATATCCAAAAAATCATGGCCAAGATCAATGTCAAGGAGTTTTTTCCATACGTTTTCTTCTAGAAGCTTTATAGTTTCGTGTTCTACATTTAAGTCTTTAATCTTTTTCAAGTTAAATTTTGTGAGTGGTGTAAGATAAGCATACAATTTTATTATTTTACATGTGGATACCTCAGCACCATTTTCCAAGCTATCTACAGAAGAGACTATCCTTTCCTCAGAGTGTTTTCTTAGCTACCTTGTCAAATATTAGTTGACCATATATGTGTGAGTTTATTTCTGGCCTCCCTATTCTGTTCCATTAGTCAATATATGTCTTCTTTTTAATCCTTTTTATTTCTGTGGCATATCTGTTGTAATATCTCTTCTTCTATTTCTGACATATTTGGGGCTTCTCTGTTTTGTTATCTTAATTAGTTTACCTAAAGTTTTTTCAATTCTGTTTATCTTTTCTAGCTCTTAGTTTTGTTGATCTTTTCTATTGTGTTTCTAGTCTATTTCATTTATTTCTGGTCTGATCTTGCTATTTCCTTTCTTCTGCTACCTTTGGACTTTGTTCTTTTTTTATTTACTTGAGGTATAAAGTTAAGATATTTGAGATCTTTTTTTTCTTAATGTAGGCATTTATCACTATAAATTTCCCTCCTAGACCTGCTTTTGCTACCTCCCAAAAGTTTCAGTATGTTGCATTTCCATTTTCATTTATCTCAAGATAATTTTTGATGTCCCTTTTTATTTCTTATTTGATGCACTGACTGTTCAAGAATGTGTTTTTAATTTCTACATATTTTTGAATTTTCTAGATTTCTTCTATTATTGGTTTCTAGTTTCACACCATTGTGGTCGTAAAAACTACTTAACATGAATTCAAACTTCTTAAACTTGTTAAAACGAGTTTTAACAAGATTTTTTGTGTGACATACCATATGATCTATCCTGAAGAATGCTGCAGTGCACTGGAAAAGATGTATATTGTGCTGCTGTTGGATGGAATGTTCTAAATATGTCTATTAAGTCCAATGGTCTAAAGTTTTGTTTTAGTCTAATATTTCCTTGTTGATTTTCTGTCTGATGATCTATTCATTGTTGAAAGTAGAGTACAGAAGTCCCCAACTATAATTGCATTGCTGTCTATTTCTGCCTTCACATCCATTAATATTTGCTTAATATAGTTAGGTGCTCTTATGTTGGATGTGTATATATATATACACATATATTTATTCATTTATAATAGTTATATCCTCTTGGTAGATTGACATCTTTGTTTTTTGTCTCCTGTTACAGTTTTTGACTTAAAATCTATTGTGTTTGATGCACAAATATAGCTACTCCTGCTCTCTTTTGGTTTCTAATTTCTGGGAATATATTTTTTCCATTCTTTCACTTTCAGTCTATGTGTGTCCTTAAAGCGGAAGTGAGTCTCTTGTAGGCAGCATATAAATGGGTGTTGCTTTTATCCATTCATCCAGTCTATGCCTTTTGATTGGAGGACTTAATTCATTTAAATTAATTTAAATTAATTATTGATAGGTAAGGACTTGCTATTGCTATCTTGTAAATTGTTTCCTGGTTTTGTTTTGTTTTGTAATTTTGTGTGCCTTTCTTTTCTTCCTCTTTTACTGTCTTCCTTTGTGATTTGATGATTTTTCATGGTGTGGAGGGTTCTGTGCCTGAGACACAGAGGAACATGGAACAGACACAGAGCCAGGGTCTGGAACACAGGCACATATGGAGAAGCTGTGGCTCTGGGTCTGAAGCATGAACAGGATTGGGGGGAGCTGACAGCCCTCATCCCAGCAGCTTTTTCTGGGGTTGGGGGTCTCAGTAGCATCTCCCTTCCCAGAGTTCTGTGTTAGTGATGAGTGTTGGTTTCCTCAATGAAAAAGGTTGCTGCTGTCCTCTATAGAACCAGCCATTGGGGTCTACACTGACAAATGCTACAATGTCCTCTGCTGTGAAAGCTGTGGAAATTCTGTGGTGGTCATGGGGATTACTGAGATCTTCAGTGGAAAGGGTTGCCAGGGTCCTCTACAGAGCAAGCCACTAGGGACCATGATGGTGCCCACCATGTTGCTGATTCAAACAGTCCCCACTCTTCTTTGTTCTTAGCTGTTTCCAGATATTTCCACTGAGCTGATCTCCCTAGCAATCATTTCTGTGTAGTTATTCCTCTTTTTTTGCTCCACTGTTCTGCTATGGGTTTTTAATTAGACTCTGGGGCCTTCCCAGGGTTATTTTCAGTCATACATAACTGCTTAATTATTGTCTTCATTGGGGGAGGAAGGCTAGTATCTCTACTCCCCATCTTGCCAACACCACCACTAAAATTTGTTGTTTTAAACAATCAAGTTTGTGGCAGCAAATAGAAAATAAATGCAAATTGTTTAGTAAATATGAGTGATGGAGACTCATCAGTCCAGGGAGACTATCCTGGATTATCTAGGTGGGCACAATCTAAACACATAAATCCTAAAAAGCAGAGAACCTTTTCTAGCTATGGTCAGAGAGGAAGATATGAATACAGAAGAATGATCAGTGAAATGCAATAGCGTTGGTTTTAAAGGTGGAGGAAGTGGGCTATAAGCCAAGGATTATGTATTCCCTGTAGAAGCTGGAAAATGTAAGGAAATGGATTCTCCCCTGGAGTCCCTAGAAAGGAACACAATACTGCTGACATCTTGATTTTTAGCTTGCTGCAATATCCACATATTTCACAATAATCAAAAGAGATTACAGGCATATTACACCAATGTAAGAGTGAGGAGTCTAAGCATGCCCAGACCAACACACCTCCTATGTCAAAGACTGAGGTTGGCCTAAGGCTGACAAACTTATGGAGGTTTTATCCCCACCCTTCTCCCCACCTCAAACAATCAAATATCCAAGTTTTTTAAAAAGTCTGATGGACACTTTTCTTATGGTATCTTATTTTTATTTATTTTATTTTTTTCTAGCCATGCCACACAGCTTGCAGGATCTTAGTTCTCCAACCAGAGATCGAACCTGGTCCCCCAACTGAGAGCAACGAGTCCTAACCACTGGACTGCAAGGGAATTTCCTTCCTATGGTATCTTAGAAAAATCATTACATGATCTAAAAAGTGGTGCAATATCATTTGTTCATTCAACAAATGTTTATTGACCTTTACTAGCTGTCAAGTACCATAATAATCACTGTAGATACAACTATGAATATAACAGTGACTGCTCTCAAGAAACTCTTCAGATTGAGTAAGAGGTTGGTAAATAAATAGAAAGTTTCATTATGGAAGGAAGGGGGTATCATAAGAAGGATAATCTCATGGAGCAATGAGATAAAACAGAAGGGGCTCCTAGTCCAGGTTTTGACAAGAAATTCTTTCCTAAAAAATTGTAGGAACATTAAGAAATAGTAAGAATGATACTTCCAAGCTTAGAAATGAATGATGAGTAAAATTATATTTAGAGAAGAATAAGCCCTAATATTTTATTTTTTTTCTGGTCAAAGCAGAGAATAAAAAGAAAACAGCAAAAAGAAAAAAAAAAGTAATAAGGGGACAGTTTTTGCAGAATTTTATAAGCCACACTTAGGAATATGGAGACCACATATGTATTTTAAGAGGAGGAGTAACATAATTATATATGCATTTTAAAAAATATTTCACAGAGAATTGATTAATGCAGGATGTAACAAGAAATCAAAATACCAGTTAAGAATTCAGCAAGGTAGCCGGACACATACAGAAATTGGTTGCATGTCTTTACACTAACAACAAAATATGAGAAAGAGAAAGTGAAACAACAATCTCTTTTTAAATTACATCAAAGAAACCTCAAACAGTTAACAATAAACCTGACCAAGGAGGTGAAAGACTTATATGCTGAGAACTATAAAACTCTGATAAAGGAAATTGAAGATGATTTAAAGAAATGGAAAGATATCCCATACTCTTGGCTTACAAGAATTAATATTGTTAAAATGGCCATACTACCCAAAGCAATCTACAGATTTAATAAAATTCCTATCAAATTACCCATGAAATTTTTCACAGAACTGGAACAGATAATCCTGAAATTTATATGGAACCATAAAAGACACAGAATTGCTAAAGTAATCCTGAGGAAAAAGAACAAAGCTGGAGGCATAACCCTCCCAGACTTCAGACAATACTGAAGTCACAGTATTCAAAACCGTATGGTGTTGGCACAAAAATAGACATATGGATAAATGGAACAGAATAGTGAGCCCAGAAATAAACCCACACACTTATGGTCAATTAACCTTCAACAAAGGAGGCAAGAATATACAGTGGAGAAAATAATTTCTTCAATAAGTGGCGTTAGGAAAACTGGACATCCATATGTAAATGAAAGAAGTTAGAACACTCCCTCACACCATACACAAAAATAAACTCAAAATGGCTTAAAGACTTAAATATAAGACACGACACCATAAAACTCCTAGAATAGAACATAGGCAAAGCATCTCTGACGTAAGTTGTAACAATGTTTTCTTAGGTCAGTTTCCCAACGCAAAGAAATAAAAGCAAAAATAAACAAATGGGACCTAATTAAACTTATAAGCATTTGCACAGGAAAGGAAACAATAAAGAAAATAAAAAGACGACCTATGGACTGAAATAAAATATTTGCAAATGATGCAACTGACAAGGTCTTAATTTCCAAAATATATGAACAGTTCATACAACTCAACAACAAAAAATTAAACAACTCAATCAAAAAAATGGGCAGAAGACCTAAATAGACATTTCTCCAAAGAAGACATACAGTTGGCCAACAGGCACATGAAAAGATGCTCAACATTGCTAATTATTAGAGAAATGCAAATCAAAACTACAATGAGGTATCACCTCACACCAGTCAGAATGGAAATCATTAAAAAGTCTACAAATGATAAATTCTTGAGAGGATGTGGAGAAAAAGGAACCCTCCTACACTATTGGTGGGAATGTAAATTGGTGCAGCCACTATGGCAAACAGCATGGAGGTTTCTCAAAAAACTAAAAATAGAGCTACCATATGATCCAGTAATGCTACTCCTGGACATATATCCAGAGAAAACTCTAATTTGAAAAGATACATGCACCCCAATATTCATAGCAGCACTATTTACAATAGCTAAGATATGGAAGCAACCTAAATGTCCATGGACAGGTAGATAAATGGATAAAGAAGATATATATATATATATATATATATATATATATATAGCGAGAGAGAGAGAGATAATGGAATACTACTCAGCCATAAAAAAGAATTAAATAATGCCTCTTGCAGCAATATGGATGAACCTAGATATTATCATGCTAAGTGAAGTAAGTCAGTTAGAGAAAGATAAATACCAACTGATGTCACTTATATGTGGAATCTGATATGTGAAATATGATACAAATGAACTTATTTACAAAACAGAAACAGACTCATAGATGTAGAAAACAGACTTATGATTACCAATGGGGAATGGCAGTAGGGGAGGGATAAATTAGGAGTTTGGGGTTAGCAGATACAAACTACTATATATAAAACAGATAAACAATGAGGTCCTACTGTATAGCACAGGGAACTATATTCAATATCTTGTAATAAACCATAATGAAAAAGAATATAAACATAACTGAATATAAAAAAGAATATATATATATATATATATATAAAACTGAATCACTTTGCTGTACACCAAAAACTAACACATTTTAAATCAACTATAATTCAATAATTTTTTTTAAATAAAGAATACCAGTTAAGATATATTGCAATAATATTTGGAAGAGATAATGACATGACCTTGCAAAATTACAGAGATAAAAAGAGATGAATAATTTTGAAAGATATTCAAAAGTTATAATGATAGCACTTGGTGATTATTTTGGTTACCTATAAGCAAACTATCCCAAAATTTAGTGGTATAAAACAATAGTAAAAATTATTTTTATTACTCATACATTTATGGGTCAAGAATTCATCCATTTTTAAGAAGAGACTGACCATTTTTGCTTCAGATGGTGTCAACTGGGATGGCTTAACCAGGGTCAGAAAGTTCATGATACTCTTATTCAGTGTCTGAGGTCATGGTGCTGGCTGTCGGCTGGGAACCTGGTTCTCCTGCCTGTGACCTCTCTACATCTCTGTACATGGTCTCTGATCACTCAATAATCCAGCTCAAGCTTCTTTACACTGTGATGTGCTTCAAAGAGAATAAAAATGGAAGATGTGGGCCCTTTTAAGGTCTAAGCTGAGAAGTCTCACAGTGCCACTTCTACCACATTCTCTTCATCAGACAGGTTGCAGAGTTGACTAAAATTCAGGGAAGGGGAAGTAGACTTCAACCCCTTGATAGACAAATGGCAAAGTCACATTTTAAAAGGGCATGTGAGTGGGAAATTGAGGGGAATCAAGACATCAAAGGCATTACTTAATTAAATGAAGGGATGAAGTTATCATTAGTGGTATGGAGAAAGTAACAGGAGGAAGACCAATTTGAGGGGAACACAACACGCTAGATTTTGAGTATATAGGTATACAGATGTATATAGATATCTAAGCGATACCCAAGATAAGATTATAAATCAAATAATTGTATTACTATTTTTTGATGTTCTAAGTACTTTAGAAATTGTTAACTAATTGTCATGACAACACTATGAAAAGAAGGTATTGCTATTGCTTTTATTATCCTCATTTTGCCCATGGAGGTCAAGTTACATGCCCAAGTTCACACAGCTATTAAGGGACGGAAGCAGATTAAAGCCCAAGTAGTCCGGCTCCACATTTCTTAGCTGAACTACTTTTCTTTGCTAATTTTCAGTTAGATAGATAAACTTGTTTTTCTAGAGCTCAAGAAAAATATTAGATGATTTGGATACTTATAATATTTCAATGTTTAAATCAGAAATGAGTGAAATTAAAATTAAAAAAAATTAACCTAGGGAAATATATATAGGGCTGAAGGATATAACCCTTTTCTTATTATCTTATATGTTTTCAGACATAATAGCAGGAACGATATGAACCTCTGATCTTACGGCAGAAATATTCATACAACACACATATTCTGGTGAGCTATTTAATTGTCGCTGGGAGTAAATAGACAGTAATTAAGTGAAAATGCTATTCTGTCTCAATGTTGTGAAGTTTTAAGTTATTGCAGATGCAAAGTCCAGAGATGCCAGTTATAAGATATTTTTGGCTAACTTTTGTCCTTTAGTGTGCCATTTACACAATAGTGTGTGTTCAAAGAGCTTACTGTCTTTTAAACTCCTGTGATATTGTGATATAATAAAAAACATATATTTGGTTTTGTCCCTGGTTCCTGCACAGAGTTCCTAAAATCCTTGGAATTTCTTAGAGGGGTAAGAGAAGCATCTTTTGTTATTCATAATAAGCCCCTTTCAATCATACCTGAGTTTATGCTAATAAGGTAAACCATGGGTGATGGAAGCCGGTTGCCAGTGAGCCAACCAACTTTTAGCTCCAGCCCCAGGCCTCCAGGGAGGGAAAAGGAGCAGAAGATTAAGCTCAATTATAATGGGCAATAATGTAATCAACTATGTCTATATAATGGAACTTCCATAAAACTCTAAACAGTGGGGTTCTTAGAGTTTCTGATTGCTCAACACATAGAGGTGCTGGGAGCATGACAGATCCAGAGAGAGCATGGAAGCTTCACACCCCCTCCTCCACACCTTGCCCTATGCATCTCTTCCATCTGGCTGTTTCTGAGTTGTATCTTTTCATAATAAACTGGTAACCTGGTAATAAACTGTTTTCCTGAGATGTCTAGCCTTTCTAGCAAAAGATCAAACCTGATGAGAGGTTCGTGGGAACCCCCAATTGATAGCTCACTAGTCAGAAGTACAGGTGACAACCTGACACTTGCGATTAGCATTTGTAGTGGGGGTCGGGGACTGTTTTGTGGGACTGAGCCATTAACCTGTAAGGTCTGCACTAACTCTGGGCAGTTAGTGTCAGAACTGAGTTAAACTGTGGCACACCCAGTGTGTGTCCACTGAGAATTGGAAAACTGCTTGGTGTGGAAAAATCCATACTCCTGGTGGCAGAAGTGAAGAGAATGCAGAGAAAAAGAGGGTAGTTTAACTCCACACAACATGACAGAACATTCTGGGAACAATGACTGCTATCAGATGTCCCTGAGTATTGATTGCTAAGGCATTTTCAAAGTGCAGAAATCTTTGCTTTTAGTTTAAATTTGGCTCATTCCTGGAAACCTGACTTTGATTCCAATCCAAAATTCCCCTGTGACTTGTATAGTACATTCCCATAAAGAGGATGGGGGTGAACTTTATCAAAAAAATTTTTACTGGCTTAGACCAGGGAAAAATACCCAATGAACCTATCAATTTGTTCTTTTTGAAAATGAATTCATTTGTGTTGCAAACAACATGTTTTTGTAATATATCCATGTCAATAGTTATGGATGTAACTCATTATTTTAAATTACTGTGGCTTATTACATAATTCTTCTCTTGTATTTCACACATGTATACTGAATTTATTGACCGTTTATCTCTCAGAAAATTTCATGAAATTATGAACTTTGATCACTGGTGTTTCTCTCATTGCATAGCATAGTGCTTGATATTCTACTGGCAAATAGTAGAATACTGATTGAAGTTTGCTCTTACATTTACCTTGAAATGAGATTTGTGTATATATTTGAAAATCTGATTATTCGATGGCCTCCTCTTGCTTCTACTAAAGTTTGTAGAGTAATTCAGAGAAGATATTGATGAGGTTTTGTCGATTTAGATCTTTGGTCTTAACTTAGTGGGACTTTCGAGAGCCTTATTAGTATCATATACTGTTGGGCAACTAGTAAGTTATGGCAAGCTGTCTGAAAATGCATGCTGAATGCAGGAGAGCTCCTGCCCAGCGGGCAGGCCTGACTGGCATGACACGCTACTTCTGCTTTCTCTCCAAACTTCAATTTTATAAATATGACAGTGGGAGGTGATAATACTTCACCTCCAGGATTAAAATGAAATAACTCATGTAGAGCCCTTATGTAGTGTATGGTACACCCTGTGAATACAATGAACATTGGCGGTTATACAGATTACAAACTGTTAAGAGTCTCTACACTCTAGAATGCTGAGCAGTGCTATATATAAACGTCTTCTGTGGGATAATCTCATTATGCTTTTTTGGAGAGACTTTAGAAACTCACTTTTACAATCACAAACAATACTCACTCTGCCCTTCCTATAAAGAATAAGAGTACAAGGAGGAGAGGCATTAGATTTAGTCAGACCAGAGTCCAAATACTGCTAACTGGTTAGTTGGCTACTTGGGCTAAGCTATTTCACTTCCCTGAACCTCAGTTTTTCATCTGCCAATCGCAGGTTCTATCAGGGAGTGTCAGACTTCCTTGGCAGTCTAACATCATGACCTTCCCTGCCCCCAGCCTATGAAGGAGGGGCCCTGATAAGAAAGCAAAGACAAAATAAAAATCACAAAGCACACACTGTGATAAGGGTGAGGTAAGTTCTTATGAGATAATTAAAGTCATTTTAATAGATCTGGACAACATCTTTCTTTCCACCTGTATATTTGTTGCACCTTATGTGGCAAAGTCAGCAGGGAGTATTTGGGATCCCTCTCCACCCATGTATCAAAAATAGGAACTAGATAGAAGCTAAATAAAGAATACATGGAGCAGAATCTTCAAGAACCTTATTCGGCTCAGCACCCATAAAGGCAGTATGCCGAGCACAGATATGGGGCAGATAGATGAGCTATAGGTAAAATGTGTGTCTCTGCTTATGGTAAACTTTGCCCATAGAACCTTTAGGAACCAAGTAATAGTATACAGTTGGTGGCTGGATCAAGACTTGGGGTCCAAGTCTTCACCATTAAATTTTCCAGAGACCTCATATTGGTACCAACATCACAGAGATGCTACGGGGTCTAAGTGGAATGACATATAGAAAGGATTTTGCTTATCCTCTTCTTCCTACAAGTTTTCACTCTTAAGGATTTTGATAGGAGCAAATTCTAAGTAAAATGTTAAAATAAGCTGTGTTGTATTTGGCATTCTCCTTTCTACTTCTCCATCACCTGATATGTCATCTCTCTGTCCATTTTTGCAGATTCTTTGTCTAGCTAATCACAGGAGTTGGGTTTCTCCTTTGTTTCACCTTTGTAAATATGAGACTTTACCCAGCCTATGAGTAATCATGGATCTCAGCACCCTCAAGCCAATAATATTTAGCAATGTTCTTACTATCCAACCAACTAATCATCATGCCTTATCCAAAAACTTACCCTATGCAATTATGATTGAGTATAGACTCTTTAAGAAAGAATTTACTTCATCAGTCAGAACTAGCTATTATGAAAAACAAGCATCTATTAATAAGATGCTTTTTCACAGCTATTTCATTTTAAGGGAGGACTACTGAAGATTAAACAGGATTCCAAGCAATTAATTTCTATGTGGAATTTCAAGTATGGGAGCAATAAAAGTGTCTAGGTTATAGAAATCACTCAAGATATAATTGCTGACTGATTGAATGAATGGAAAGATGAATGCATGAATGAGAGGTATTTTGTAAAGGGATGTCTTAATAGAATTTCTTAAACAATTGGACAATGTACCCCTGGACTTGATTGCTATTTCAGAAACCGAAAACCTTCACCTACCTTCTACCTATACTTGTTTCCAAGAATGCTCATGGAAGATCTGGCAGTGCAACACATCCCAGGGTGGTAAAGGAGAATGAGTCACTGACCTTAGGTGATACCTGGAATGTGACCTGCAGACTGGAGTACACCTACCTTTTAAAATGTTTATTCTTACAAAGATCCTGAGCATTTATGGCTTTAAGGCAGGAATTCTCTCAGGCTTAAGACTTAAATTAAAGCCATACAGAGTCAGCTTCAATAAGGGCCTCTGTTCCTCAAATTTTTTGACTACCACTTAGAAAGATAGCACTGTACTGGGAGGTTACTCTTTTTGATCAGTCTCAACATTTTTCCAGCTATTCTCAACTCCCCTTCAAAAGATTCTCCCACTAGAATTACATGAATATTGTGCACCTAAGGTGAATACAATGTTTGGAACAACAAATTATTGATTTCCCATTGTGTAACTTCCATTTATTTTAAACCAAAATGCAAGAAAGGGAAAGAGTTGGTAAGAGAGGACACTGATCTAACACTTTCCAGTGATTCTTAAAAATTTCACACATTTCCAGTGTTGAATTCTGTTGAAAGATACTTATTTCAGTCGCATTTTGGCTTTATACATCTCTTCAAAATCTGGTTTTAAAAAAAGAAATCTAAAACCTTTCTTAAAGCTTAGTTCCTCTAGCCCAGAGTGATTCTAAAATTGATATGGAGAACATTAAACCTTAGCTGTTTGCCCAATGCAGTGTAATTCATCATAGTTGGTTTAATTCTTAGGACTTACTCCAAAATAGCCTCTAAAAGTATTGGCTGCTCCATAAATGCATGAAAAAGGCAGCTCTCTACCACCTCCAGCAACATGTACTTTGCTTTTGCAATCCTGTTATTATTCCAGCCTAAGAGTAATTTCAAATCCTCTTGAGCAATGTTCTACCATTTGTATATTCTATTATCTTGCTAAACATTTCCTAAACTGCTTTTCTCTTCATCCCCAAAGGTCAGAAGCATTTTACCAAGATATTTTTCTCAGTTAACATTATTTTATAAAACTACAGTAAATACATTTAACCATTGGCTGTTTTGTTGTCTTTGTCTCTGTCTCATTTACTTGAGCAATTGTTGAAGACTTTGGCATTTGATTCCTTTAGATCAGGAGGTTTATGGGGTATTTTTCTCAGGTTTTATCATTTTTATCACCTAACAGTTAAGTTAATCACTCTCCTCATTATCAACTTCTAGATAATTTTTTATCCACCCATCTGTTAATTCTCTCATTTAAAGTCTCACTTAATAATGCAAAAAACAACAAAAACAAACATAAAAAACCTTACCTTGTGCTACCAGACTATTCTAAGCAATATATATATATATATATATATATATATATATATATATATATATATATATATCATTGCATCTACATTTCACAATAACTTTATAAGGTTGGTTCTACTATCCTCATTTTACTGATAGAACTGAGGCTCAGAGAAATTAGTTTAACTTACCCAAATTTACACAGATAAATAGTACAAGCAGAATTGCAACAACTAAGTTTTGCTTTCAAATCCTGAGTTTTAGCCACTATACTATTCTATATTTATCAATGAATCACTATTTTGAGACATGGTGCTAGCTGGAAGGAGAGAAAAATGAATTAAAAAAAACAAAAAACAAAAACTTCCTTCACAAAGCTTTCAGTAGATAGCAATAGAAGAAAAAAAAATCTATATACACCAAAAACTGTAATACCTGGTATAAATATGACACAAATTTGGGAAAGATAAAACCCCTTCAAATGGAGGTTGAAAAGTTCCTGATGATTGAGGATGGTAGGTCAAATGAAACTTTTCATAAAAAAGGAGAAAGAAAAGATAGGGTAAATTTATTGGTTCACATAACTGCACTGTCCAAGAGTAGATCTGATGTCCAGTAAGCTTGATTGTGTGTTTAAATGGTGTGACTAAACCTCACTTTTTTTCTCCTTCTACTTCTTAGACTTATGTCTTCAGTATTGGTCCCATTCCCCTTTATGGTTCCAAAGCTTTGAGGCAACATACTTCCTGGTTTATGCCCAGGAAGAGAAAATCTGCTTCCTCAATAACGCACTCAAAATGTGTGGAATTTATATTGGTCATGATAAGCCTGACTTGAGTCATCTATCTCCTAAATCAATCATTGTTGCCCAAGGGAGAAGGTATGCTAATTGGCTTAATTTAATTAGGGATTACCTCTGGGTTTTGGATGGGGTCAGCTGGAGGCACAAAGCACACAGTATGGAAAACCAGGATAGTATCAGAAAAGGGAAGAAAGTAATGTCCATCACTAAGGATTTGCAACTTAAGATATCATGATTCATGTATGTTTTGTACTAAACAGAAAAAATTATATTTAATAATTTAAAATTTTGAAATGGTACTCTCAAAACCCATTTACTGATATGTTTTCCACTGAGTTGATATGAATTGATTCTTTATAAATTAACAATCCACCATCATGAAAATATGCCTTATTTTCTTCTGAGCTTTTCTTGTCTTGTTATTCCCCTCAAGGGAACTATGTTCCCTAGCTAAAGAGCACAGCTTAAACTCATTCTCAGGATGCCTTTCCTGACTACAGTGTCCTATCATGCTGCCTTTGCAAATTCTGATACTATTCTCTGCAGTTCACTCACATTTAGTATCACTGCTTGTAGTTATTTGTCTTTGTGTATATGGGTTGTCTCTTCAATCTGACGAAAATCTTCCTGAAGTCTGTACCTGACAATCCAGGCTAGTTGTGTATTAAAAATAAAGGACAATTATAATTAAAGTTACAAACACTGTTCATTGTTGGTAATGCTTCTCAACTTGGTCGAGTGGCAGAAGACCTAGAAAGGCCTTGAAGTAATTATATTGCAAAATGAGAAAAAATGTCTATCTGATTTTATGCAACTAGAAATATTATTGTATGATACATTAGCTATCATCCTAGAATTTATCAGATGATAATAAAAAGCAACAAAGATATAAAAAAAAAACTTTTGAGAGGGAAAATACAAAAATTTATTAGTGTATACGTATTGATGTTTTTCTGTTATATTTTGCCTTGCTTTGTTTTTCGGTGAAGTGGGGGAAATATAAGCCTTTTAAAATATTAGTGATATAAGTCCTTGATCACCTCACAAGGCCTTGGAGTTCTATGGGGCCACAGTGTGGAACCCTCCGTCACAGTAGCAAAATGTTTATTCTTACATCAACCTGTGAGATAGGTAATGACTACATGTGTTATTAATTACAATGGAGTTCAGACTGCCTCAGTTACACTATTAAGAGCATGGTCTCAAAATCTCAAATCAGGGAGACCTTCAAGATGGCAGAGGAGTAAGATGTGGAGATCACCTTCCTCCCCAAAAATATATCAGAAATACATCTACATGTGGAACAACTCTTACAGAGCACCTACTGAATGATGGCAGAAGACCTCAGACTTCCCAAAAGGTAAGAAACTCCCACGTACCTGGGTAGGGCAAAAGAAAAAAGAAAAAAACAGAGACAAAAGAATAGAGATGGGACCTGCACTTCTGGGAGGGAGCTGTGAAGAAGGAAAAGTTTCCACACACTAGGAAGCCCTGTCACTGGTGGGGACGGGGGGTGGGCGGGGTGGAAGCTTCAGAGCCACGGAAGAGAGCACAGCAACAGGGGTGTGGAGGGCAAAGCGGAGATATTCCTGCAGAGGATCAGTTCCAACCAGCACTCACCAGCCTGAGAGGCTTCTCTGTTAGCCCGCTGGGGCAGGTGGGGGCTGGGAGCTGAGGCTCCGGCTTCGGAGGTCAGATCCCAGGAAGAGGACTGGGGTTGGCTACATGAACACAGCCTGAAGGGGACTAGTGCGCCACAACTAGCCGGAAGGGAGTCCGGGAAAAAGTCTGGAGCTGCCTAAGAGGCAAGAGACTGTTGTTTCAAGGTGTACGAGGAGAGGGGATTCAGAGCACCGCCTAAACAAGCTCTAGAGACCGGTGTGAGCCGCCGCTATCAGTGCAGACATCAGAGACCGGCATGAAACACTAAGGCTGCTGCTGCAGCCCCCAAGAAGCCTGTGTACAAGCACAGGTCACTATCCACACTGGGATATCCACACTATCCCTCCTGGGAGCCTGTGCAGCCCACCACTGTCAGGATTCCATGATCTAGGGACAACTTCACAGGGAGAACACACAGCATGCCTCAGGCTGTTGTAACGTCACTCTGGCCTCTGCAGCCGCAGGCTCTCCGCTCTTTCTGTACCCCTCCCTCCCCCAGCCTGAGTGAGCCAGAGCCCTCTAATCAGCTGCTACTTTAACCCTGACCTTTCTGAGCTAAGAACAGACACCTTCAGGTGACCTACATGCAGAGGCAGGCCCAAATCCAAAGCTGAACCTCAGGAGCTGTGCAAACAGAGAAGAGAAAGGGAAATTTCTCCCAGCAGCCTCAGGAGCAGCGGATTAAATGTCCACAATCAACTTGATGTACCCTGCATCTGTGGAATACCTAAATAGACAATGAATCATCCCAAAATTGAGGTGGTAGGCTTTGAGAGCAACTGTAGACTTGGGGTTTGCTTTCTGCATCTAATTTGTTTCTGGTCTTATGTTTGTCTTAGTTTAGTATTTAGAGTTTATTATCATTGGTAGATTTGTTTATTGATTTGGTTGCTCTCTTCCTTTTTTTATATATTTAGATATATATATTTTTTCCTTTTTCTCTTTTTGTGAGTATGTAGGTGTATGCTTCTTTGTGTGATTTTCTCTGTATAGCTTTACTTTTACCATTTGTCCTAGGGTCCTGTCTGTCTGTTTCTTTCTTTCTTTTTTTTTTTTTTAAGTATAGTTTTTAGTGCTTCTTATCATTGGTGGATTTGTTTTTTTGTTTGGTTGCTCTCTTCTTTCTTTCTTATCTTTTATTTCTTTTTTATTACTTTTTAATTTTAATAACTTTATTTTATTTATTTTTCCTTCTTACTTTCTTTCTTTTGCTCTTACTTTCTCTCTTTCTTTCTTTCTTTCTCCTTTTTGTTCTGAGCCATGGGGCTGACAGGTCTTCATGCTCCGGCCGGGTGTCAAGCCTGTGTTTCTGAGGTAGGAGAGCCTAGTGCAGGACTTTGGTCCACCAGAGACCTCCCAATTCCATGTAATATCAAACAGCAAAAGCTCTCCTAGAGCTCTCCATCTCAATGCTAAGACCCAGCTCCACTCGACGACCAGAAAGCTACAGTGCTGGACACCCTATGCCAAGCAACTAGCAAGACAGGAACACAACCCCACCCATTAGCAGAGATGCTGCCTAAGATCGTAATAAGGTCACAGACACCCCAAAACACACTACTGGATGTAGTCCTACCCACCAGAAAGACAAGATCCAGCCTCATCTACCAGAACACAGGGACCAGTCCCCTCCACCAGGAAGCCTACACAGCCCACTGAAATACTCTTACCACTGGGGGCAGACACCGAAAACAATGGGAACTACAAACCTGAGGCCTGTGAAAAGGAGACCCCAAACACAGTAAGTTAAGCAAAATGAGAAGACAGAGAAACACACAGCAGATGAAGGAGCAAGGTAAAAACCCACCAGACCTAACAAATGAAGAGGAAATAGGTAGTCTACCTGTAAAAGAATTCAGAGTAATAATAGTAAAGATGATTCAAAATCTTGGCAATAGAATGGAGAATATACAACAAACGTTCAACAAGGACCTAGAAGAACTAAAGAGCAAACAAAAAATGATGAATAACACAATAAATGAAATTAAAAATCTCTAGACTGAATCAATAGAAGAATAACCGAGGCAGAAGAATGGATAAGTGATATGAAAGATAAAAGAGTGGAAATAAGTACCACAGAGCAGAATAAAGAAAAAAGAATGAAAAGAATTGAGGACAGTCTCATAAACCTCTGGGACATTAAACACACCAGCATTTGAATTATGGGGGTCCCAGAAGAAGAAGGTAAAAAAAAAGGAAATGAGAAAATATTTGAAGAGCTTATAGTTGAAAACTTCCCTAATATGGGAAAGGAAATAATTAATCAAGTCCAGGAAGCACAGAGAGTCCCATACGGGATAAGTCCAAGGAGAAACCTAGCAAGACACATATTAATCAAATTATCAAAAATTAAATACAAAGAACAAATATTAAAAGCAGCAAGGGAAAAAAAAAAAAACAACATACAAGGGAATCCCCATAAGGTTAACAGCTGATCTTTCAGCAGAAATTCTGCAAGCCAGAAGGGAGTGGCAGGACATATTTAAAGTGATTAAAGGGAAAAAAACAATAACCAAGATTACTCTACCCAGGAAGGATCTCATTCAAATTCGATGGAGAAATTACAAGCTTTACAGAAAAGCAAAAGCTAAGAGAATTCAGCACCACCAAACCAGCTTTACAACAAATGCTAAAGGAGCTTCTTTAGGCAGGAAGCATGAGAGAAGGAAAAGACCTACAATAACAAACTCAAAACAATTAAGAAAATAGTAATAGGAAATACATATCGATAATTACCTTAAATGTAAATGGATTAAGTGCTCCAACCAAAGGACATAGACTGGCTGAATGGATACAAAAACAAGACCAGTACATATGCTATCTACAAGAGACCCACTTCAGACCTAGGGACACATATGGACTGAAAGTGAGGGAAGAGAAAAAGATATTCCATGCAAATGGAAATCAAAAGAAAGCTGGAGTAGCAATTCTCATATCAGACAAAATAGACTTTAAAATAAAGACTAATACAAGAGACAAAGAAGGACACTGCATCATGATCCAGGGATCAATCCAAGAAGAAGATATAACAATTGTAAATACTTATGCACCCAACATAGGAGCACCTCAATACATACGGCAAACACTAACAGCCATAAAAGGGGAAATCGACAATAACACAATCACAGTAGGGAACTATAAAACCCCACTTTTACCAATGGACAGATCATCCAAAATGAAAACAAATAAGGAAACACAAGCTTTAAATGATACATTAAACAAGATGGACTTAATTAATATTTATAGGACATTCCATCCAAAAACAACAGAATACACTTTCTTCTCAAGTGCTCATGGAACATTCTCCAGGATAGATCATATCTTGGGTCACAAATTAAGCCTTGGTAAATTTAAGAAAATTGAAAATGTATCAAGTATCTTTTCCGATCACAATGCTATGAGACCAGATATCAAATACAGGAAAAAAAATCTTTAAACAAAATACAAAAGCATGGAGGCTAAACAATGCACTACTAAATAACTGAAAGATCACTGAAGAAGTCAAAGGGGAAATTAAAAAATACCTAGAAACAAATGACAATGAAAACACAATTATCCAAAACCCACAGGATGGAGCAAAAGCAAAAACTTTCAACAAAATTCAACAGCAATTTATGTCAAAAACACTCCTAAAAGTAGGCATAACAGGAACTTACCTCAAAATAATGAAGGCCATATATGACAAACTCACAGCCAACATTTGTTCTCAATGGTGAAAAACTGAAACCATTTCCTCTGAGATCAGGAACAAGACAAGGTTGTCCACTCTCACCACTATTATTCAACATAGATTTGGAAGTTTTAGCCATGGCAATCAGAGAAGAAAAAGAAATAAAAGGAATCCAAATCGGAAAAGAAGTAAAGCAGTCACTGTTTTCAGATGATATTATAATATACATAGAGAATCCTAAAGATGCTACCAGAAAACTACTAGAGCTAATCAATGAAATTGGTAAAGGAGCAGGATACAAATTTAATGCACAGAAATGTTTTGCATTCCTATACACTAATGATGAAAAATCTGAAAGAAAAATTAAGGAAACACTCTCATTTACCACTGCAATAAAATGAATAAAATACCTAGGAATAAACCTACCTAAGGAGACTAAAGACCTGTATGCACAAAACTATAAGACACTGATGAAAGAAATTAAAGACAATAAAAACATATGGAGAGATATACCATGTTCTTGGATGGGAAGAATCAACATTGTGAAAATGATTATATTAACTAACAAAATCTACAGATTCAATGCAATCCCTATAAAACTACCAATGGCATTTTTCACAGAACTAGAGCAAAAAATTTCACAATTTGTATGGAAACACAAAAGACCCTAAATAGCCAAAGCAATCTTAAGAAAGAAAAACGGAGCTGGAGGAATCAGGTTCCTGGACTTCAGACTATACTACAAAGCTACAATAATCAACACCATATGGTACTGGCACAAAAACAGAAATATAGATCAATGGAACAGGATAGAAAGCCCAGAGATAAACCCATGCTCATATAGTCACCTTATCTTTGATAAAGGAGGCAAGGATATACAACGGAGAACAGACAGCCTCTTCAATAGGTAGTGCTGGTAAAACTGGACAGCTACATGTAAAATAATGAAATTAGAAAACTCCCTAACACCATACGCAAAAATAAACTCAAAATGGATTAAAGACCTAAATGTAAGGCCAGACACTATAAAAGTCTTTGAGGAAAACATAGGCAGAACAGTCTATGACATAAATAACATCAAGATCCTTTTTGACCCACCTCCTAGAGTAGTGGAAATAAAAACAAAAGTAAACAAATGGGACTTAATGGAACTTAAAAGATTTTCACAGCAAAAGTAACCGTAAGCAAGGCAAATGGACAACCTTCAGAATGGGAGAAAATATTTGCAAATGAAGCAAGTGACATAGGATTAATCTCCAAAATTTACAATCAGGTCATTCAGCTCAATATCAAAAAGACAAGCAACCCAATCAACAAATGGGCAGAAGACCTAAATAGACATTTCTCCAATGAAGATATACAGATTCCCAACAAGCATATGAAAGGATGCTCAACATCACTAATCATTAGAGAAATGCAAATCAAAACTACATTGAGATATCACCTCACACCAGTCAGAATGGCTATCATCAAAAAATCTACAAACCATAAGTGCTGGAGAGGGTGTGGAGAAAAGGGAACCCTCTTTCACTGTTGGTAGGAATGTAAATTGATACAGCCACTGTGGAGAACAGTATGGAGGTTCCTTAAAAAACTAAAAATAGAACTACCATATGACCCAGCAATCCCACTACCGGGCATATATCCTGAGAAAAACATAATTCAAAAAGTGTCATATACCGCAATATTCATTGCAGCACTATTTACAATAGCCAGGACATGGAAGCAACCTAAGTGTCCATTGACAGATGAATGGATAAAGATGTGGCACATATAAACAATGGACTATTACTCAGCCATAAAAAGAATCAAAATTGAGTTATTTGTAGTGAGGTGGATGGGCCTAGAGTCTGTCATACAGAGTGAAGTAAGTCAGAAAGAGAAAAGCAAATACCATATGCTAACATATATATATGGAATCTAAAAAAAAAAAAAAAAATAGTTCTGACAAACCTAGGGGCAGGACAGGAATAAAGACGCAGATGTAGAGAATGGAATTGAGGACACAGCCAGGGGGAAGGGGTAGCTGGGATGAAGTGATAGAGTGCATGGGCATATATACACTACCAGATGTAAAATAGATAGCTAGTGGGAAGCAGCTGCATAGCACAGGGAGATCAGCTCGGTGCTTTGTGACCACCTAGAGGGTTGGGATAGGGAGAATGGGAGGGACACACAAGAGGGAGGAGATATGGGGATATATGTATATGTATAGCTGTTTCACTTTGTTATAAAGCAGAAACTAACACACCATTGTAAAGCAATTATACCCCAATAAATATGTTAAAAAAAATCTCAAATCAATTCCAATGGCAATGCTTTGAAAACCCAGTACATTTAATCCTATATTCCTATTTTCCTAGAACACTAAAGAAGCATATACATAGGTTAAAAACGTTGTAAACATTTTCAATGCTGTTGATATCTACCTAGACGCTTTTGTCTTCAGTAAACAATAAAAGGGGATAAGGGAAGGCACGAACATTTATTTAGCCCCTGTTATGTGCCAGGTACTTTGTATGACTTAATTTATACATTCATTTATTCATTTCTTACCAAATACTTGTTTTGAGAGCTGGCACATAACAATACAAGCTGACAAAAAAAAAAAAAAAAAGAGTACTGTTGCAATCAGCAAAAATAGACCTACTCCCTACATTCATGAAGGATATATATTCTAGTGAGGCCGTCAGATACTCACCAAATTCATAATTGCAAACAGTGTTGGGAAGGAATAAAATGTGATTTTATCCTCAACAATCATAAGGTAGCATGCTGTCCCCTATTCATAAGTGAGGAGATTAAGGAACTTTTCCAAATCTATAAGGTTAGCAGAGGTCAGCAGGGCTGCCAAGAATTGCTGGGCAAGTGTCATCCTGCATCTCTCCTGGGGTAGGGGTGTGTGAGAGGCCTTGAGTCAGAGACGGGATTTGGTCCTTAATTTGTCCATATTACCTCGGCTACTGTAGGTTTTCAGTATAACCATATCTGAAATGTGTCATTTGTTCATTAAAATCATTGTATATGAAAGGTGAGGTGTGTGGGACAGCACCTAAGCAACACCCTGAGATATAATAACCCATTCAATTAATAAGAGGATGTTTGGGTATCCAGTATCTATTTTAAAAAAGCAGTGAAAAAGATGTTTCCTGACTTTACAGAGTTTCTATAGACCAGGAAAATAAATGGACATGTGATTGACCATTATGATACAATAAACTTAGAAGGCATTTTATTGTTAGTAAAGGATTTTTATTTGCCTCTCCTAGCAGTCATATTAGCTATGGGATGGACATTTAGCAAGGTAACCAGAATTCTTGGATTAAAAAGTTTGAATTTTCTACTCTGGGTAAGGGTCAACAACTGCCAATTTGGGGACATAGGAGTGCTATGTGCTACACAAAATTTAGCATCATTACTCTAGGAGTGTAAAGACACTTGAAGGAAACTCCTTGTCTCGGGAAATACAATTAAAAGGCCTTTACAAAAGATCAATTTAAGGTAATAAGTTCTTACAGGGATGAAAATTTTTCAAAAGAGTAATAAATTCTTAGATTACGGTGATGAAAATAAAAAAAAAGAGGGGGATAAATTCAGAAAAACATGTACTATTTAGAAGGAACATCAATGTCTCTTCTTGTTTTCCTGCAGTTACAGCTTTGTGTGGCAAGTACACTTAGTAAATCTTTCTTACATTTTCACTGTAATACAAATCTTACATAGCTCCTTTCTCAGCTCGTTTTAATTAGTATCAGAATAGGAGAATGGGTATCTCAGGCTGTTAGTAATTTGATATAGAACTTTTCACCTCCAGGTCAATGGTAAGTGAAACACATTTACATATTTTTAAGTGGATTTATTGCTCTTGAAGGGAGCCCAGTTGTAATCCTTCACACCAGAACAGTTATTGCCAGAAAGCCCCCAGGCATTGAAACATTGATCAGGAAGTAACAGGGAGAAAGGGTTCAGTTTCAAGTGCTCTTCAGTGTGTGGCTTGCCTTACAAGATCTTCTTAAATTATTTTAATTAATCCTAATTATAATTCTATTTTTAAAGACTGATATCTATCTGATAACAAATTGGATATGGACCAATAAGCTGGGCATATTTTAATTTAGAATATGAACTATCCAGTTACTCAAAAATAATTATCCATATCAGAAAAAGCAAGGAATTTACTATAGAGCTCATTTTGAGGTAGGGCATAAAAGAATGAGTAATAGAAACTGTATTACAAATCTTAGTAATAGGAATATGGCTTTTACAATTAGAAAGCGGTAGTGCTGGGTACATTGGTTTTGGCATCAAGGGAATTAGAAGTTACTTTTTTTGGATGTGTGTGCCCACTTAACACCCTAGAAATGTCCATAATGGATTCAGCCTTGTCTGATTTCCCCAGCCTGCAAGGCAACATATCCATGGCAACAACTAAGCATCATTATAGCTTCTCAAATATGAAAAAAATAGCAATTTCTTAACTCCCTTTAACCTAAGCTTTTAGGAGAAAATGTAAAAGAAAAAAAATTCTATCATCACTGTATATATGCTCTGTCAGGCATATTATTAGGAAAGGAGCAAATAATAATAAGTAATGCACAATACCTGTGTTTTAGCTTGAAGTACACCGAATTAAAGACTTAAGAAAGAGCTCACATGAAGGTTATTTATTGAGGACATACGAGGATCATGAACTGAGAAACAGTGGAGTGGAACAAGGAAGAAGAAAGAGGAAAGATGAATGGTTAGGTCACCACCATGGGCAAATGGTGTTCCATCCTGCCAGATTTTCTAAGGGGACCAATAAAATATGTCTCAGAATTGTTCCCTTGGAACGGGAGGTGAATTTATTCATTGGCTCCTTTTCTCCAGTTGTTAAGTGTGACTTCATGGGCAGGAACTTCCCTACACCACCCAGTTGCGTGCGTATGACTGGCACAAGGGAGCAATCATGCTGCCGCATCAGGCAAGTCTCATGGGGTCTAAATAAAACACTGTAGGTTCCCCTGTGTGAGTCTGGTCAGAACCTACGTGCAACTGAATGGTGCAGCAGACACTGGAGGAAAAGATGATGCTGAGAGAATGTGAAGTGGTCAGGGTGGGATGTCTAACTGCCTAGCACACTCCGCCCTTATGGTACTCAATACCCAGTGCCCCCTCAAGGAGGTGCACCTTCTTTGAGGGAAGGAACTTGAAAACAAGATAATCTTAAGAAATCTTTTAAGATGCATCCTTTTAGAATTACAGAGTGGACAGATTAGGTAGAGATAAATATATAGGCTTTGGAATGAGATAAATTGTAGTTTGAACACTGTCTCAAATTTGTATTCATTGTATGGCATTTGTCAACTTATTTAAAGTTTCCTCATTAGTCTGGTAGGGAGGGGAGGTAAAATAGCCACTATCACATCCAACAATGCTGAATACTAAATGAGATTATGTATGTGTACCACCTAGCTCATTGTCTTGAAAAGGTACCATATCAAAAAAAAAAAAATTATCAGCTCTTGAACAAGGTAAAAATTGTCAATCTCCCTGTTTTCTTACTTCCACCTATTTTCATGCATCAAATAATGCCATGAAGCATAACACATTTTAATATGACTTGAGGATTCCTAAGGTAGGAATAAGTTTTCATAGTACTAAAACCTGAAAAATAAGTTTTCATAGTACTAAAAACTGAAAAAATAAGATGCTATATGTGGTCTGAAATCTTCTATCAGAGTTCAAAATAGAAATTGGTCTAAGCTTCCTTTTCAATTCACAAAGTTCCTTGCAACTCTAACTTATAAGAAGAGGCCAGCAGATGATTTGGTGTACCAGTTGTTAAACTAATTTTTAAAAAATTTAAGACAAAAACTGATGTTTGGCTGAGCTGTTTCTTGAAACATCAGTGACCCTGAATGCACAATCTTTACAAGCGAATAATTCCCTGAAGCTCAATAGGAGCCCTTGAGATCTTAACCTACACAACAGAACAGCAGGATCAGGCAAGTCGCTGTACTGAGACACCACTTGGGGCCAGATTTTAACAGCTGACAACTCATAATGGATTGACAAAAGCAAAACATCATTAACTTGAATCTACAAAGTCAACATTTCCATATGCAAATAGAAACTAGCACATATGTGCCTGTGTACAAGTCTCATTGCTTGTTTAGTTGTCTGTATGTCCTTTAGGTGGTCTTCTTTTGTCTTTAAGATCCCAGTGGACAAGAACCACGTCTGGTGACCCACTCTGCAGAACAACAGCAGGTGCTCAGATTGGGCCTCACTAAGTGTTTTTTACGGTAATGATTATGGTGTTGTTGATTTTCTCTTTCACAAGAGAATTTAAGATCTACAGTGTAATGTCGACACTCAAGAGTGAAAGGATAGTCATGAATAATAGGTTTGAGCAGTGAGACATGAAAGTTACTGTACATTTACATAACAAGGACCATTGGACCGACACTTAAGGGCATGAGTGCAAGAAAGAGCACTCATCTTAAGTTTTTTCTATATATTGAAGTTCATATATCAATTCTTACAAAAGATGTGTCCTTCATTGCAAGCTAGGTAATTCTTATTTATGTTTCTTGAGAATGATGGGGCTGTGGCATTTTACTTTTTAGTCTAAATTTGCTTGGTTCAGTGGTACAAAAAATTATAGTGATTCTGGCTCGTGAGGAAATGATTTAACCTCTCTGAGCATTAAGTTCATCTTCAGTACTTGTAACCTATCTTACAGACTTGTTGTTTGGCTCAGATAAGATCAAACAAGATGAAATAAAGTGCTATAAAAGCTTAAGCTACTGTTATCAACAAAAATGTATCCTTTGGGCTGGGCTTACATGACTTAAGGAAATAGCCAATTATGCCATATCCTTTATGAAAAATGTGATCTTGGACATGTTGTTCTGCAAGCCTGTATGAACACAATCAGGAGGCTCAGCAGCCTCTTAAGATTCTTTACTCTCTCCTTTTTCCCATTCTCCCCAGTGAGCTGGCCTTTCTTGACTTGTCTTTCCTTTTCTGTTGCGTATACAAATGCTGTGTGTTAAGATCAAGGAGGTGGACACCTGTTTTGCTTCTCTGAGTTCTATCACTCACTCTCATAAAGATTTTGCTTTGGGCATTGCAGCTGGCATTCCTCTCCTTTCTTTGCCTGCTACCGAAAAGCTCCACAGGAAAGAATAATGAAGGCTTAAACTCTCCAATTCTGCTTCCTCTCTACCTCACATCCTCCTGTTACCAAAGGGGAAACACATGTTTTTCAAATTCAATTTTTTGCTGATGAAAATTTTGTTCAATTTCACAGCTTGACTTCAGAATTTTCCCAAGTGATGGTAAATTCCATTCCCTTGCCAACAAGGAAATAATCTACACGCATGTTTGGAAGGAAAACTTAGAAATTGCCCTCAAGCTTTAGTATCAGATAAATATAAGAAAAAAATGTGTTATGCCAGACTCTCCATCATTCAAAATACTAACTTGTTTAATGATTGTAAATGTGGGGAAAATATTTAACCTAGGTCAATGGTATTTATTAAGTTACAAAAATGTGAACTTTGAAGCACAGATATTTATAGCAGAGGTAACATTTAGACACTGAATAGACAAAGAAGTGAAGCTTGCAGGTGGCTGGGATTGAATGCATTTTTGTTGAGTCAATTTTGGTTGAAAAGAGGGATCAATTAGATTTTCTTCCTGTCGTGTGTTATATTATTTTGCTTAAAATAATGTTTTTAATAACTTATCTTTCCTTGTGAAAGCGTGTTTCTCTTATTCCTCTTATTTACTTGATAGTTACTTAAACCACTATAATTCCAACTTTCTTTTTCTTTCCTTAGTTCACCACAGCCCAGATAAAGCCCATGCTACAGGTCACTTTCATTAAAGGTGTTATAAAAATAAATGGCTTGTAACAGGTAGGGAAAACGTGAACCAGGAGGAATGGTCCAGAATCTTATTTCCCAGCAGTGCCACAGGAAACCTTCATGTTCTTTGGGGTTTTATTTCTGTGTTCAGTTCAGGCCAAGTGAAACCCCCCGCCTGGGTGTCAAGGGCTAGTACTGAAAGCTACAAAAGGCAAGAGAGACCTTTTTGCCTGAAAGGGGTTTTGGAAGTGAGCTAGTTTATTTAATCCCCAGGCAAACCTGAAGTCAAGCTAATCAGAATGAGGGAAACAGCTTCCTACATGTGAGCTAGGACTGTGAGAAATTGTTCTTCAGGGTGGTTTATAGCCAAAACCCTTCAAGGGTGTGGAAGAGCTTTCCAACCAGGGGCACAAATATTCAAGGAGAGCTTGTTTGTTTTATGGTTATTTTTATCCCACAATAAACAGCTTAAATTTGCAGACTATACTTTTTGACTATAAAGTGGGCCATTTCTCGAGATGCCGGTGCTTTCCCACAACAGATGGAATAAATAGGAGAAAATGTTGAGAATACACCGCTGAAATTCTGATTTATTCAATCATTAACAAAAAGAAGAGCAATTTCAATGGTAATAGAATGAAAACCCAACTGTTTCTGCTTTCCTTCTGAAAAGGTATTTTCTACGGAGAATGTTGCTCTTAGGCGAACACCTATTCAAACTTCAATGATGTATAATCCTAACTTCAGGCAGCATGGTTTTGTGGGTTCAGTTATTTGTAATACCTATGCAACTAGGGATAAAATATTAACTTTCAATAATTTAAGCAGTATCTGTAGTACAAATACTGAAAAAGCACATTATCTTTCAAGAAAGATGTGGATATAGATATAGATAGAGATACACACACACACACACACACACATATATATATATATGTAGACACTCTGTACTTGGCTTTCAGTGCTTCTCAAGGCAGTTGCTTTGCAGCATATTAGAGGAAACACAGTCCACGCATAACCTTTGGAGACTAGGCACTAAGTAGACAACCAATCAGTTTAGCATCTCTTTCTCAGAAGATAATTAGGAAAGAGGGAAACAAAGCCATTTAAAGTGCAACAATGCTTAAAATAATCTTAGTGAGAGGCTACTTCCAGGTTGGAAGCCACACTAAATGCTTCCTGGGAAAATTGTTTGATAACAATAAAAGTAAATAAAACATGGTAATAGGTTTATAAGAAAGACAGAAAACCAAAAATAAAAAGTCCGTGATACACACACACATGCATGCACACTCACAGGATATGTAAGAAGGTAGAACATTTCCATGTATTTTAATTGTATATCACAATAAGTCTGTGGGATATAAAGATTTCAATACATGCTTGCTTACAACTTTCTAAGAAATTGAAGTTCTTCTGTGATCAGTCCTTGATCTGGGTGGATCTACAGCATGTATTTAATGTAGAGCCAGAAACCCAAGGTTGGAGACTGGCTCTGTTATTATTCTGTGGTGGGACCTTGGCTAAATCATTCATTTTACCACTTGGGATCTCCTTTTTGAAATTTGGTAAGTGGACTTCTAAATGATCTGTAAGTGTCCTTCTCATTCTAAAATCTTACCATCTTAAGATTTTCTTTTTGTTTATTTGTCTTCAATTATTACCTTCCTTAATTTAAGCCTATTATTAATTTAAAAATCAACATAGAATTATGTTTGTCATACAACCACCTATATTTTCTAAAGAGATATATGTTTGTGAGGGCAATCCTTCATTTTTGTCTTTTATTATCTTTAGTTTATTTATTATCTATCAGATGAAAAGTTCTCCAGTAGCAAGATGGTAGTTACAATCTATTCAGCTTAGAATAAGATTTCATTAAATCATTTTAGAGGACACCCATTTAATAGATTCACTTATCCCTTACTTATCCCTCTCTTTCCCCTTTTATGTCAGCCCTCGCTCAATTTTTAAAATCTTATAGAGAATGGACCTTCCAGGGAGACTTCACAGGAGTTTTGAGAAAGTTATGTATATAAACACAGTCTGGTTAAACATTTTACATATACATATTCTGAAAGTTGATGTAGCTTCTCCTGCCCTAACAGTGTGAGCAGAACACAACATTATTGCTTAAACCAGCAAGATCTTTTAAAACGTGCAGTCTGTTTCCTTTTTCAATCCACCCAATAGATGCTGTTGTTTTTGAACCTCTTTCGCTCTCTGTGCGCACAGTTTCACGACTGTCTCCTGGGGCAGGTACGTGTTTCATGGGGGTTTGTTTACAATGGTGGGTTTGATTGTAAGAGCCCTGTATTATGAATAAACCAATGCCTGAAATGGAGTGGAACCTTGATTTATTTGGGTAGGACTGTTTTTCAACTCCGTAAATCATATTTTGGTGTTCATTTACCTCTGCATTCTTTTTGAGCCACCGGCACTGAGGCTGACGAATGGGAATCAAATGAGGTGTGCTAAGTGCTTCTGCTGGAGGGTTTCATCACCCCACATGCTGGGGTGTGATTTATCTCTGCAATACATTATGCAACTTATTTTCCTTTACTTATTTTATTTAGTGTTGTCACAAATAATATCAATTGGCCATTGACTGTGAACCCTAAACAGTAGTAAATTAATGAAATAAGAACTCATCTGTCCCCAATTTGATTAGAGCCACTTTGGTTGCACCAAGCCATTTACTATAGATGAACCTCATTTATTAAACAAGCAGTTCCGTGAGCTCTGTGTAAATTGTCATGCATAGTATTTGCAGTGTTTTTTTGTTTGTTTGTTTTTTTGTTTTTTGCAGTACATGGGCCTCTCACTGCTGTGGCCTCTCCCGTTGCGGAGCACAGGCTCCGGAAGCGCAGGCTTAGCGGCCGTGGCTCACGGACCCAGCTGCTCCACGGCATGTGGGATCTACCCGGACCGGGGCACAAACCCATGTCCCCTGCATCGGCAAACAGACTTTCAACCACTGCGCCACCAGGGAAGCCTGCAGTGTTTTTAATGAAACACTTAAGGCTGAGTTTTCTATTTCAATCACTAAGAGTGATTTATGCTTGTGAAATAGGTATTTTCAGACATCTTGTGACTTCAGCCTAAATAGCTCTATCTGAAGTAGGTGACCATTTATGGAAGGGGTGACCTTTCTTTTCATTTTGGGGGAGACAATAGGAGCAGAGGTGGGGCGCAGGGCTTTTTTAGGGGAAGGGCTTCTGGGAAAAGGTGTCCCAAGAGGAGTGATTAAAGTTTTATCACAACACAGAGACTATCACAGTTTCTGCGGCAGCATTCCAATATTCTTCTGCTGAGCTAGCATAAGAATTTCAGACCACAGGAATGCAGGATTCCAAGTGGTCAATTTACCTTGGAATTTGGAAAGGTAAGTTTCACAAAAGAATGTCTTTATAAAAAACAATCTGAATAATTTAAATAGACAATGTCAATGTTCCTTTGTAGTGGCTTAAAAAATGTAGGGAGGCCAAACATAGCCCAGAAAAAACACAGAGAGGTAGGGAAAAGCTGTAAATCAAAAACAGGGGAAACATAAGTGAGTTCAGTATGAAACCAGGTGACAGCCTCTGGGTACCAAGGAAACTGCCACAAAAGCAGGAGAAGGGATGAGGGGTATAATTGAGGGGATCATATATCCAGAGCTGACTTGGAGTAGGAGGGGTTGATTGTACAACTTCAGTGAAGGGCAGACGAACAAAGTAGAGCAACAAAAAAGTCATGGTGGATGAGATAAGAACATTCCTGAGAAGTATCTGTATGAGACTAAAGCAGAATAAAAATTGGAAACATTTGGTAGAGGTTGTGTTTTTCCAGAACATAAATGAAGGTGGGTGGTGGTGATGTAACGCAGAGTCATCCTACATGTCTTTGCTAAGGACATATGCCCTCCTCATGAATCCACATGATGAGATCTACTGCAGTCAAGATGATTAAAGAGCTGCGAGACAATCATAGCAATGCTAAGTGTTAAAGTTAAAAGCATATTCAATATCCTTGTTTTACTGAAGAATTTGATGCATGCCAGCACCTCAAACCCTCAGATGTTTTCAAAGAAATTTAGAACCCTACAATTCTAGAACTTACAAACTGGAAATGAGGGAATTTAGATATCTCAGTCCCACAGATTTTGTGAATGGCGTTTCCCAGGAGTGATTGTTTATATTTTTTTTCCATATATAGTTATTAAATTAAATCTAATTCACTGGCAAAAATTCATTAATTTAAATAAAAGCTAGAAAGTCCATTCAAACAATCTCCTTTTTATAGGGAACATATCAGGGAAGGAAGGGAAGGGGGGGAGAAAGAAGGAAGAAAGGCAGTGGATTTATGTATAAATATTATTATTACTGAGTTATTTTTATAGTACATTGTACAACATATGAATACAATGAAACATTTAGTCTGAGGAAAAAGGAAATGGAAAGTATTAGATAAAATATGTCTAGGCCAGTACGCCCCAAAGTGAGTGTCTGACAAAATGATTTCTTGGTCAAAAATGTTTGAGAAACAACTGCAATGATATGTATTTCTTCAATAGTCACAGTGGATATAGTAGAGGTTCTGAGGAGTGCTGTAGTATAAAAAAGCTGTCTGAGTTTGTTTCAACTCACATTTCAAAAATACATTTGACTAGGATAACTTTGTTTCCTTTAATACCTGTTAACAGCCTATGGCACTAGTGTTGCATATTTTGGGAAATGCTGCTCTCAGTACTTCTGCAGAACTCACCTACAAAGTCTAACTCTTTTAGAGATTATGCACAGGAAAATGTGTCCAAGGGTAGAATTACCTACAAGAAAAGCAAAGTTTATAAAGGGAATTCTTAACTCTGAAATATTCATAAGTGACAGATGAGAGAATGAAAATCTCATTTGGGGAGTTCCCAACTCCAAATATGCTCTATTTTTCCCATAACTGAACTTGAAGTTACAAACTCAGCCTTTAGAATGCAGTAGCATCAAAAAAAAAAAAAACAAAACAAAACCTTGCAGATAATATGCTCGCACTTAACAACATTCTATTTCCAGTTTTTGAGGCTGTGGACATGACTGAAACCCACTTATGAAAACTGTAATTCCTGCTCAACAACTTTCTTTGTTATCTGAATTCCACATCCTCTATTCCAATCACACTGCTTAAATCTCTCACTCTAAAATTAGCAATTACTCCCTTCTGATTATTTCTCAGACTCAACTCCCTCAGTGTCTCAGAGGCATTTGATAGTGTTGTTCATTATCTTCTTGAATGCATTCTGCTCCAGGTCCTCTGTGCCACATCATTCTTATTCTCCTCCCACCTCTCAGATTACTCTCTTGATCACTGTTTCCTGATCTAGTGATTTCACTGCTCCTCTCATGTCACAAATCCCAAGTTCTAATCAGATATTTATTTTCCTTCATGTTCATTCCTTTAGAGTCCACACCTAGTCTCTACTTACTAATAACCCTATTGCTCTATGTAGCAACATTATTTTTTTCATGTTTAAAATATGTGTTTCTAGTGCTTTGTATGCATTTGCCTTCCACTTGTCATGACATTTTACATATTAAGCATCAACCATTTATTAATTTCTTAGAATATGTCACTACCCTGGCAGGCACTATAGATGCAATGTTGCTTAAACTTCAAGAAACTCATGATTTAACATGAGTTAAACATAAAATTTAAATAAGTTGTATACTACAAGTTCAAGATGTTTAAATTGTTATGGAAGGAGAAAAGGAGTCCAGAGAAGCATGGGACAATATTAAAAAAGGCTTAAAAGGAGAGGCAACATTTGAGATGGGTCTTGAAAGATAAATTGAAGGTCATATGAGGCATAATAGAAAGAGAAATATTATTCCAGGCAATAAATATTCATAACTTATTTAAAGAAGTGGCAAGAACTTTGGTGTGCCTGTGGGGTGGGGGGCAGGGTTTATGTAACTTGTTTGGGTTTGGAAGGGTTGTTAGGAGATGAGATTGGAAAGATATTGAGCATGGTTTACTATGGATCTTGAATGACTTGATATGGAGTTTGGACTTGATCCTGAAGGTGGGATAGATGATCAGAATTTGAGCAGCCAAGTGCATAATTAGGTCTACATCCAAGAATGATCATGCTGGTAAGAAAGAGGATGGAAAATAGAGGATGGGATGAAGGACATGAATATTGTCTCCCACCAAATCTTTCCTTATTCTGAGCTCTTTACTTAATTCCAGTCCTCCTGGGTGACATTATGACATTTTACTACACACACACACACACATACACACACACACACATACACACACACACAAAATTTAGCAGTAACTACTTCTTTCTTATGACATCAAAATTAAACTCTTCTGCCTGACTTTCAGTGTCTGCTATAGACTGAATGTTTGTGCCCCCCAAAATTCATATGTTGAAACCTAATCCCCAAGGTGATGATATTTGAAGGTGGGGTCTTTGGGAGGTGATTAGGTCATGAGGGTGGAGCCCTCATGAATGGGATTAGTGTCCTTATAAAAGAGACCCAGAGAGCTCCCTCACCTCTCCCACCATTTTAGGACACAGCAAGAAGATGGCCATCTTTGAGCCAGAAAGAGTCCTCACCAGATACTGAATCTGCTGGCACCTTCATCTTGGACTTCCAGGCTCCAGAATTATGGGAAAATAAATTTCTGTTTATAAGGCACCCCATCTGTGATATTGTTGCAGCAGCCTAAATGGGCTAAAACAGTATCCTTCATGTTTCCTCTAAGACATGTTACCCTGCATATGCAAGTATAGTTCTCTTCCAAATGCCCAACTTTCTTTTTTTTCATCAACACCACCCTCACCTTTATCCCATAGTCATTCTAGCTGAACTCTGTTCTTCTTTGCTGCTCCTCTCCCATTGAAAGATCTTCTTCATGGATTCAGATCAAGCCTATTCAATTACAAATGCAAACCCTCTCTTCTCCCACGAAGTCTTTCCTGGAGACTTTCTTCCATCTTGCCCTTGCTCTCACTGGTATTTTTCTTTTTCAAATGCTTTCGTATATCCTGGATCTCACAATTCTTGCATTATCTTCATTACTTTTACATTTAAGTCTAATTTCAAGTAACATTTTTGTTTCTTGAGGATCAGGACTATGTACCTATTATACTCCTGAGTTTTTCACTTTTTAATGAACAAATTACAAATTATCAACATCCTAAAATAAATATACAAGACTCCTGTTAGAATGTTGTTGTAATGTTGGTTTCAATGCAAAAATCTGCAATAAGTAAAACAATGTCTAAATTTATTGAGCATATATTATATGCAAAACACTAGCATATATTATATGCTTGGTGTATTTATGTGTAATACTCATAATACCACTAGGTGTGTAATGTTATTGTTATTACTATTAATATAATAATCATAACCACCATATCCATATAAACTGAGAGATACTTTAAACAATTGCTCAAGGTCACTGACTCATCCATCCAAGCAATACATATTTATTGAGTTGTTATAATGTCCCAGGCATGGTTCTTAGAACCTAGGAAGTAACAGTGGACAAAATAAAGTTCTGTCCTAGAAGCAGGACATTTTTCTTGGGGAAATAGACCATTAAAAATTTAAACATTTTAATAAAACAATTTAACAAAGGATCTTATAACAATGTTTGGTAGAGTGATACATGCTATAAAAATAAATCAGGGCAAGTGCATGCAATGCAATTGGTAGGAAATCATGAAGCCAGCATAGAAAGGTAGGTTGTCAGACTCTAGATTCTCTGTAATAAGTCCCGTATTATTGTTAGCCTCAGGTACAACTTCATTACTGGTATTTGAGCCCTGCAGTAATCTCTCCTCACATGTATATTCTAATGAAACTCAGGTCTCATCAACATCAAATCTATGTTCTAATCAGACAAATATACTTATCTTCAAAAATGTACTCACCATGGCTCTTGTGTTTGGCTCATGCTATTCTTTTAGTGTATGCACACACTTACACACACATACATATGTGCACCCACACAGAATCTTTTTTACTTGAACTCAGATTCAACTTATTCTGTAAAACCTTTATTGTCTATTAAAAGAAGAGTTGCATCTTCAATTTTGTTGGCAATTTCCATTATATGTACTGTTATTCTAGGCAATTTATAAATAATGAAAAGAGAACAATATGTAATTTTTCAAACACTGAAGAAATATAACTATGGATCTACCTTTTTGTAGCATCTGCATTAACAGTGATTTTAAAAATTAGGATATAAAATCTGAAAAATTCTTTGACGTATTGAACCTTCCGATTAAGATAAAACATTGAGGACAAATACAGATTTGATCTACATGGTGTTAATTTAACAGCATTAAATTCAAGATAACCCTTAAACCCTTGTGTATTATTATTTAAATGTTATATCCTCCAATTCCCCCAAAATGAAGAAATAAATTAAAATCGTTCTTTATGTCATTTCAACCAGTAAATGTTTAAATACATTAAAAAATGATGACTCAGTCATAATGAAGAGAACGTTTTTTTTCTAAAGAAAATGAAGTGAGTGTATTCATAGCTAAATGGGGAAAAAAAAAAACATGTTTGAGAAAAAGCAAAATGCTGAGAATTCATATAACATTTGCACTATCTCAAACTAATCCTCCAGTGACCTTGCCAATAATATTTACTCTGAACAGCCACACAGGGAAAGAACGGGCTTCTCAATATAAAATAGTATTCATTCTGCTTTTTTATATTTCTAACAATAATAAAGGGTCAGAAACAGGCCTTGGCTGAAATGCTGATTGCTATTCCTGCTTTCCAACACTTTTCCAACTTTAAAATATCATTTAAAATACAATTTGTATATTTTTGTAAACTGCAGAGCTATTCTATACTGTACTCAGTAGCAACTAGTATATGTTGTTAAATCTGGTTATTATTATTATTTTTTTTTTTTGGACACCCAAATCTCTTTTATTGGAGGGGGGCAGGTGGTGGGGGTCTCTCACTGCAGAGCTTGTTCATTAGCGCTGTTTCCTAAGTCCTGCGGCTTCATTACATCTGGCAGCTCGGGTGGGCTGGAGAAGGGCTCAATGCTAAGGACCTCAAAGGCTTCATCTGCCCTGAAGGCTAGCCCCACAGTGGCTGGGGCCTGAGGTCGTGCTCTCTGGCTGGTGAAGCCACACTCTCCCAATGTCTTTCCGTGGTCCCGAAGCTGGTCGTCCTTGTACAGCTGCTGCTTGTCTGGTGGCCACTTGAGGATGCCCTCAATGATGTGCTTCAGCTGGAACAAGGTGTTCGAGTCCTTGGCGTCTGTGAAGATGGTGGTCTTGTGGCGTCGGATCATGAGGAACACGTGCATCACAGAGGCTGCCTCTCCCCCAAGTCTGGCAGATTTAACCAGAAAAAGAAACACAAATAACAGTTAGTAGTTAAAGACTTTAAGTTGCTGCTATTACAGATATAATACTAATTTGTTAGGGCTGCCCTAACAAAGTACTGCAAACTGAAATTTATTGACCAACAGTTCTGGCGACTAGACGTTCAAAATCAATGTGTTGTTGTTGGAGTTGGTTCCTTCCGAGGTCTGTGAGGGAAGGCTCTGCTCCAGGCCTCCTGCCTTACCGTGTAGATTATCATCTTGTGTCCACATGATGTTTTCCCTGTGTATATGTCTATCTCCAAATTTCCCTTTATCTTTGATAAGAACCTGCCTTAATGGACCTCATCTTAATTTGATTGCCTCTTTAAAGGTTCTCTCTCCAAATAAGATCTCATTTGGACATATTGGGATTCAGAGTTTCAAACATAAATTTTGAGAGGACACAATTCACCACATAACAGGCACTTTCCTCATTTTTATTTGAAACATTATTTACTATTTTATTTGTTTATTGCCTAAAATATATAGATTATAAAATGTGTATTTGGAATAGTAGGTGGATGGTTCTTCACAATTACTAGATTTATCCAAATTGGAAAGGAATAACTTAAATTGCCTCTGTTTTCAAATGGCATGATTTTATATAGAGAAAATCCTAAAGACTCCACTAAAAAAAAAAAAAAAAAACTTGTTAGAAATAATAATTGAATTTGGTAATGTTGCAGAATACAAAATCAATATACAAAAATCAACTGCATTTTGATACACTAACAATAAACTCTCCAAAAAAAAATTAAGAAAACAATCACATTTACAATAACATCAAAAATTTATAGAAAGAAAGAGTTGAACAATGGTTGCCAGGGCTTGGGAGGTGAGAGAAATGGAGAGATGTTGGCCAAAGGGTACAAACTTTCAGTTATAAGATAAATAGTTTTTGCCTCAACATAATAAATGCCACATATGACAAACCCACAGCAAACATCATTCTCAATGGTGAAAAACTGAAAGCATTTCCTCTAAGATCAGCAACAAGACAAGGATGTCCACTCTCGCCACTATTATTCAACATAGTTTTGGAAGTCCTAGCCATGGCAATCAGGGAAGAAAACGAAATAAAAGGAATATAAATCTGAAAAGAAGAAGTAAAACTGTCACTGTTTGCAGATGACATGATACTATACATAGAGACTCCTAAAGATGCCACCAGAAAACTACTAGAGCTAATCAGTGAATTTGATAAAGTTACAGAATACAAAATTAAGGCACAGAAATCTCTTGCATTCTTATACACTAATGATGAAAAATCTGAAAGAGAAGTTAAGGAAGCACTCCCATTTACCACTGTACAAAAAAGAATAAAACACCTAGGAATAAACCGACCTAAGGAGACTAAAGAACTATATGCAGAAAACTATAAGACACTGATGAAAGAAATTAAAGATGATATAAACAGATGGAGAGATATACCATGTTCTTGGATTGGAAGAATCAGTATTATGAAAATGACTATACTACCCAAAGCAATCTACAGATTTGATGCAATTCCTATCAAATTACCAATGGCATTTTTTTACAGAACTGGAACAAAAAATCTTAAAATTTGTATGGAGACACAAAAGACCCTGAATAGCCAAAGCAGTCTTCAGGGAAAAAAAACGGAGCTGGAGGCATCAGACTCCCTGACTTCAGACTATACTACAAAGCTACAGTAATCAAGACAATATGGTACTGGCACAAAAACAGAAATATAGATCAATGGAACAGGATAGAAAGCCCAGAGATAAACCCAAGCACCTATGGTCAACTAATCTACAACAAAGGAGGCAAGGATATACAATGGAGAAAACACAGTCTCTTCAATAAGTGGTGCTGGGAAAACTGGGCAGCTACATGTAAAAGAATGAAATTAGAACACTCTCTAACACCATACACAAAAATAAACTCAAAATGGATTAGAGACCTAAATGTAAGACCGGACACTATAAAACTCTTAGAGGAAAACATAGGAAGAACACTCTTTGACATAAATTACAGCAAGATTTTTTTAGACCCACCTCCTAGAGTAATGGAAATAAAAACAAAAATAAACAAATGGGACCTAATTGAACTTAAAAACTTTTGCAAAGGAAAGGAAACAAAAACAAGATGAAAAGACAACCCTCAGAATGGGAGAAAATATTTGCAAATGAATCAACAGACAGAGGATTAATCTCTAAAATATATAAACAGCTCATGCAGCTCAATATTAAGAAAACAAACAACCCAATCAAAAGATGGGCAGAAAAAAAAAAAAAAGATGGGCAGAAGACCTAAATTGGCATTTCTCCAAAGAAGACATACAGATGACCAAGAAGCATATGAAAAACTGCTCAACATCACTAATTATTAGAGAAATGCAAATCAAAACTACAAGGAGGTATCACCTCACACCAGTTAGAAGGGGCATCATCAGAAAATCTACAAACAACAAATGCTGTAGAGGGTGTGGAGAAAAGGGAACCCTTTTGCACTGTTGGTGGGAATGTAAATTGATACAGCCACTATGGAGAACAGTATGGATGTTCCTTAAAAAACTAAAAATAGAATTACCATATGACCCAGCAACTCCACTACTGGACAAATACCCAAAGAAAACCATAATTAAAAAAGACACATGCACCCCAATGTTCATTGAAGCACTATTTACAATAGCCAGGTCATGGAAGCAACCTAAATGCCCATTGACAGATGAATGGATAAAGAAGATGTGGGCCATAAAAGGGAATGAATTCTGATCATGTGTAGAGATGTGGATGGATCTAGAGACTGTCATACAGAGTTAAGTAAGTCAGAAAGATAAAAACAAATATTGTATATTAACGCATATATGTGGAACTTAGAAAAATGGTTCAGATGAACCCATTTGCAGGGCAGAAATAGAGACACAGATGTAGAGAACAAACGTATGGACAACAAGTTGGGGGGGAGTGATGGGTGGCAGGTAATGGTGTGATGAATTGGGAGATAGGGATTGACATATATACACTAATATGTATAAAATGGATAACTAATAAGAAACTGCTGTATAAAAAAATAAATAAAATTCAAAAACAAAACAGAACAAAGATAAATAGGTTCTAGAGATCTAATGTACAGCATGATGACTAGAGTTAACAATTATATATTGTATACTTGAAAGTTGCTAAGATAGTAAACCTTATGTGTTCTCACCACTCACACACATAAAAAGGTAACTATGTGAAGCAATTTATATAACTAATCAGATTGTGGTAATCATTTCAGTGAAATACACATATACTAAATGATTATATTGTACATCTTTAAAAGAATAATATTGTACAACATAAATATATGCAATTTTCTTTGTCAATCATACTTCAATAAAACTGAAAAATAAGAAATAGAAAAAATGTAAAAAGATGGAAAAAATATATAGATTTAAAATAATAAATGAAATACTTAAAGTTAGATTCTGTAGTTGTTTGTTTTAATTTTGAAACATTTAAAGTTCAAATGAACTGGAAACTGAAAAGTGACTAAACACTACTATTCAGGTTCATAGGCTAAGTGGACATCTGTCTACAATGTGAGATGCATTTGAGCTTCTAGGAATTGCTCATACCTCCAATATATGTACACTGCCAGTGTCTGACTAATATCTGATGTTCCAACAAAAGATTGTCTCACACTGAAATGCACATATTTCAGAAAGTAGAGGCAGATCAAGCCAATCATCAATCACAAAAATTGTGTTGAAAATAACTTAAGATTTCTTCCAACCTATGGTTGTTCACCATCCAAAAGTACAAAGTGCTGTTGCTCTTCCCACCAGGCATCCCTATCATACGTCTAGGGTTCTCTACACTGTCAGCTTTAAGTCCAAAATACTAACAATTTTTGCCTGAACTGCTAAAATGGAGTCTTAACTGAATATATACCTTAATTCCCTTTTTCAGCAAATATATATGGGACTTCTACCATGTACAAAGCACTGTCATAGATGCTTGAGTACTTTTTTGAGGGGAAAGCATCCCTGTCTTTGTGGAGTTTATGTAGAGGAATTAGGAAATGTGTCTTTTCTTGTGTCCCTGAAATTTGTTATCCACACAACATCCAGAGTGATCATTTTAAAGAGAACTCTGACCTTGTCACTATTTATTTAAAACATTTTCATACTTTCCAATTGCTCTTGATTAAACCCCAATACCTTGATGTAGCCTTCAAGGCCCTGTGTAATCTGGTTCCTATTGATTTTTCCATCTCATTCCACGTTGTTCTCCACCTCACCCACTCTGTCCCAGGCACATTGGCCCTCTAGCTAATGGTGACAATAACCAAATCTCTCCCATCTCAGAGCATTCACACATTTGTTTCTTCTTTCAGGAGCTCTCTTGCTCCTCACATGTCCACTTAGAATGCTTCCTTTATGTCTCAGCAGACATACCACTTCTTCATGGGTATTTCCCTAACCCACCAAATTTAAGTCCAGTATCGCTGTGATACCTACTTAAAACTTCTCATTTATAACAATTGTAAATAATTATATGTAAAATGTCTATCTCTCTAATCAGATTGAACTCAATTAGGACAAAGATCATGTAGGTTTACAATTGTCTTCCTATTCTTAGCACAGTACTCAATAAATATTTATTGAGTGTAAGAGGAATGAGGTAGAAGAGAAAAGAGAAAGACTATCAGGAATGAGGTAGAAGAGAAAAGAGGAAGACTATCTTGACTGTTGGAAAGGCCTACATTACACTGGAATGAGCTTAAATTAGAATGGACACTAATTTAAGGGTAGAGGTTTGGCTTCTGGGCAGAAAACTTCAGAGAAAACAACTTATTTTAGCCAACATTTTCCAAGTACATTCAATGGTGTTCCATCCCCATAAAATGCTTCTCAAAAGCATGATAGCATTGTTAAAGAACTTTGACCAATATTTTATGCCTCTACAGATTCACACTGCCTATCATGAGCTCCTATTAAGAGCTCCAAGAACTCTTCTAGTAAAGAACCCTGTTTAACAAATCCCTCTCTTCCTTTAGAATAACTAGTAACATGCAGGGACACTTGCTGAAAATTACTGTTCTGAGATATAACACACTTCCTCCACTCCCTTATCGTTTCCCTTACAAGTAAAGGCATTTAGATGGACAATCTCATTCTGCATTTTTCCTTGTCTCAAAAGAGAGTCTTGGATTTAGAAGTTTGGTTTTTACCGATTGACTGAAAACTAATGTATAACATCAATAGTTTTAGCCCCCTCTTTACAGTATAGGATTTATGTAATTTTTGGATAATTGATGTATCAATACATATGGATTTATAGTATGATATAAGTAGCCACATACTTTCCACCTAGAATTCTTTTAGCCTAATAGTATTATAGATCGGAAATTGTCAAATATTTTTGCATGCAAATTCCCAGTATTTGTGTATTTATAATATTATAATATGCCACTATGTAATTTAAATGTACCACTATACTTACATATAATTTATTTTATAAAACATACCCCAAAATAAAAGCTTTAAATGCTGACATAAAATAAATATAATGAAAGTTCTTAATATTTTTTCTACTATTTCATGAATCATTTTGCATAATCCCTGGATTGCATGCATCCACCTTATCTTAGATCTAACTTTTATAAACTATGACTGGTTTGGAGCTCACCAGGGGATGACGAGGCTTCAGATTGTTTTTCAAGAATAAGTGACAAAAAAAAAAAAAAAAAGAAGAAGAAGTGACAATGCGTTTGAGGAGTTGCAGGCTTCATTTACCCTGTAAATGACTCAGCTGCTATTTACTAGATGTGGCTTGTTTAGGTGGGTAGAAGGAACTAAATTTGAAGGCTTTGGAGAAGATATTGGGATGTAGACAAAGGATATATCTTTATAAAATTTGTGTCAGGATTGAGATGTTGCATAATTTACATCACAGGTACCAGACTGAGCCATGTCTTTACCTTGGTCTGGGATCCCAAGAGGGCACAGTTACAAAGGCACATGTTTCTCCTAGATGACCAGACTACAAAGGCCATGTGATTCCTTGGGCATGGATCTATCAGGGACTCAATGTGCAGAAAGTGGGGGCTATGAAAAATTGATTCTAGGCTTTTGCCTATTGACTTTTACTCAAGGAAAATCCCAAATATTGATTTTCAAGTTAGTGAATATGGAGAACCCTAACAACACTAACAGCATATAATATGACAATACTTGTCATATTATATAATCAAATTAGTTTGATCCTCTATCCTGGTAGAGACTACCTTAAAGAAGCCCTTAGAGGGAATTTATCACATATTTATACAATGTTATGAGTTTGGAAACTCCTTGAGATACACAGTTATTCATTTTTAGAGAAAAGCATTATGGTCACCTAAATAAGAAGTAGTATTTCTGAATGATTAGGAATACTGACCTTGAAGGGAGATGGGTCTGGTACCATTTTCCACTTTAAACATCTTAAAGGCAATATCATCAAGGACAAGATATGTGATCTCTCTGAACTACCATAAAATGTAAATAACTATAGTCCCACAAATCCTACCTTGAATTAAAACACTTAACAGAATGGTGCTATAATTAGCACTTAGTAAAAGGTAGTAATAGTTTTTTCTTCTTCTTCTTCTTCTTCCTTTTCTTCTTCTTTTTTATTTTTATGAAAGAAATGAGAATAAATCTGTGATCCAAAGTGTTTTCCAGGTATGTCACTGAATCCTAAATTTGCTCTTTACATTTCATATAGATGCACTTGACTACATTAAACCTAGTGACCATATGTCAGCTGACAACTTTGATTAAGGAATCTTCAGTGTGAACTTGACTTAATCTTTAGTTCAAGTGGAAAATCTGGTAGTAAGTCTTTCTCTCCTCTGAGGTTCTGTCAAGCACTGTGATCCACAGAGACAGAATGGGAAGTTAAGCCAAAGAAACACACCATAAGTAAAAATTCTGTGGAATTGAACCCAAAAGCAGTCATGAAAGGACTGCAGAAAAATTACTAATCAGCACTGCAAAGGCAAATGATTCCTGCATCCTGTACTGGACGAATCTGAGAGTGAAATAACCTCCACAAGTTACCTCTTAAGGATAATGAGTTACAAATAACACACCCATCAATCTTGATTTTGGAATGATATTCTAGAACAACTTTTGAGTTCTAACGCATTTGGAATGATTGTCAAAGTTCTCCACTAGAGACTGGGTTAAAAATTAATCAGCAATAAGTTTTATGGACTTTACATGTTGCATTAGTCTAATTAGCTACTAACCCTGCAGGGGTAAGGGCTGGAATTAGAGTTTTCAGATGAAATAAATTGAGAGTAGAAATGATCAATTCTTCCTTTTCCTCAAAGAAAACATAGATCTTTAAAAAGTTTTTTTTTTCTTTTACAAAAAGGGACCTGGGTCCATAATCTAATAGGTTAAAGTAGATTCATTGATTGCTCTCTAAGGATCTGGAACAGTCCATGAAGCAGGCACAGAATAAAACAGAAATAGCTTCGGCAGAGAACTGATATTCCCATTCATGCTCTGTGGAATTACAAATGACTGGGCTTTCCATTGTGATACATTTCCTCCTACACATCTGCAAAGAATTGTGCAATATGTTTAGGAAAACACTGTGATTTATTTTCAAGGTCTAGGAGATTTCAGCTTTCTTAACTCTTTACTATCCTGGAATAATCAAGACTAAGCAGGTTTCCTGAAGAAATTATTTTCATAAATTATTTTCTTAACAAAGTAATGTTAATGGAGAACATATGTAAAGTTTTAAACTTCTGCAAACCAACACAACTTCCCATGCATGTAGCAAAGATTGACCACCATCAGACACCTTTATTTTTTGGACCAGTTAAAAAGTAGAGCACACTCACCTTGCACCACTAGAACCTGGTCATTTTTATTATGGTAAACATTGGATTCATTAGCCTAACACCCTCAAGGCAAAATTCTAATGACCACTGGATCATAACAAGATGGATGCCACAGGAGAGCCATTTAACTTGATTCCAAACATAAAATTATTTATAAAAAAAGATACAATTGAATTGTTTTTTGCACAAATGCTATAAAATATTTTTATTAAAGTAAAAACAGTGATAGGAAAAACAGAAAAGGAAAGAAAATATCCAAAAACAGCCAAACATATTTAACAGAGATGAAACCCATTCTATTTCCCTGGGGTGAAAATGTGTGGTTTAACATATGAGAAGGATATTTCACTTGGTGTATGTTACCCATCATAGCAGCACCAGCAGGGACAGCTACAGAAAACGGTCCATTAGTTTTTCCATAATAAACTCTTTTTTCACTGGCACACTCTTGGGATTCTTTGACATTATTTCAGTGTAGTTATTGGTGGATGGCTTCAATAATTGGAACTCTCACAACCTGAAATTAACATTTTCATGTCACTCTAGTATATGTTAAACATTGCAAAACTTGGTTTTAAGGGCATTCTCTCCAATATATGTGATTCCAAAAGGCAAAGTTGTAAATGAAAAATGCTCTTTATATTTCTGCATTTTAGATTTGCACTTGTTTCTCAAATTAGCATGTCAAGACACCCATTCAATATAACTTTATCATGCTCAAGGAAGGACAAATGAATGAGAGTTAACAGCTCCCAGTTGGAGTCTCCAATGTGTCTAACATATACCTAAGGCAACAGCCTCCACACAAGGGAGTTCTCTGAAAATCTGTGCCCTATAATGTACAGGGACAAATAAGAATTAGATGGAAGTCTTCACTGAGGTAAAAAAAAAAAAAAAGTCAACACCTAGTTGTGCCAAGTGCCAGGAAAAGGATATGGTCCTTATGCTAAAAAGAAATCACAGTCTAATATAGAAGCTAGAATTTAGGCAGCATAGTGGAGTAAGTTCAATCAGAGAAATATACAACCATTTAAGGCAGAACACAGAAGAAATGTGATTTGTGCATGCCAAAACCCTCCTTGGAAAATTTTCTTACAGCTACAAAGGATATTAGACTTCATCTGACTTTATGTCCTCTCTAAATGTTATGGATAAGACTAAAACCTAAAGAGATAACATGATTCATGCAGGGACCCACAGCTCATTTACCTCACAGCTCCAAATTCCAAACCTAATGCTTTATTGACTACAGCAAACACCTCTTTGGGAAATACATGGTAGTGTGTCCCTAATTCATAAGACCAATATGCACATTATTACTTTATTCTCAAAGACTACAATAAACTGGGGAGGGTGTGGCCTGAGGGATGACAATTAATTTCTTACTTACTTTATCCTTCAATTGTGCTATTTAATAAAGGAATCATCACTGAGAGACCAGGAACTTAGAAACAAAGTTGAACTAAAGGTCTAAGAGAATAAGCAAAAAAGAAAAATAGTCAGTGTATTAGGTCCATGGAATAAGAGATGATCATTTCAGCATTAAAAAAATGTATCTTAACAACTCTTACAGAATGGGTAAGATTTCTTGAGGAAAAAGAAAGAAATAATAATCATGAAAATCCAGTCAGCTTAAATGATGTCATTCAAGAAATATTTATTGAACATTTATTATGTTCCATGCACAACATTGGACACTAGATGTTGCACAAGAGATGTCAAAGTTCCTGTTTTTAGAAAGGTATTAGTTTAGTTTAATTTAATAACCACATGAATAATTCAACACAAGTCAAGTACTCTGTGATAGGAACATAGTACCATGAGGGGTTATGACAAAGGATTCTGACATAGCCTGGGAGGTCAAAGAAGTTTTCCTGTACAAACTGATACTTAAGTGAGATAAAGGATAAACGAGAATTAACTAGGTTAAATTGATGAGGCAAAGGAAGTCATGTCTAGACAAGTAAGGGGAGAGAACTGTGAGATTGGTCTGTGATCCAGAGACCATATTAGTACATGTGAAAGACTGAGGTCTTTGTAGTAGATTAATTACACTAACAGCCCCAATCTATTGCACCTCCCCAAATTCATGCCCTTCTACTGCCTCCCCACAATGACTCCAAGCTTGCCCTGTGGCTTGCTTTGGCCAACAGAACAGTAGCAGGCTGGACCCAAGCAGAGACTTGAAATAGCACTTGCACCTTGCTCTTTCCTGTCCCTCCACCATGAGAACATGTTTGTGCTAGCTTGCTGAATGAGGAAATGTGGGGCAGAGCTGAGTTGCCCAGTTGTCTCTGCTGAGGGCAACTCAGGCCACCCAACCACCAGTCAGACACTTGGAAGAACCCAGTCAAAATAAGCAAAGCAGCCTGGCTGATTTGTAACTAGTGAATGAATCCTGCTAAGTCCTGCCTGTATCAGTAGAGCTCCGCGGGTGCACCCAAAAGGACTAACCAATCGATCCACAGATTTGTGAGCTAAATAAATACTTAATGTCTTAAGCCACTAGTATTTGTGATTGCTAGGTGGCATAAATATAGCTATAGATAACTGATATAGTGGTAAATGTGGAAAATGGATAGGCAGTGGTATATAGTGTGCTTGAGAGTGGAATGATTTTCAGGCTATTGCAATAAGACATAATAGCAGCTTGGACTAAGTGATAGTGAGGATGAAAACAAGGCTACAGAATCAGGGCAATTTGGATTTAATTCTCTAGAAAATGGTGAATGATTAAAGGCTTTTAAGCAGGCAGATAGTGACAGGAACAGAGCTCTACTAATTTAGGAAAATTAAATTGACCACGTTTTCATGAACAGATTACAGCAGAAGGAGAGTAGCAGCACAGAATACAAGATCAAAAGATTGAACAACAACAACAAAAATGGTTAAATGCAAGGGGGTATCTCTTCACAACCTGATATTTAATGAAGAGCCTCAGACAATGAAACCATTCTGAGGCCCATATTCAAGAATAGATTCTCAATCTTTCTAGATGTTAGTATCTTAATTAGAGGACTTTTTGACAGCTCAAACTCAGTTAGTTGGTTACTTGAAAGTGAAATGGAATCTATGGATTTAAACATGATAAATTAGTTCCAAGACTGTTTTGCATTAAGTGGTCTAGTGGATAAGAAATTAATATAAAGATATAAACAGTTTAAAGGGCATGAGATTCATTTTAATGTCCATTTCCACATTGTTGGCAAAGGCTCTCTATAGATTAAAAACCTAATATGGACAACAGGTTAATCCTTTCTGACTTTTCAAAATTTTCTCAACTTCATCATCACTACCATAATAGGAATCTTATTCTATAATACATAGAGACACATTACAGTCTCTCAGTGAATGTTTAGTCACTCCATAATATTCATGGTATAATATGGCATAGAAAATGCTGAAGAGAGTAAGCCATAGATTTTAATCTTATCTCTGTTTGAAGCCAACTCCTCCCCTTTGCATAAATCCTATTTCTTCTTGCTTATTTAAGGACATCATTCCAGGAATTCCTTGAACAGCATCACTCCAGCAAATCTTCCCTCTTCCTCCTACATAGATATTTTTCTCTCTTTCTTGTGTATAGTTGAAATCACTGTATATACGTACAGTTAAAGAAATTATCTTGTTTCATCTTCCCTGTCACTTTTCTACCCATCGCTTTGTTGTATTTATTGAAAAACTCTGAGGGAGTTATCTATTCTTGTCATTTCTAATTATCTCCTTCCATATTCCTTCAAACCCAAGCAAGTTGGGTGTTTTCCTCCATCACTCCATCAAAATGTTCTCATCATGTGTACCACTGATGTCCACATTGGTAAATCCAATGGCCACTATCAGCAGCATACCCACTTCCTTGATACATTTTCCTCACTTGCATTTCATACCACCCACTCCCTTGATTTTTGTTCTTCTTTTCTCAACCTTGTTTATTGGATTATTTTCTACTCCCTAAACTCTTAATGTTGGAGCACCCCACAGCTTTGTCCATAGACTTCTCTTCACTATCTCCGTTCACATCTTTGATGATCCCACCCAATCACATGGATTTTAATATAACCAATATGGCAACTGCTCACAAATTTATATCTCTAGCCCAGGCGTCTATCCCAAATAGCACATTTATATCTCTGCCTACTTAACTATCCACTTGAGTATCTAATGGATATCTCAAAATTAGATTTTGCCCTAAAATAAACACTAGACTACACCGCCTGCAACCTTTTACATATCAATTGGTGGAAACTTCATCCATCTAATTGCTCAGGAAAAAAAAAAATATATATATATATATATATATATATATATATATATATATATATGTATATATCCTTGACCCTTTTCTTTTTTCATACTTTGCATCCATCTTATCAGTAAATTCTGATATATAGCCAGAATCTCATCACTTCTCTTCATCCACACTTATACCATCCTGGTGTGGGCTACCACGATCTATTACTTGAATTACTGTGATGCCCTCCTAATTGGTTTCCACTTTCTTCTTCTGACAGTCTATTCTTAACATGGCAACCAGAGTAATGCTTTAAACGTTAATACAACTCATATCATTCCTCTATTCAGAACTGTGCAATATCTTCATACTCATGCAGACTAAGAGCCAAAATTCTTTGAATATTAAATGTCCCCTACCTCTGTACCTGAATGCAGTTATCCCACTAAATTCATCTCCTAATATTCTCCTCCCCCCCCAGTACAGCTATGACATCTCCTTACTTTTTCTTAAACATGATGAAAACATTCTCACCTTAAAGGATTTGCTCTAACTGAGTTCTCTGCTTATAACACTCTCCCTCCAGATGTATGCATCTCTAATTCTCTACCTTTCTTTAAATTTCTGCTCAAATGTCACCTTCTCAATGATGCTACCCTAACCTCAGTATTTAATATGGCAGTCTAACTCTCTTCACCAAACCCTGGTACTCTTGATTTCCTTTGCCCTATTCTATTTTTCCCCATAACACTTATTACCTAAGAACACATTAAATAATTTACTTATTTATAGTATTAATAGTTTATTTTCTGCCTCCCTCCTCTTGAACATAAGAACTGTGAGCTCAGAAATCCTTGTTCCATTCAACAAAATATTCCCAAGAATAAATAGAGGCTAACACACACACACACACACACACACACACACTAAATAATTATGTATTGAATGAACGGATGAACAAAATGATATTCTGATTTATATGAAATGACATACTCCACCCTGCAACTAAACCCTGTGTTTGTATTATGAATTGTTTCTGTGATTACAATTAATGCCTTTTCTGTTGGATTATATATCAGAATAAGTTTTTAATGTGAATTAAGGCATCTTTGCCTTAATTCTCCCTTTCATAACTTAATCATCTACCATTACTGCTACTTTGCATGCAATGTGGAGGCCCTGCCCTCACCAAATATAAAATACAGGAATAACTGACAGTACCAAGTGACTTGTTGGATGTGGGGAGTGTGCAATGACAAATAAGAGTCAAAACCCTATGAGACAGAAAGGACAGAAATCTAGTTGAGTGATTTACTCAGAATTACACAGTAAATTAGCAACAGAAATGGAAGAATATGGGATTTCTACTTTCTGGTGGGTTATATCCACTAGAACTTACCCCTTAGAGTCTAGCTCAAAGTTCCATACATTAATGGCTTGCTTCCATCAGGATGAGACAACTGATGCTACAAGGTCTAGATGATATGTTCTTCTCATCCCAGCTCCATGTTGGATAGTCCCCATAGTTTGAGCCTCACCATCCCTTTTCTCTCTCTTATTATATTCAAACTGAGGAAGCATAGTGTTTGAGTCCATGTATTTTCTGGCATAGCATTATGGCAATTATCTTGGTGTTTGAGTATGTGCATGTATATGTGCATGTAATGGAGAAAATTCAAAAAAATCAGAGATGGTGAGGGATTGTCTATGGTAAAAAATGAACAATGTCATGTTGACACTAGCAAAAAGCACACTTCAACTCTGCTGTTCTACCATTCTTCTTATATCTATCACATATGATTGCAAATCCTTATATGTTATTTACATTCTCCCTACATTTTGTTCAAGAGTTTTTCTGTGCTTAGATAGTGAAATTTCACAGAGCCTAATCAGCTAGATTGCAGAATATTTCATCTTTCCATGCTCTGACTCCTGTTTCACATCTAGACATAGCATTGATTGTTGTCGATACAAAATTGATGAGAAGAGAAACAGAATAAAGGCAAATAAGTGAATGAATAAACAAGTACGATTAAGAACTGGGAAATTCTCTTAATTAAACAATACCAAATAAATTGTAGCTAATGCAATATATCCAAATGGTGGAAATAAGTTTCCCTTTCTTACAGTAGCTTATTTTCAATATTTTAGTACAGGTTTCCCCCACTATCCAAAAGTAGAGCATTCCTATGAAATCTTTTGTAAGCCAAAATGGCCATAAAGCAAAGAAGCAATTGCCTTTTTTTCATAAAAGTGAAAATCCTCTTAGGATTTCTTTCTGTTTGTGGAACTAGGTAGGTCTTTAGTAAAGTTGAAGTGGTGTAAAGCAAACTTTTGAAAAGCAGGGGATACCTGTATTGAACATTTTCATGACTTTTAAACTCTGATCTACTCTCATGTTCAATGAAGCTAACTGCCCAGGTATACTTATTTTATGTAGAATAGTGGATTCTGTTGAGGTTTAGCTAACTATTTACTTCAAAGGATGATTTTGTAGGAACAATATTTGAAACTCCTTCACTTCAATGATTCTAAATTTCCCACCACATATATCCAAAGGATATGGTTCCTTATGCTCACAACTTCTCAAGGACCATGTTATTTCTTTTCTTTATCCATTTTCCAGTAAATTATCTATGATTTTGTAGAGTAATATCACTCTTGATCCAAATAAATACAAAACATTCTGATAGTGATAATGGTCATTATATTAGATTCTCAAATTCACTTTGATAGTATCACCCTAACCAACCACATAGTAGCTCTGATGAGTTCTATAGCATAGGACTATTGAAGTTGAAATTTTCTGACGAAGTCTGCACCAGCAGATTAGTAAGAGGCTACCTCTCTCCTCCTGAAATGTTTTTTGTTGCTAGAAAACCTGAGTGGGTGGACTTGAGAGAATTTAAATGGAAAGTGACTTTATTCCTCACTTTTTCATTGACTAAGCCTGTGATTAAAGTGAGGCCTCAGTGTTATTGCTCTTTTTCTTCCATTTGTCTATCTTTAAAGTGGTTATAGTGGTATTTTTCAATAACTGTTTGTGGTCAGAGATCACGTAAATAATTAATAATAACCCTTTAAAAATACAATGCCATAAAAGTAGAGTATTGAAAAAGCACGGACCCCAGAGACGGGCGCGAGCCGCGGCTAAAAGCACGGACCCCAGAGACGGGCGGGAGACGCTAAGGCTGCTGCTGCCGCCACCAAGGGGCCTGTGTGTGAGCACAGGTCACTATCCACGCCCCTCTTCTGGGGATCCTGTGCAGCCCGCCATTGCCAGGTTCCCGGGATCCAGGGACAACTTCCCCAGGAAAACGCACGGTGGGCCTCAGGCTGGTGCAACGTCACGCCGGCCTCTGCCGCCGCAGGCCCGCCCCACACGCCGTGCCCCTCCCTCCCCCCAACCTGAGTGCGCCAGAGACCCCGAATCAGCTGCTCCTTTAACCCCGTCCTGTCTGAGCGAAGAACAGACGCCCTCCAGCGACCTACACGCAGAGGCAGGGCCAAATCCAAAGCTGAGTCCCTGTGAGCTGTGAGAACAAAGAAGAGAAAGGGAAATCTCTCCCAGCAGCCTCAGAAACAGCAGATTAAAGCTCCACAATCAACTTGATGTACCCTGCATCTGTGGAATACATGAATAGACAACGAATCATCCCAAATTGAGGAGGTGGACTTCGAGAGCAAGATCTATGATTTTTTCCCCTTTTCCTCTTTTTTTGAGTGTGTATGTGTATGCTTCTGTGTGAGACCTTGTCTGTATAGCTTTGCTTCCACCATTTGTCCTAGGGTTCTATCCGTCCACTGCTTTTTTTTTTAATTTTTTAATTTTTTTCTTAATAATTAATTTTAATTTTAATAACTTTATTATACTTTACCTTCTTTCTTTCTTTCTTTCTTTCTTTCTTTCTTTCTTTCTTTCTTTCTTTCTTTCTTTCTTTCTTTCCTACTTTCTTTCCGTCCTTCCCTCCTTTAGACAACGAATCATCCCAAATTGAGGAGGTGGACTTTGAGAACAAGGTTTATGATTTTTTCCCCTTTATCTCTTTTTGTGAGGATGTATGTGTATGATTTTGTGTAAGATTTTGTCTGTATAGCTTTGCTTCCACCATTTGTCCTAAGGTTCTATCCATCCCTTTTTTTTTTTTTTCTAAATAATTATTTTTTAATTCAATAACTTTATTATACTTTATTTTATTTTACTGTATCTTCTTTCTTTCTGTCTTTTTTCTTCCTTCCCTCCTTCATTTCTTCCTTCCTTCCTCCCTCCCTCCCTCCCTCCTTTCTTTCCTTCTTGCCTTCTTTCCTTCTTTTCTTCTTTCTTTCTTCCTTCCTTCCTTCCTTCCCTCCTTCCTTTCTTTCTTTCTTCCTAATTTTACTAATTCTCTCTACTTTTTCTCCCTTTTATTCTGAGCTGTGTGGATGAAAGGCTCTTGGTGCTCCAGCCAGGAGTCAGGGCTCTGCCTCTGAGGTGGGAGAGCCAATTTCAGGACACTGGTCAACAAGAGACCTGCAAGCTCCACATAATATCAAATGGCAAAAATCTCCCAGAGACCTCCATCTTAACACCAGCACCCAGCTTCACTCAATGACCAGCAAGCTACAGTGCTGGACACCCTATGCAAAACAACTAGAAAAACAGGAGCACAACCCCACCCATTAACAGAGAGGCTGCCTAAAATCATAATAAGTCTACAGACACCCCAAAACACACCACCAGACGTGGAACTGCCCACTAGAGAGACAAGATCCAGCCTCATCCACCACAACACAGGCACTAGTCCCCTCCACCAGGAAGCCTACAAAACCCACTGAACAAACCTAAGCCCCTGGAGACAGACATCAAAAACAACGGGAACTACGAACGTGCAGCCTGCAAAAAGGAGACCCCAAACACAGTAAGATAAGCAAAATGAGAAGACAGAAAAACACACAGCAGATGAAGGAGCAAGATAAAAATGCACCAGACCTAACAAATGAAGAGGAAATAGGCAGTCTACCTGAAAAAGATTTCAGAATAATGATAGTAAAGTTGATCCAAAATCTTGGAAATAGAATAAACAAAATGCAAGAAACATTTAACAAGGACATAGAAGAAATAAAGATGAAACAAACAACAATGAACAACATAATAAATTAAATTAAAAATACTCTAGATGGGATAAATAGCAGAATAACTGAGGCAGAAGAACGGATAAGTGACCTGGAAGATAAAATAGTGGAAATAACTACTGCAGAGCAGAATAAAGAAAAAAGAATGAAAAGAACTGAGGACAGTCTCAGAGACCTCTGGGACAACATTAAACACACCAACATTCAAATTATAGGGGTTCCAGAAGAAGAAGAGAAAAAGAAAGGGACTGAGAAAATATTTGAAGAGATTATAGTTGAAAACTTCCCTAATATGGGAAAAGAAATAGTTAATCAAGTCCAGGAAGCACAGAGAGTCCCATACAGGATAAATCCAAGGAGAAATACACCAAGACACATATTAATCAAGCTGTCAAAAATTAAATACAAAGAAAGCATATTAAAAGCAGCAAGGGAAAAACAACAAATTACACACAAGGGAATCCCCATAAGGTTAACAGCTGATCTCTCAGCAGAAACCCTGCAAGCCAGAAGGGAGTGGCAGGACATACGAAAGCGATGAAGGAGAAAAACTTGCAAACAAGATTACTCTAGCCAGCAAGGATCTCATTCAGATTTGATGGAGAAATTAAAACCTTTACAGACAAGCAAAAGCTGAGAGAGTTCAGCACCACCAAACCAGCTTTACAACAAATGCTAAAGGAACTTCTCTAGGCAAGAAACACAAGAGGAGGAAAACACCTATAATGACGAACCCAAAACAATTTAAAAAATGAAAATAGGAACATACATATTGATAATTACCTTAAATGTAAATGGACTAAATGCTCTCACCAAAAGACACAGATTGGCTGAATGGATACAAAAACAAGACCCATATATATGCTGTCTACAAGAAACCCACTTCAGACCTAGAGACACATACAGACTGAAAGTAAGGGGATGGAAAAAAGATATTCCATGCAAATGGAAATCAAAACAAAGCTGGAGTAGCAATTCTCATATTAGACAAAATAGACGTTAAAATAAAGACTATTAGAAGAGACAAAGAAGAACACTATATGATAATCAAGGGATTGATCCAAGAAGAAGATATAACAATTGTAAATATTTATGCACCCAACATAGGAGCACCTCAATACATAAGGCAAAAACTAACAGCCATAAAAGGGGAAATTGACAGTAACACATTCATAGTAGGGGACTTTAACACCTCACTTTCACCAATGGACAGATCATCCAAAATGAAAATAAATAAGGAAACACAAGCTTTAAATGATACATTAAACAAGATGGACTTAATTGATATTTATAAGACACTCCATCCAAAAACAACAGAATACACATTTTTCTCAAGTGCTCATGGAACATTCTCCAGGATAGATCATATCTTGGGTCACAAATCAAGCCTTGGTAAATTTAAGAAAATTGAAATTGTATCAAGTATCTTTTCTGACCACCACACCATGAGACTAGATATCAATTACAGGAAAAGATCTGTAAAAAATACAAACACATGGAGACTAAACAATACACTACTTAATAACAAAGTGATCACTGAAGAAATCAAAGAGGAAATAAAAAAAATACCTAGAAACAAATGACAATGGAGACACAACGACCCAAAACCTATGGGATGCAGCAAAAGCAGTTCTAAGAGGGAAGTTTATAGCAATACAAGCCCACCTTAAGAGGCAGGAAACATCTCGAATAAACAACCTAACCTTGCACCTCAAGCAATTAGAGAAAGAAGAACAAAAAACCCCCAAAGTTAGCAGAAGGAAAGAAATCATAAAAATCAGATCAGAAATAAATGAAAATGAAATGAAGGAAACAATAACAAAGATCAATAAAAGTAAAAGCTGGTTCTTTGAGAAGATAAAAAAATAAATAAGCCAGACTCATCAAGAAAAAAAGGGAGAAGACTCAAATCAATAGAATTAGAAATGAAAAAGGAGAAGTAACAACTGACACTGCAGAAATAAAAAAAGATCATGAGAGATTGCTACAAGCAACTCTATGCCAATAAAATGGACAATCTGGAAGAAATGGACAAATTCTTAGAAATGCACAACCTGCCAAGACTGAAGCAGGAAGAAATAGAAAATATGAACAGACCAAACACAAACACTGAAATTGAAACTGTGATTAAAAATCTTCCAACAAACAAAAGCCCAGGACCAGATGACTTCACAGGCGAATTCTATCAAACATTTAGAGAAGAGCTAACACCTATCCTTCTCAAACTCTTCCAAAATATAGCAGGGGGAGGAACACTCCCAAATTCTTTCTATGAGGCCACCATCACTTTGATACCAAAACCAGACAAGGGTGTCACAAAGAAAGAAAACTACAGGCCAGTATCACTGATGAACATAGATGCAAAAATCCTCAACAAAATACTACCAAACAGAATCCAACAGCACATTAAAAGAATCATACACCATGATCAAGTGGGGTTTATTCCAGGAATGCAAGGATTCTTCAATATATGCAAGTCTATCAATATGATAAACCATATTAACAAATTGAAGGAGAAAAACCATATGATCATCTTAATAGATGCAGAGAAAGCTTTTGACAAAATTCAACACCCATTTATGATAAAAACCCTGCAGAAAGTAGGCATAGAGGGAACTTTCCTCAACATAATAAAGGCCATATATGACAAGCCCACAGCCAACATCATCTTCAATGGTGAAAAACTGAAAGCATTTCCACTAAGATCAGGAACAAGACAAGGTTGCCTACTCTCACCACTCTTATTCAACATAGTTTTGGAAGTTTTAGCCACAGCAATCAGAGAAGAAAAGGAAATAAAAGGAATTCAAATCGGAAATGAAGAAGTAAAGCTGTCACTGTTTGCAGATGACATGATACTATACATAAAGAATCCTAAAGATGCTACCAGAAAATTACTAGAGCTAATCAATGAATTTGGTAAAGTAGCAGGATACAAAGTTAATGCACAGAAATCTCTGACATTCCTATATACTAATGATGAAAAATCTTAAAGTGAAATGAAGAATACACTCCCATTTACCATTGCAACACAAATAATAAAATATCTAGGAATAAACCTACCTAAGGAGACAAAAGACCTGTATGCAGAAAATTATAAGACACTGATGAAAGAAATTAAAGATGATACAAATAGATGGAGAGATATACCATGTTCTTGGATTGGAAGAATCAACATTGTGAAAGTGACTCTACTACCCAAAGCAATCTATGGATTCAATGCAATCCCTATCAAACTACCATTAGCATTTTTCACAGAATTAGAACAAAAAGTTTCACAATTTGTATGGAAACAAAAAAGACCCTGAATAGCCAAAGCAATCTTGAGAATGAAAAACGGAGCTGGAGGAATCAGGCTCCCTGACTTCAGACTATACTACAAAGCTACAGTAATCAAGACAGTATGGTACTGGCACAAAAACAGAAAGACAGATCAATGGAACAGGATAGAAAGCCCAGAGATAAACCCACGCACATATGGACACCTTATCTTTGATAAAGGTAGCAGGAATGTACAGTGGAGAAAGGGCAGCCTCTTCAATAAGTGATGCTGGGAAAACTGGACAGGTACATGTAAAAGTATGAGATTAGATCACTCCCAAACACCATACACAAAAGCAAGCTCAAAATGTATTAAAGACCTAAATGTAAGGCCAGATACTATAAAACTCTTAGAGGAGAACATAGGCAGAACACTCTATGACATAAATCACAGCAAGATCTTTTTTGACCCACCTCCTAGAGAAATGGAAATAAAAGCAAAAATAAACAAATGGGACCTAATGAAACTGCAAAGCTTTTGCACAGCAAAGGAAACCATAAACAAGACCAAAAGACAACCCTCAGAATGGGAGAAAATATTTTCAAATGAAGCAACTGACAAAGGATCAATTTTCAAAATTTACAAGCAGCTCATACAGCTCAATAACAAAAAAAACAAACAGCCCAATCCAAAACTCGGCAGAATCCCTAAATAGACATTTCTCCAAAGAAGATATACAGACTGCCAACAAACACATGAAATAATGCTCAACATCATTAATCATTAGAGAAGTGCAAATCAAAACTACAATGAGATATCATCTCACACCAGTCAGAATGGCCATCATCAAAAAATCTAGAAACAATAAATGCTGGAGAGGGTGTGGAGAAAAGGGAACACTCTTGCACTGCTGGTGGGAATGTAAATTGGTTCAGCCACTATGGAGAATAGTATGGAGGTTCCTAAAAAAACTACAAATAGAACTACCATATGACCCAGCAATCCCACTACTGGGCATATACCCTGAGAAAACCAAAATTCAAAAAGAGTCGTGTACCAAAATGTTCATTGCAGCTCTATTTACGATAGCCCGGAGATGGACACAACCTAAGTGCCCATCATTGGCTGAATGGATAAAGAAGATGTGGCACATATATACAATGGAATATTACTCAGCCATTAAAAGAAACGAAATTGAGCTATTTGTAATGAGGTGGATGGACCTAGAGTCTGTCATACAGAGTGAAGTAAGTCAGAAAGAGAAAGACAAATACCGTATGTTAACACATATATATGGAATTTAAGAAAAAAAAATGTCATGAAGAACCTAGGGGTAAGACAGGAATAAAGACACAGACCTACTGGAGAACGGACTTGAAG